>NC_051848.1:29905648-30454728 GCF_002237135.1 Teleopsis dalmanni
TTCGACGAAATTCATCGGAATACTCTAGAAATTCATTTAAATCAGTGTCAAAAATGTCTTTAAAATAATTATTTTCTATATATGAAAGTTATTTTCTATGTAAATGTGCCATAATTTTTAATTTTATTAAATTATTAAATTAGTTTTGCTGATATATAATTAATATATAATATATTTTTGAGTTAATTGAATTTTATTAAGTAAAAATTAATTTTCCTGCTTTGCGGGTTTTACTATTTACGTATATTAATAAACTGCAATTAAAAATGATTTAATTCATAAAATTGTAAAAAATTTAAAAAAAATTATTTAAATAATTTATATTTATACATGTTATATAAAATTTAAATATTTAAAAAAACTAATAAGCCGAAAAATATATCAATTAAAGTGCATTTCCACAATCCACATTCATTGTGCAGTTTTATAAACTGTAAAACTTCTGCATAACATTTTATTTGTTATTCGAAAGAGAAGGAACACATACAAATCATACAGTTACTATACTAAACAATTGGTGAGAAGAGCATACGACATTGTGGATTGTATTGCATACAAGTCTGCTAATACAATCCACACAAACTGATTTATATACACGACTTCTCAGTGTTTCAGTTTTATTACGTTTACAGCGTTTGAACAATACGGTCGCGATCTGTAGTGTACGGAAAAATTTTCAGCGAAAATTGGAAATTGTGTGTGAATATTTAAAAATAAATAGTTAAAATATAAATAAATTTGTGTTTATTTAACAATAATTATTGTTTTTATATTCCAAAATAAAATTAAAATTTTGTGATTATATTATATATAGCAATTTGCCGCTAATAAAACTTGCAGCTGACAAACTCTTTTTTCGGTATGTTCAGTGTATAAAACTGCTAGAAACGTAGAGAAAATAACAAAATTCATACAATTAAAGTTTGTTTCTATAACATTCGAACATTAAAAGTAATATTTGGAGTATAAATATACAAGTTTAATTTGTTTATTAATAAATAAAAATTAATATTAAAATTTTCATTTATATATTTTTCGAATGTGAATGCAAGTTAAACAGCAATTTTTTTTTATTTTCTCATACATGCTTCTGCTGCATGCATGTACATATTCTTGCGCATATGTGCGAGTGAGACAAAAAAGTGACCATACAATTTGTGAAATTTGTTCAAAGGCATAAAGCCAAAAACATATGAAAAATAATAGCGCTACCGCTGATTTCTGTTTTTGTTAGTTTTATTTAAAAAAATTTTTTTTTTCGAATATTGAGTAAAAAATTAATTAAATATTATGAATGCAAATTAAAGGTTGCTATAAAAACGTAAAAATAACGCAAGTAACCAACTTTTATAAAAACACGTGTTTTTTTTCTATTAAATTTATAAATATATTGTTCTTTTTTTCTACAATATACATATATGTGTATATTTAAATTATTTTTGTGAATACATAATATAAAATTTAATACATCAAATAAAGTATATAAATAAAGTATATTTAAATATTTCGCAGGGATATATTTAATTGTTTAAAATAAAACACAATGTCTATTCCTGTAACCATAAAAACCGAGGAAGTCATATTGGGTACCGTTGACTATAACAGCGCCGAAGAGTTGGATGATGAATTGCAGTAAGTTTACAATTTTTTATCTTATTTTTATTATTTGTATTTGTGGATTGAAAATGAATTAAATGTGTTCTTAAATGAAGAAAATATTTCACACAATTTTATGTTTTAAAACAACTAAAACTGCATATTATTGATTTTTGTTTGTTTGTTTCGGTATTGTATTTTTGAACATACTCTTCGTTTGCTGCTGCTGCAGCCTGGCGGTAAACCATCTGTGTGTTCTGCACTGCTACAGAACACACAAATTTCTTGTCTATTCTCGCACTGCTTGTACGCAAAAGAGTAAATTAAAAAGAGTACGGAGTTGAAGACAAAACTCAAGAATGTGGAAAATATTTTACTGTCTTTCTTTGTTATGCAGATTTTACGTTGATTGTGCACAAAACAAATTGTACACAAAAACAAGGTACAGAAAGGTGTGTTGTGTGTCGCTCATATTTCCATGCGGTTGCTGCTTATGCCTGTTCTGTTTGCGCGTTTCCTTTATCAATTCGTTTCATATGTTTTTGGTGTTTCTGTTTCTGTATTCGAATGAGTATTCCATTCCAACGAGCACTGGAAGAAAGTGACGCCACTTTTTCTCGTGTTTTGCTTTTGGTACATACAATAATGTTCTTTTTTGTCATTGCTCTTCTTGTCAGTTGCTTTTTTTTCTGTTTTGTGCTCCCATAAATGGTGATGTGGGATGCGAGCAACAATGAAAACACATGATAGACTGTCATTATTTTTAATGTTACTTTATTTTATTTTATATTGCATTTTTTCACTCCTTAATAAAAATGAAAAATTTTTTAATTTGTGCAATGGAGTTTTAAAACTTCTTAAATGAAATACAGTGAAGTAGGAAATATTTAATTGATTTTATTTTATTTTTTTTTGATTGAAAAATTAAGTTCTACTAATGCATTTAAAATTATTTTTCTTATACAATCATATATTCTTATAATATCTAATATTCCAAATGTTTATATAAAAATAAAATACCAATAATGTTAATTTCTTGTGATCTACTTTTTACACTCCTATTTACACTCTTTTACATTTCTATTTATTTTAACCCTTGTAGTATTTATTTTGTGATCATATGGTTATGCCTTAACAGCTGTCTATTACAGTGAATTGAAAAGGGTTATCAATACTCTTTACTTTTGAAAATTATTTATTATGTTTTCCTTCTTAATAAGGAAAGGATAATAAAAGGAAAGAATAATAAAACGTTGGTCTGACCGATTCTGTTTCTTTGTCATAAAAGTTTATTCACTTACTTAGTTGTGAAGTGATACAGTGAAAGCTCTTTGTTCGGACAATTATGGGCTACCAACTAATCTATGTTCGAATGGTAATTTTTTTTAAAATAAAAAAACAATATGACTATATTGTGTATTTTTTTTTCAATTACAATCCTGTCATAACACGACTCTGCGGATTGCAATTTCATATTGATCATCTTTATACAGAATCTAGAATGCTTATCTTAAAAGTATCCAACTGTTGTTCATGAAATATCCGCTTACGTGTTGCAACCCAAAGATATCATGTGTAGTAGAGTGCTCCCTCCAAAATGCATTCACCGACTCCTTTATTTATATCATGAATATAGCAACATATATTGATATAACTCTTAATAAATCTCCGTCTAATAACTCCCAGAAAGATCGATGTCTTCCCCCTGCAACATAATCTGTCTTAGCTCTATTAAGATTAAGAGTATATGTAGTAACTTGTATGACGCATAAATGCACTAACTGCAGCTTTATCGCCCATCTGTGTTTCAGCCACAATACTTACGAAAACTTAAATCCAATCGACCGCCACAATTTAGTGGTCAGATTCTTCACCTTGATTCTGATTGAATTCAATTTAAATTCCATTAATCTCAAATTAATTCGTACTCCTAAATAAAATGGTATGCATCCATTTAAGAAGTTTTAAAATTTATCAATGAAAATTTCATTTTATATTTAATTCATGTTCAACTATTAGTAGATCGTGCATTTCTAAGATATTTTCTAGAGTTGTCTAAATTACATCTTTGGGGAAATATATGAATTTATAAGAACAATGATCTCTCTCACTTCCTTCTTGATCGAAACCTTACTTGTAATACAAAACGTATTTAGCTAAGTAAACTGTTGTGGTAGTGGGCAGGAATCTGTCTGTGCTGTCGGTTTTTGGGAGTGTGAAATGTTACTTGTATGTCGAACTCAACGTGTGGTTTCGGAATGTAGACTCGGCCGTTCTTAAAAGCAGCTAAATTAGACGTAATATTTTGTTATATATCAATTTTATGCTATAGCAATTTGTTTTTTTTATGAAAGTTGTGATATGCATTCATCTGGTTGGTTTGTATAAACTAAGAAGTACTTAACTCGTTAGAATTTTTGTATGTTTTTTATATACTCTCGAAACAGAGTTTCATTACTCTCCAGAAGAAATACGTTTTTAAAGAAGTACTATTTTAGCAATTTCTCAGACTGTTGATGGGTAAAAGATCTATTAAACTTTAAATTTTTAGAAAAAAAAACTGCTGATCTGCCACTGCAACCAACCAATCAACGAGTGTTTCAATTTGATAGAGTAATAACTTTACTCGTTAGAGTTTCTTATATATAAAATAAACAACTTGTTACTTACTAACTGAAAGTATCTCATCCTTATAGACAATCTAGCTTTTCTCGTGAATGCTTTTAATATTTCTATCAATTATTACTTCTTATCACATTAGTTTCATACTAGTTAGACTTGAATTAAACTCTTCGCTCGTTACTTTTGGTGACTAATTTAATACTAGTTGAATTTATATGCTTCTGGTAACTAACTTGCATAAAATTATATTTAAAGAAGAATTTATATTCAGTTATTTGTTACAACGTTTCATTATATAAAATATATAACAAGGCAAGATACATTCAATGAAATGTATGAATGTATCTCTGTATATATATCAATGAATGTATCTTGCCTTGTTATATATTTTATATAATAAAACGTTGTAACAAATAACAAATAACTGAATACAAATTCTTTTTAAATATAATTTTGTGTAAATTTAATTATTTCATCAGTGCAATATCTACAATAATTGTAATTTTTTTTAATAAATTATTAACATTACTTACTGCTTTTGTTGTTTAAGCAAAAGTCAGAAACTTTATCGTCTGTTTTTGTTATTATTTTAATGTACTTATATATATTTCCATCTCCTCTTACTATTCTAAGATTTAGTAACTATAAAGAGAAAAGAAATTGTAATTTTAGCAAAAATAAATACTGATTTTCTACATATTTTTAATACATTTGTTTTTTGTTTCTGCTTTTTACACTATTTCATAATATTTTCATCTTATGTTTTTTTTTTAATTACCTTTAAAAAAAACTAAAGTGCACTCGAAATGTCATTAACATTTTTGTGACATCTACTACACATAAAAAGCAAAAACAACCACAACAACTACATTAGTAACAGCACAGGCAACAGCAGCAAACAAAACAATACTAACAACAATAACAACAACATCAGCTGCTTTCAATTCGTCATTGAAAACAGCTGGTGTACCGGTAAAAATTTGTTATTTCTTTAGCATATTTATGTTTTGTTTTTGTTGCTTCTATTGTCCGTCGCGTCACTAGTAGCGGCGAGCTAAGCATACCAGCCAGCAGCATGCTTTGTTGTTTTGTACAATAATTACTGCTCTTATGCTTTTCCGTGGTTCGAAGTTAATATGTAACAAGCAAGCGTATATTTCTATCATTTTAAATATGTGTTATATATTTGCAGAATTCAAAAAAAAAAACCAAGCTTGATTTTTATTGCTTTTCTTTTTCCCTGAATTGATTAAATTATATTGAACTTTTCATACTTATAAGCTTATTGACGACAAGAAACACTATTACTGCAGCAACACACACACGCACACACACATACAACTGCAAAAGTAAATAAGCACTTGCACGACGAGTATGAAAGCTACGTCAGCCAAAAAGCAACCAGCTATATCAAAGGAAAAAAAAACAAATAACAAAACGAAAGAAAAAACAACTATTAATAAAAGCAAAAGCAAAAAATAATGTCGTCGTTGCCATCATAAGGGCAGGCAACAGCAACAACAACAACAACAGTAATTACGCAAAGAAATGTTTTGCCTTTCTCTTTTGCTTATTTTTTGCTTTGCTTGCTTGCACTACTGCGCTTAGCTGCTTGCTTGCTTACTGTTCTGTTATGAGTGATGTGTGTTCAAATCTGGTCTGCTGCCTGCTTGCCTGCTGACGTTTATCAAAATCATATGGTTTTAAAATTAAAGAAAAAAAAATTTATTTTAAAAGTAACAGCAATAAAAATAAGTGTTAAGAGATAACTCTTTCCTTTTTTATTGACTCTTACCTTACCTTTGCCTTTATTGCTAAATTCTTTGACTTTGCTCTGTTCTAATTGGAATTTCTAATATCTAATTGGAATTTGTAATTACTGTAGTTTCGATAGCGGGAATAGCAACGAAATGCTATCATATGTTTTATCTTCATACACATTTCAAACGCTATGTCCGTCATATATCACAACTACCCATCCAACAAGCAGCAAACTTGGAAGTCTCTTGGTTTATACTTGGCTTGCAAAACACTCTGATGAAATTGAAATAATGTATCTATCTACATATTTAATCACAATTATAATGTATTAGAGATATTTCAAGTGTTTTCTTTAGAAAACATTTGCAGTTGTGAAAATATTTTTCTTCTTTAAGTTGAACGAAGTAGTACTGTTGTTACAGTTGGTTCTATTTTTCTCAATCACAAGGGGCGTAGTCACTATATATACTATATATTGTGACCCTTACAGTAAATAAAATAGTAATTTGTCAATGAAAATGCTTTATTGCTTCTCAATATATTCTCGTTTATTATCTATAAACTTTTGCAGATGTCGAAAAAAACTTATAAGAGTTTTTCCAAATACATGGTTAGTAACATTTGAACTAACCAAATGCTACAGCTGACGGAAACCTTTGTCTCGTCCACATGCAGTTTGCTTTACGCCGTATGACCGACCTATTAATTTTATACTTTAAATAATTACAAATCGAACGTGATTTGTTTGAACCGATGTTGTGTAAGAGCGCGTATTGTTACAAGAACGGCTTGATTGCCGTCCCAAAACCACTCATCAAATTCTACGATCATCTACGATCTCGTTTAAAACCCCCAAAAGGGACTACACATGCAGTCGTTTCACACTACCATGCTAACCCTAATCCACATCCTAACCCATGCAAACATCTTTATAATACCTTTTAAGTTGTCTGCTTTTTAGATTCGTGCGGGTTACAACAACAACAACAGCTCGGTTTATAGTGATGTGTATGGATTTATGTGTATTTGAAGGTTGGGTAGTCTTATTATCTCTGCAAATTTTTGCCAAATAAATGGTATTGTGCAATTCAGAATTGATTGTTCTACATCAATCAAAGAAACAGGTGATCATTTGATTTGAGTGCTTTGAATGTCAACAACATTTGTTCGACTACTACAGTGCTTTTAGGAATCCCACTAATTTGCATATGAATAACGCTTACCCGTAGTATCACAACGGGCCTTTATTTAGCTCAAGTTGGCTTTGGACCTAAACAGCATGAAAGTGTCCTTTTCCACAGCTTCATGATAATGCAATATAGTGTGTGTAGTAATAGAACTAATGGCTAACGGTGCCTGAATAGCACACCATGTCATCTGATGATTTTAAATGATCAGTTTTTTTTGCACAGCATTGTGTTCTGGCACAATAATTGATTTTATGATCGACGTCGATTATAACAATAGTTACGGTTTTCTTAGTATCACTTCTTCGATTTTCTGGTTCTGCTAATAGAATATCAATAGTTTTAAGTATTTTCGTACTATGCCGTACTATTCGGAAATCTTTTCAGTTCTTCAAGATTTAAAGCAAATTTTTTTACTTACTGATTAGTGAGTTTGTTCCACTGTACGTTGGCGCGGCGTATTTTTGGTCTGTTCACTCTGCTCTTATCATTTTCACATGTGCCTTATGTTTTCGAGTTGTTTTAAAAGTAAAAATAAATACGCAAATATACATTATACATAGTTTAGATAACCAACTCAGCTGATTTACAAATAAAATCTTGTGTTTATTGTTGTTGTTTTCTCTTTTTTCTTTCTCTTTCCCTCACAATCTGTTCGTAGATGCCATAAAAATTAATTGCTATTATTTTATTTCTACTTCACAGCTGCAATAAAAACTTTCGTTTAGCTTTTTTAGTTCTGCAAGCGGAGAATTTTGCAAATATTTTATCGAAGTAGAATTGTCTATTTTCAATATTACGTATATAAAATATATAAATACATTGATTAACTGTAAAATGTTAAATTTCACAAAAATGCTATTAATTATTTTTAGTTAATTGTACTTATAGTGGAATGAGCTGTACGAATACATATACAATAATTATATATATAATTTAGGTAATGTTGTTTAGGATCTTGTATAGGAGACATAACAATGGATCTCGAATTATTTTCTTGGAGTCGTCAACAAATGAACTACCCCTTGTATGCAAATAAACCTGTAGAACCTATATATAAACCTATAAATCTATTTTCAACCATTCACCGAGAAGTGCTTTTTTGAGTACAACACTCCAGTATTATTTAGTGCTGATCTTGATATTGTCAAATACCGATACTCATATCAAAAAGTATCGGTTTTGTACGGGTTTGCATTTTAATATCCTGGAGAGACGAGGCTACATTGCGGTCGAAGTTAAGTGAACTATGAAGAATCTTGTTGATACCATTACGCACCAAGATCCACAAGAGCAACCATTTGTTATTATCACCACCTTAACCAACACAATTTTTGAGTGACAATTTTTGTCAGGGTGATTTGATTATTTTTTTGTTTACAAATAGGGAATTATTTTCTTATTCGGATCGACGATATCTGGCAATTGGTAGCATTAGCGCAACAGTTCCTTAACTCTGTAGGGTGGTTTTTTATTTCTGTGAATGTTTCTGTGATGTTTGTTTTCAATAGTAAAGCTCAATTATTGTTTCTCTTTTACTACGATAGTATTTATAACGATATATTTACATTGTGACATTCAACGATTCTAACAATAGTTTGTGAATTTCCGCTTAAATATAGAGTTACAACGATTTCGTTTGAATTATATCATGAATTTTTTTTTTTTTTTTTTTCAAATTCGAAGTTCAAATCTTTGTTTATGTACACATGTTTATAGAACAAAGTTGTGAACCATATAAATTTCCATTATAGTTCGGTGTAGCGGTTCGAGGAACTCTAAACCATTGTTTTGGTTTAAGGAACTGCAATGTTTCAGTGTGTGATGTTCTTTAATTACACTGAAGCTTGAGAATTCGTTCCAAATTGTTTCGAGCATATCCATTTAACAGCCGTGTCATAAACAATAAAATATACTGTCATTAGACGATATATAGATTTGTTGTAGCCACCAATTTGGAAATAATTGATTGCCACTTTTCTGTGTGTAATGATACAATGAAATCTGTTCTTGGAGGTACAATTTTTTTAAAGCTAAATTTTGAACGGTCCAAAAGTGGTTGATGATGAGTGTCTGCTCAAAAGAACTTTTTAGACTAACTACAAAACATTTCTGTATATTAAAAAAACATAAAACGATGTTTATATATTTATTTACATGTATTTAAATATGTAATTTCTTTCTTTGTTTATACAGTATACATTGAAGATGGAAATATTTGTAATATAAATAATTTTGTATAAAAATTAAAATAAAACGATTAAATTAAAATATTTTTATCTTTTTTTTATTAAATTAACTAAATTCTGGTTAATACTCTGTTGTCTAGGCAATAATGATGAATACTTCTCGAATTATATTCCTAATGGAAAAGAGTGAATTAAGTTTTTATTTAGTAAATTTGATATATTTAGAACGAAAACGTTTCCTAATAATAGTAATTTTTATTTTTAACTTAACTATCTTCAAAATTAACCAATCAGTTTTTATTGATACTTGCTGTTTTTTTTTTTATGCTGTAAATATAATTGAATTCGCCATGACTGTACTTTTGCAATTAAACGCAAATATCAGCTGCGCAAATTAACCAATTCCACTTGTTTTAACAATATTTTGTTTCACTTTCCACGGTTAATATGCCGCGACATATTAATCTCAATTCTCGCTTTGGAAATTTACTTTGCTTCATTTCAAGAAGCGCCAAACGAAAATGGATGTGTGTATTGCGAGAGTTGTCTGACTACGAGAGAAGGAATAGAGAAAGAGAAAGGGCGAAAAACAATATATTCGCTAATAAATTAATTTATAAAAAAATTGTAATTTATATTACAAATTTTTTTTAAACAATTATAATAAACTAAATATATATAAGCTTATAATATATATTTGCCCCTTAACAAATATATAACAAAAAATATTTTATGCAAATAAATTTTGCGCGGCAGTTTTTTGCACTTGTCATTTTACTCTTATTCGTATGTGAATTTGATCAAAAATCACTTGCTCTGCTCTCTCACTGCAAGCAAACGGTTCAGTTTCTTTTATTCCTTCTTTCTCTATTTAGCAACTTTTTTATATAGTTTTTCGTTTTTCGATTTTGCTGTTTGTTGTTTGTTTGCACAGAATAGAACATAAATATTTTAGGCGGCCACCGTCTTGGAAGTCAAGTTATTTGTTTTTGAGGCCGTGCACTACACACTACACACATATCGTGTGTTTGTTAGTTTGTTTAATTTGTTGTGCAAGCGATGTTTGCAAATTTTCTTTTTACCTGTTATTCGCTCGTTGGTGTTCGTAGCGTCCTCGTTTATTGTTTTTATATTTTGTTTTTGTGTGCTATGATTAAAAACACATGATTTTTGCACAACGCGTTTCTTTTCTATAGTTCGCGTTCAGGCATGTAAAAGGCGATAAATCTCGGTTGTTGCAAAAATATATTTAATGTTGATGTGAAATACACAAATAATAATAAATGAAAATAAATGAATTTTTATTATTTTTTTCTAGTGTGAATAAAAATAATATATGTGAAAAATGTGCGACACACAAAGTCTTTAATTAGCAAGTTTTCTATTAAAAGTTTATATAGAAAAATACTTAATTAATTTTTTAACAGACCGGGTTTTTGCGAGCTATAAAATAACAGTAAAAGTGCGGTTATTTATACATTAGTATATAGTTTATTTTATGATATACATACATGCGTGTACATGTCTATTAATATGTATATATAAAAAAAAGGACAAGGATTTATCGTAACATATAAAATTGGAATTTGATTTTATTTAACTATTCTTAAATCCCGGTAAGTCAGTTCTTATTTTACTTCTGAAATACAAAATACTGTAGTGCTAGAAATGTACTAGTACAGTTTAAGCAGTTCAATCTGTGATTTGACAAGGAAGAGAAATACAAAGTTCAACCAATAGGTGTTTTACTAATTAAATATCTAAATTTTTTAATATTTTATTAAATTATGTAAATGTTCTCAGTTAAGCAGAGAACCAAGAGCAGCTATGTCGACATATCGAATCGTCTATACAAACGATTAATTCGGCACAGCCGATTACTGCTAGTTTTTGTAATTAAGATTTTATAAAGAAAAATTTTAGTAAGAATTAAAAAACCGGCATATATTTACATATAAAAATGTATAGTTCTTTATTTAATTTATTTTCCATTTTAAAATTATAAGCAATATATACATCTTAATTTCTATTCTATTTTGTTAAATGTGAAAAAATTATCTTCTGATATATATTCAACACTTGCCTTGCTAATCACTTTCGTTCCACCCAACTTCCTCCTACTATTTGAAGAAAAAGTCAATATTTTGGCGGGAAGAAGTAAACTGTCTTTGTAAAAAGCATTGTTGCAAATATTTGTTGACTATGTTCAACTTACTCTAATGCGCTTAGCTTTCAGTTCATACTATTTCTGTATTTCTCTGTTGCTTTCTGCTCTCTTTGCACATCAATCGCATTTGCAAAATTTTGTCACAGACTGCAACAGTAGCAGTAGCAGCAGCAGCGCACTTTAACTGTGAGCTCTTCTCAATACAACATATGCGACGCATTTTCATTTTGCAAACTTTTGCTCTTTTTCAGTCAACTGTACACTGACTAACTGTACTCTGCCCTCTATATATTTGTATATCGATATATCTCCCTTCAGGCATACAAACATTAATATGTATAAGAACGGTGTGGAAATTTGTGCTGCTACCCAAAACAACACCCACTGCTTTGCTTATATCCGCTCATTTTGCTTTTCTTCGTCTACTTTTTTTTTCTTAATTTACTATAATTTTTTTTATTCGGATTTTTGTTGTTGCTACAGGTACATATCATATTGCGTCGTAGCAGCTGCTATTTGTATTTGTTTACATTGACTGACTACTTGCTGTTGCAAAGTATATAGTGTATAGTGTATGAGGCGTGAGGAGGTGTATTGTGTGTAAAGGGTTAACTAACAATTGTTGTGTTATATTTATTTATATATATACATACACACATACGAACAACGTAAGAGCCAAACAAACAGACCCATTAAATAATTGTAAAGCTCACACAAAGCTCAATTTACAAAAACAAAACCTGACATTTTTGACGTTTTATGCGCAATGCACATAAATTGCTGCATTTATATATGTCGTTTCTTTAATATAGATAAAATATAGATAACTTATATATATATATATGTATATATATTTATAGATATCCGTTCGTAAATGTACACATATTTATTTTTTGTATTGTTGCACTTAGCTTTATCATGTTTGTTTATATATTTTCTGATTAATAGATATGTTGACAAAAAAATATATATGTGAGATACATACCTTTCGTACATATTTATGATTTAGTATATTACAATTTATGAAAAATAAATCTACATATCTCTATGCATACGACGTCATACATATTTTTAATTTTAAGCAGCTATAGGTTAGCCTAACAGCTATAGATTGGGTTACGTTGAAGTGATAGATTTATGCCCCAAGCCCACTTGAGTTCAATAATGGCCCATAGTGATAACACGGAGACTAGCTTATTAGTTTATACATAGACTAGATGACCCGCAGTAGTCAGACTTGACAAGTCTATAAACTCGGTCAGTTCTTAATTTTGCAAGATTACAGCTACTCTGTCAGATCGGTAAGAAAAAGTGATCCTGAATATTTTTTTAAATCTTCTCCTAACCAATGATCAACACTAACACATGAGGTGGAGTACAATTTTCTCCTCATCCGCAGAGCCACAACACCGACAAAAGTCAGTAAGCAGTAAGCAGTAACCTATCAGTACCGATAATATAGTGCTGAGTAAATTACACTTTAGTTGAAACAGCTCTCTGGTACATTCATTGCCCAGTTTAGACAATGTCAATATTGATAGCTGACAAAAGAGTTCATCTGCCCTAGTTTGTTTAGCTATGCCTAGGTATTTAATTATAATAAATAAATAAATAATAGTAATAAAAAATTACACATACATTTAATCTAAAAATTTTATTTATATATTTATTTATTTGGGTGTAAATAAAAAATGTAAAAATGTCAGATGCTCCTTTACAAGGCACCACAACTTATGTTCATATCATACTAAACACCAAACCCCATTACTCATTTTTCCCACCCTTAAAATATATTCTGTAGATATCATATGTAGCATTACAAAACAAAATGCAATATATTGCAATAGGTCATCATATGAAAGGCGAACGAAATATGTGGTGCACTCCATCTCCTCACCACCGCCATTGCTAGCAATTCCCTCAATTACTAAAAGAAGAAAATATTCTCCTCAAAAATATAAGCTTCCATATTATAAAAATAAAAATGAAAAAAGAAAAATTTATATTGTGATTGGCTTTTGTTTTAATTTTAAATAAAAAACACGGGAAATAGTAAGAGAATAGATTATAAATATATTTGCTACTTAATATAGAATACGAAGAGATACGACAATGATGACGATTTAAGCGAAAACAACGGCAACGGCAACGACGATGACAAACAATGTTGTTGACAAAAAAAGCAACAACAATCATAACAAAACATCAACATTGACTCTCACTGACTTAACTAACCAGCAGCTGTGAATGATGCCGGATTTTCAATTTGAATTTATAAATAGCTGTAGTTGTGAATTAAACGAAATGAAAACGAAAATATATATATATACACACACATACACAAACGAACACACGTAAAAATGCAGCACCGCACCAGCTACCAGCTGTCTGGTAGCACGTCAGCCTGATGCTATGCCTCTCTGTCGACATATAGGCATCATATGCCTTGCATGCCTGCCTGTCTCTGTTTATTAGATTTGCAATATAGAGGTAGAGGCAAGCATTTTTCATATGATTGATTCATTTTTGTGTTGTAATAAAATAAGATTTGAAGTCACAAATAAGTTTTATATTTTATATTACGCTTATATATAGTTTGTTTTGCATATTATATGCAGGAATATATTTAAGTCTGAATTGTATGAATATCTGTGTATGTTCTGCGTTTGGCTAAACATTCGATTTTATTTAGCATTTCGCATTCAAGGCAGAAACCAGCAGTAACAAATCTGCATTTGTGTTACAAAGTTCGATTGAAAATATTACATTGCCATTATTCATACGCATGGTAAATATGCTGTTGTTGCATTTTGTTTCATAGTGAGTAGTTGTTGTTGCTGTTGTTATATCTCTTGTGTATTTTTTTATTGTTGCTTATGTGAACCTTTAGTCATATGTGTTTATTAGGTCAATGCTTACGTCATCATATATGCAAAGACAACAAAAGCACAAAACATGCCCAACAAAACAAACCACCAACCGTTCGACCACCCAGTTTTGGTTGAGCTGTTGCTTTTGTTGTTTTATATGAAATTGCATGAATTTGCATTCAATCAGTTAAGTAAGCACCATGTCATGTTTCATATGTTTAACGCTGTTTCTCACCCTTCTTGCCCACCTTATTGTTGTCAATCTTTATAAGTGTAAAACAATGAAACTTATGTGCTATAAACAGTTTGTATCAAATGTTTAATAATAATTGTTTCAAAATAATTATTAAAAATATTAGAAATTAAATATAATAATAATTAATAATATTAAAAATTAAATATAAAAATAATTAAAAATAAATATAATAATAATTAAAAATTGAAAAAAAAAATAAAAATTAAAAATATTTACAATTAAGAATAGTAATACAAAATAATAAAACTCAAAAATATAAAGTAATAAAAATTAAAAGTACAAAAAAATTAAAATTATATAAACAAGAAATGATAAAAATTACAAATATTAAAATTTGAAATGATTAAAAGTTTAATTAACAAAAAATAATTGTAAATAAAATTAAAAAAAAAAAAATGATAATTTTTAAAAATAACAATAGTAAAAAAAAAAAATTAAAATAAAATAAATAAAATATTAATATGTAATTAAATATAATAATATGTATTTCGATTTTTGTCCAAAATGAAAACTAAATTCGTTTCAATATTTTTAAAGTTTTCACCAATTCTATTTTTTTTTAATTCTATTTTTTTATTAAATAAAAAAGTTATCTTTGACTTCAATATTTTATAGACAGATTAAATGGGAACATGTTGAGTACAAATAAAAAAAGAACGTTTTTTAACACGTTCATGCAGTAAGGCTTTGTTTCTAATCCTTTTTGGAGAGGATTTTTTTTACTTTCTATCCATAACATAAGCGTACCATATTATACATTTATCGATGTACAAGATATATGTACATATATAATCTTAAAACACAATTATATATGTATATGTATATAGAATAAAAAAAAACCTTAATGTCTACTATGAAAATTATTAGAAAATTTAAAAACATTTATAACTGATAATACAAATTGAAACAAATTTATGTTAAGTGTGCTTGAAAAGTCAAAAATGCTGAAGAATTTGAAGAATGCCATTAGTAGAAGCTGAAGTACAACCTAACAAAGCCAACCGGCAAATTTTCGAATACATACATATATACATACATACATATAGGAACGTAAGAAGCGAGTGAACTGTTGTAAAAATAGAAAAACAAAAGAAGAAATTTACTTTATTGAATTTTTATACACAGCCACCAAAGAATGTTAGTATTGTTGTTGTTGCTACTTTGGAAACAAAGCACAGAAACAGAAGAAGAAGAAGAAGAAGAAGAGAATCAACTATTTGTTTCATATTTCGCTGCTGCTTGCCTTCGCCTATGAGCCAAAACTATCGTCATAGATATACATTCCTAATTAGAAAATGCGGGACAGAGTCTCCCAAAGCAATCCAAAAGAATGCAGTTGTTTTGCTATGTGTATGCATGCATATATGAGTTTGTGTGTGTGTGTGGGTATTAGCTGGTATGTCATCAAAAATGATGATTAGAAATGCTGTTGCTTTGATGCTATTGTTTGTTTGCTGTTTGCTGCTTGCGTGTGTTGACTTTTGCAAGCGTTTGTTTGGTATTGCCGGCGCAATATCATTCAGAGAACTGTGTTGGTGCAACGCACGGCATGCATCGGAATGTGGTCTTACAACTTTACAAAAACAAACTATTCAAAACAGGTACACATACACAGACATAACTATCGTAACATTTTATTTATATGATGCTATGTTGTGTGGTGATGCTCTACCTTTTGCTGCTATCTGCTGTAAAATGATATTGTCAGTGTAGTTGTTGAACATTCTGAATGGCGGGTTCATTTTATTTAAAAAAAAATAATATAACCTTATCTGTGATTCTATTTTTATTTGCTTTTTTTTTTTCTATTTAAATTTCAAAATTTTTATAAACCAGTTTTTTTATTATTTGTGTATTTATTAGTTGATTGTGTATAATATTCTTTTAACAAATCGCGCAAGCCAATAAGTCAGTCACAGCCGTAAAATAATAATCATAACAACAACAGATGATAATAAGCACAACCATGTGTATGAACAAACTATTATATGCTGCCGCGTTGGTTCGCTATAGTATAGGTATGATGACGTTAAAGTACTCTCTTTTTTTTTCTTTTTACACTGCTGCGCTGTTTAATGTTTACTCTATTGCCTGTCTGCCTGCTGATTAGTGATTGCTTATTGCCGATTACCGATTGCTAGAGTGAGCTTTGCCTTGTCTCTACTGAACGTATGTGTTTTCTTATTCGTTGTCTTCTTGAATCTGAAGCCCTTGTGTAAATTGATGCCGATATTATTGGTGATTTTTTTTTTGCCTTGTTTATTGCTTTACTGGTTCTGTTGTTGTTTTTTTTTGTTGTTATTGCTTTGCTGCTTCTGTTGTTAAAGTGAATCAAATTCGTTTATGAATGAACTTTTTTTTTGCTGATTATTCTTTCAAGTATTGCTGTTAGTTTCATTTACATACTTTAGGATTAAATTATTATGATCACATTCTAGTTTTTTTTTGTTGTATGTATCAAATTATTTATGTTGCATTGGTATTGTTTTCTTCTGTTTGTTTATATTTTGTTTTTTTGATAATGTTCATTTGTTTTGATATATTGTTCGTTCATTGATTTATTCTTAGACAGCCTGAACAATTAAATGACAGATATAATTATATTGTTGAAGAATATAACTGCGCAATTCTTAGGACAACATCAAATCAATATGAGAGTATGCAAAAACAAGAAAAATATATATTTTATAATATTTACATATGATATACATATGTATATATAACATATTCAAGTAAAAACGTGAATTTGATATGATTTAGAAATATATCTAAAAATAACATACTTTACGTTACTCTTATAATCTGGAAAATTAGTTCCAATTGATTTAATCGGTCAATTGTCTTTGTCAATCGTTTCATCATAAGACTAAATTTCTTTGCTTCAGGAAAACGGTTGTCCCCTTTGTAAAAATATGATCCACAGATAATACACTGCAAAAATACCGCACAAATTTTTTTAGTGCTATGATTAGATAATTCTTTTTAAGTTAAATATTGATAAAATTCCTTTTCATCTATATTTTACTTTTGAAGATATTACAGGATTTATTTTAATAATATTCTTACTTTTATTAACTTTAATAAATTTCTGAATCTCTAGATGATCCAAAAATTTCATTCCTGCTAATACAATTTGTCGTTTCACTGTCACATTACTCACAAGAAACCCTAATATATGAGTCGAAAATAATGAAAAATTATATTAATAAAATATCTTATAGTATATTTGCACATTGGTTTACCTAACGTAAGTCAGTAATTGTTGCCTGTGTTTACACTTGAACTTACAGAGCTTAACGAACAGCGACTAAAATTTTCATTCCTTTTTTCACTAAATTGTTCTTTTTTAAAATTTTATTTTAGAATCATAGCTAAAAAGACAGTATTTGTAACTATGACATACAAATTTTTTGAAGCAGTATTTACTAAATCAACGAATTTAAAAAAAATTATGCATTTATCTCACACATATTTGCTTGGATATCGTATAGAAAATATGCTTGTCGATATAAACCTGAATTTGGGTTAAGTACGATAGTCTAAATATATTAAAACAATAAATTTAGACCTTTCCCATATCTCTGCATGTTAATCAATTTGCAGTACAGCGAAATCATTATTTGAAATTATATCCAATAAATAGTTAATACATACTTTATTTTAAAGTTCTCTAATTTACAACAAAATATTTTTATGGCTTATATATTTAATAATACGATATCTTGAGAATTTTAAGAGATTCAAAAATCGAGTTGTGCTAAAAATCCAAACACTAATTTAAACCAGCGAATTATGCAGATTGTGTGGATATTATATGAAATGTCAATCAAAATCGTAATTAAAATTGCCATATTAGTTTTCTGTCATTAGTGGTTTACTACATTAATTGAGTAGACCACTTTAACGCTAGTTTTTTAATAAATAAATTCATAAATATCATTTTATAATTGATATTTAATGGCTAATATACTTGGTAATAACTACTATCTTATTTTAATTCCTTATCTTAGATTACAACTGGAAGACTCAGGGGGCGAGTCATATCATATTCAGTACAGCGAACCAGAAATACATCGTCGACATCAGACTGTTCAAAAGGGTACAAATATGGGTGGCGTTGGCAAAAATTTGACTGGCACTGGTGCTAGTGGTGTTAATAATGGTGGAAAGACCTCAAGTGATGCTGATAAAAACGCTTTAGAAACTGAAAAGCGTATGCGGCGTGAAATTGCTAACAGTAATGAGAGACGCCGTATGCAGAGCATTAATGCTGGTTTCCAAAACTTGCGTTCGCTTTTGCCACGCCATGAAGGCGAAAAATTGAGCAAGGTAAGTTATATTTTCTAATTATCTAATTTTTTTTTTCAATTTTTATGTTCCTATCATAATATATATGAATTAGTAATTTTTTGCATTAAGAATTATTTACGCTTTTTTACTACCAGCGTTCATTTTACCAAATAGTATCTAACCTCACATTTATAAATGGCGTCTTAGAATTTATATAGATTAGAATAAAAGTATTAAAATATATTTTTAATGATGTAAAAATTTAATATATAGTTATTTTATTTAACTATTGTATCATTACTATAATGTAATGCTTATTTTAATATATTTTTTTTTGATTCTTTGAATCGAAACGAAATTTTTTCTCTTAGGTTTTGTTTTCTTGTTATAATATACAAATATGTTTAATATTATATTTAAAATGTAATATATTTTATTTTTGCTTTTAATGAAATTGTTTTAGATTTTATTTAGATATTTAGATTTTATATTAAGCCCAATTTGTACCGCCGCCATTTTACTGAAGAGAACCTAACTTTTAATATAATGGATTTTAAATTTCGTGTAAATCAAGTTTAAGTAGTAGTATTAGTATACGTACTAAAACACCCCGTCTTCGTATAAACTTATTCCTTTCCGTTACCACATTACTTCAAGAATATCAATTTGTAGTAGAAACACATTAATTGAAAGATATAGAAGACTAAATGAAGTGGACTCTTGACTACTTCGCACCACTTAAATAAAACAGTGAAAGTATGAAAAATAAACAGGGCACTAGAAATCTTGCAGGATTAAGAAAGATATCTATTTAAGAAAAGGTCCGTTTAAAAACAGCTTTAACTGTATTTAAATATTTATCGGCAATATATGTTTCTCATATTTTAAAAATAATTTTTTTTTGTTTTAATAAAAATATTCTAAATAAAATATTTAATAAAAATATTTAAATATAAATTTGCAATATTTTACTTGTTTTTCATATGAAAAAACAATTAGAATCTTTGTTTTAATGAAAATTATTAATAAAAAAATCTAAAAAAAATAGTAGTTATTATTTTTTTTTAGTAATATTAAAGAAATATGGTTTGAAACAAAAAAAAAAATTTCTAATCATTATTGCTCTGATTTTTGCCTATCACAACAGAGAATGTATTTTTACGTAAAATTTTTTATGCATTTTATAAAGAGTATATAGTAATGATATATTGTGAAATATATTATATATTCTTGTATATAATAGTACGTACTAATTGTAAATACACAACTCAAAGTTGTTTACTGAGATTCATGCAATAGAAAACTAGAGATGAGGTCGTGAAAGTGGTGCAAACGCCGGAATTTTTACAATTTTTTTTTATTTATTTTATTTGACTTTTTTTTTCATAAATTTCTTAATGCTCTACCAGCTGTGTAGCTGTCGTAGATATGTGTAGTAGTCATGCCAATGGCCTAGAAGGCTATACATACTGTATTGTATTTTGATAAAAATGCGTTCTTCCTTAACTTAAAAGCCGCTCCCAAATGAGAGGCCGTAAACAAAAGCAACATTCTGAAAAGTAGGGTAAAAATTAAAATAAAAAAATAAAAAATAAAAAAAGTTCACATTAAGTCAAAAAAGTTTGCCGGGACAACATACGTAGTGCGCAAGTGCAGTGCCAATATTACTGGTACCGATAAAGCACTACTGTTGTTGTTTGGGGTTATTGTGCGAAGTATTGTCTAATCTATGTACACACAGTCAACTGCTAGGTAGCGACGGTAACCGCGGCGTGCATGCATGCATGATGATGAATCGGGGCAAAACTTACTATAGTAAGTAGACGTACGCGCGCTTCCATGATGTACTCACTCCTCACTGCTCACTGCTCACTCGTTTATAAACGAGGACGAGCTGGCCACACGAACACAACAAACTGTGCTCTGTGCAGACAATATATTTTGTATGCGAGAAGTTCACTATCAATAACAGTAATGTGTTGGCGCGTGCGAGTGGGTGTGATGAATAAATATAATAGTTTAGTACTAGTGTCGTGTCGCATGATGCGATGTTGTAGGTTGTGGAAACTTTTTCTTCGCGTTGCTCTCATTCGTTCATGCAACATCATATGTTGCAAAAGCTGGCTCTTGTTTACTTTACTAAACATACTAAAGCAGAAAGAATTATAAAGATGAAAATGTGTAGTAAAAGAGGGTTTGTTTTTGACTGGAAAAGCTTATCTCTGTTGTGGGGGTAGTTTCACTGGAATGTATTTATTGATTCGTTTTCCAAGTAACTAATTGCGCCTTTTTGTATGTTGTAATATTTTGAAAATTTCGTATGTGCCACAGCTGCTACTACTACTAGTCCCTGCTGCTTTACATATTGTGTATCCATGAGTTAACATATAAAATAAAATCCTTTTTGCGCCTTTTTCAATTCAATTTTTTTTCAACTTTTTTATTTTTATTTAAAACTTTTGGATTTTAGTTAGAATATTTCTTTTAAGTGTTAAATTTGAACTTTAGTAAATTTTGGATATTATTTAAAATGATTAATTACGAAATTTTGTTAATAAATTAAGTTAAATTTATAAAAATAGTAAGTAAGGTGAGGCATGTATTAGTTATAAGGTTAGTTATTTATATATAAAATATAAATATTACTATATTATATATAAGAGAAGAACAAAAAAAGGTTATCGTAGTAGCGTAAAGTGGTAGCAGTAAAGTGGTAAAAATGCACCCAAGAAGGTTATAGGTTCAATGACCTCTTTTCGTTGCAAGAGTTCATCAAACAAAGTACAAGTGCTGCAACCAGATGTTAGTACATAACTAACTATGTGATGAGAGATGCTCTTGTTTTTATATATATGTCTACTTATATATCTCTATATGTATGTACATATGTATCGTTATTGCACTGGAGTAATAATACTAAAGCTTAAACTACTTATTTACTTACAAATTATACATACTTATATAGCACAAACTATGTTTTGTAATTTATATAGTATTACAAAAAAATTGTTTTAATTTTTATAGTATTTCATATATTTCATATACAATATAAAAGTTTTGGGATTTCTATATACAAAAATATACAATATATATATATTTATGTATACGCAATATATATAAGCGACCCAATTATTTTATTGCACTCTATCACATTCCCACAAATTCATTTTGTTATTTAAAATATGAAATATTTTATATCTGACCAAGTTTTAAACCCTAAAATATACTTTTAGAACATACGAAATGCAATTGTTGTTATAATTATAAAGATTGCAATCATATACTTATAACTGTATACTTTTTGTTCTTAGAATTTTAATCATAATGTTAATTACAGAATTCAATATATATTTTTCTCTAATTTTGTTTTGAGCTTTTTGAACTTAAATAAAGCATATGTTATTGAATTTTATATCTTTTTACGTCTATTGTAAAAAATCCATATTAAATTTATTGGGGCACTTGTAAAGCTATTTTATTCAAAAATAAGATATAGTTCCTATACATATTTCAAATTGGTCAAATAGTTTGTAACGCAAGGAAGCATCCAGCCGATACTCAATAATGTACATATATATCAGATGAACCCGATGCGATGACTCAAAACTAGGTTTGTTCATCTATATACGTTCCTATTCATTTTTCTTCTTCCTCCCTTTCAAATCCTTTTATTGCCATTTTAGATGGTGTGAGATGAGTTGACGGTTCTACATTCCTTTTTTTTATAACGCCTAATATTTTTCATATTATCTAAGTTTTTTTTATAGAGACTGATAATTTTCCCTCAACTGATAATATTTATTGCAGTTGTAGTGCAGGTTAAGTTGACATTTCCATGTGATTTTTGATAATATTCATTTTTCTGAGAATATGTTACGGATAAACGTATTTATTAATGCTGTTAGCTAGTATTTTGACTTTTGCTTATTTTAGTATACACTTTTTGCTTATTCTACTATATAACTTTTTTATGTATAACTTTAGCACTAAATTATTTGCTTGAGTGAACTGAGTGGACCTTGTAGTTAAAGTTATTATGAATTTAATTTAGTGTGTCAATTAATATGCAGTAGGACATTTTCAAAGTATGGTTAAATTTCCTTTAGTAAATGATATGATTTTTTTTTTGTATTCTTATACGGTTGTTTACCGTTTCATGTACGGCAAAATTAGTTCTCTCTAACCTCTCTACAAGAATGAATACCCGTATTTTATAAGTTTATAGCCATGTTTTTCATAAAATCACTGAAAATCACTAACAAGTCGTATGTGATATTATGCGTGTGTCCTCCTTTTTCTTCAGTAAATAAACTTTAGTGCAGACAGTTGTATGTTATGTTACGGCAAGGCAATTGTTCATTTACTCGTATGGTGTAAAAAGAACATCAAGTCGACATACGATAGATGTCGTGATCCAATATAAAATAACAGCTAACACAACTAAAAGTGAATACAAATTTTTTGTGAAAAACAACTATCATCCAACAAGAACGTCGTCGTCAACACCGATCTCAGCTACAACTGCAACAGGCAAAAAAAAGAGAAAAAAATTATAGAAAAAGTATTTATAGACTTTCTAGGTATTTGCTAAAGAAACTAGAGAAAGCTTTGAATGGGGTGACGGCGACGACTTCACTCGTTCAATTTATGCGCTTGTTTTGTCTGTCGTCTGGTGGTGTTTTTAGTGGGACAGACGCGTAGCAGCTGCTTACCGCTTGCATGCAATGGATCAATTACTTTTGTGGGTTTTTGAATATTGTGCTAAAAGTACGTCTCACAAACTAGACGGAGACTGTCGTACTGTCGTAACTGCAAACGAACGGTCCATAATAAGAGCGCGCTCAAAACGGCTTGTTCGACGAAAGGCACAGAAAGGCTGGGCGGGACAGTGATCATACTAACTTTGACTAGTTTATTTATAGCTTTTAGTGCAGAAAATAGCGTTGTAAGCTGGATGATTTGGAATCACGTTGTGTTTGCTGTGTTTCTTTTTTTGTTGCATTTACAGTATGTAGTATCTTGTTGCATATTTTCGACTGCTGCTGCTGACTGTCGCACTGTGTCTTGAATATATTGACTCTACTGACTAACATAATGTGGTGGAATGTTGTCTTGCAAAATTTAATGACGTTGCTAGTTTCAACGTTTTAACGTATTAACGTTAGCACATTTAAAGGCTTTCATCATAAGCGTTTTGACTGTTATAATGTTTTTACGAACTGCGTATCTCTCTCCATATTATACTCGAAGCATACTTAAATTTTTTTTTTTTCGTTTTTTTACTAAATATGAATGACGTTGGGCTTTTTTATGCTAACATTTTCTTTCCCATCTAACGTTTGGCATATAAATATTTTTGCAATCCATTAAGAAAAAGAAAAGGCAAGACACAAAGGTGCAAACAATTGATTGACACATCTGTATGTGGTTTGCGCTAAAGCAATCATTAGAGTTGCGAAATTAGTGAAATTGAAAAAAAATTTTTTCTCTTCATTTCCAAAAGTAATTAAAAAGTATAAACGTACACGTAGGATTTACCTATTTTTAATAGTTATTATATAGATAAGTAAAGACATGTGACTTATATGTGAAAAATGATTTTTTAGGTGTTTATAGCTTATTAGTTAAATTTTTTTCGAAAAGTTGCATTGTTTATAGTTGTTAACGTTAAACATATTTGTTACTGCAAACGTCCGTCATTTTAATACTTATTTATAATAGTACTAAGATTTATAGTTTGTTTAGTTTTAATATGAGCCATGAATTGTTACACTTTTTACAGTATATTATTTTCATATATTGCTTATAAATTTCCGCCCAAGAGAACATGATTTGTTTATTCCACAAAAAAATGGTCTTGCAAACTGCGCCAATTATTGCGAGATCATTCTTTCAAATTACGCAAAGCCCATTGTTACCCAACTGATTCAACCATAAAAATGTAGGTTTCGAGGTACTAAATCCACCATACATCAGATATTTACAGTACATCAAATCCTGACGCGGAATATTCGGAGAAGATGCAAAAAAAAAATATTATGAAACATCATTCATTTCTCGAATCCAAAGCCGTTTTTGAAATTATGAATACAAACAAGAAACACTCTTTATGCTGCTATGTCAGAATTTGATATGCCATCAATATTTATAGGCCTATATAAAATGACATTGAGCAGCACAAAAACAGCTCCGTTAGAATTGCGAAGAATTTCTCCGAGGCTTTAGACAGGCTGAGTTCTTGTGTAATTTCTTCAATCTAATTTTAGAAACGATAATCCAAACCGTACTGGTTCAGAAGTCTATTTAAGCTGTAGATTTGAGAACTGTGTACCAAACCTTTCTAAATTAATTATAGCAAAGATAATATTTTTATTTTAGTTCAAATTTATTAGTATTCATGGTAATAGAATAACATAATGATTTTAATTTTATATTTTTTTATAGTATGATATATATTATAGCACTCTCCCATTTGTATGCAAGTATCGCAAACACATTTTGTTTCTCGTCTCCTCCCTGAAACCATTCGTTCCAATAATACTACTATACACTTTTTTATTCTCTCATTACGAATGATGCGAAACTAATCATTTAGTCGCTGTAAATTTTATTCAGTATTATCGCGTCTGAGAATTTTCCAACATATGAAAGTCATCTACAAACTAATCAACCAATTGTTTTATAAATACTTATTGTGAAAGTGCTTTTTCGTTCATTTCTTTTTGAACGGATTTATATAGAGTGTAGAAATTTAGTAGCACATACTTCAAGGCCCCCCAGAATAACAGTTTTTGTCACCACATAAAGGTTTTACTTAGGAAACAGTATATAATAATCTCCCCGATCAACATCACCAATATTTTTGGTGTAGTTGAACACTACCTGAGACTTCTGAATTGTACCATATTTTCCATGTCGAATATTTTCTGGACACACGTGATTTTTGATACATCTTACGTATAAAGAAGAGTTACAATGCTCTTCTCCTATCATGGAAAAAGTAAAACATTATTTTTTATAGTTATATATATATATATATATATATTCACAGAAAGAACATAACACAGTCCTTAACACGTTATTAGTAATTATAACGCGACATTGGACCCAGTTAGTAAAAGTGCCATACCGCTTATATGGCGGCATTATTCCGTTAAGGGTTAGGGTCAGTTCAATTCGTTTTGATGCGGGAAACGGCTTTTTTGTGTTCAATATTGGAATTTTAATATATCAATTCATAACATTATTTTTAATAATTGTTATAAACTATTATTAAAACTTTATTTAAAGCATAAGTTTTTTTATTATATTTATTTAAATTTATTTAAAAAAGTGTTTTTATTATCTAAGAGTATATTTACTGTAAACTGAGTAATAAACAAAACTTTTGGCATATATGATATCATCTTCTAGAAATTTGATCTTTATTCTATTTGTTTATATGTATGAAAAGAAAATTATTTTTACACTGAAATTGACTGACTCGTCGGCAACTGTTATTAAAAATTTATTCAACACTGCTCTGCTGTTTACTTCTTGATAAAAATAAATTTAATGACACAATGAATCAGCTGATCATTATTGCGACTCAAAACAAAAAAAAAAAACTCCCAATGAGCAAAACACAAGTATATATACGATTTGATACAGAAAAGCCCAGTGTTAACCCGCACACTCTTTACCACATGTAAGGCATAGTTCACATTTGTGTGTTTGCTTTATTTTTTTTATATCAAGTATAATCAATTTTGTACACGATCTCATTTTTAACATTCACAAAACAATAATAAATAAAGTATAAGTAATACAATTTAATGGCTATCCAAACTAAAAACAAAAAAATCAGCTGGTTTGCTTGTTTTACTTCGGTTTTTAATAAAATAAAATTATAATGCAATGTTGTGCGCATTGGAAGCAAAAACAAAGTCATATATATTAATGTAAAAATGATGAACAAAATCAAAACAAAAAATATATCAAACTTTTTTTTTTTTTTGTTTTTATTAATTTCATATATTATATACACAGCTGATTGCAATATACGCCAGCCTAAACAACAACAACACACACTGCAAATTCGCATGTTCTCTCTCTCTACTTACTCTTGTTTAATTATTGACCAATTATAGCTGATTGACGTAGTAAGGGTTTTTAAATTTCGAATTTGAATATTCGAGCTATGGTGTGGTGTAAAAAGTTAAAAATAATAGAAAAAATATTAAATATTGATCATGAGCAAGCATAACTATGTGCAAGCGTACATACATTGATATTCCACTAAGCCGGCAGTTTCTCTGCGGCTGCGAGGAGAAGAGCGGTGCATATGCTTTTTGTTCTACTTTTTATAAAACTTCGTTGTTAAAATGTTAACTAAAAATTTAATTTATAATATTCGTGTGTACCAACATATGTACATAAATGCAAATAACAGTCACTTGATCATTTTAATTAGCCGGTAATAATTGTATTTGTATAGTGTATTAACGGCAACTGCTGTCTGTGTATGTAAATTAATAATTTTTTTATATATTTTTATGCAGTGTTAGTGAGTGAATAAAAAAGTTTTTAATACAATTGAGAGGCAACTAACTAAGCGTTTTGTGCAAAGCTCAAAACACATATTTATTTACATACATGAAGATTTTATGTATTTTTCATTCATTTATTATTTTTTCTGTATATTATATAGTTTTTTTTTAGACTCATTATAAATATATATCGCACCTATTAATGTTGATTTTATTAGGTTAATCTCATTAAACTTAAAGGTTAAACATTCAGGTACATTAAGATATATCGCATTTTTAGCCGAAATAAACATACCTTTAGTATAAACTAAATTAGTGCAAGTAAAGCAAATGATATCAATCCTATTAATATTTATAATTCAATTCAAATTATTAATCTTGGAAAATGAATTTTTTTCTAATATGGCAAAGTTAAATGTCTTAAAAAAACATATATCACCATATCACCTAACATGAAAGTGTTTTGGGGATCAATATAAACCTAAGTTCCGTTGTAATACCGCTACAACCGCTGTGCTATTGTTTTGCACTGCCGCATTTCGTAATATTTCATTATTTTTGTGAATTATTTAATCCGTAATGAAGAATTGTAGATTTTGTTGTTTTTTTATAATAGCTAATACAATAACAAATAAAACTATGTATTTAAGTTTTTGAACAAAAAGTAAAAAGTAGAAAAAAAACTTATTTATTTGATGTGCTCATTTTGGTTGCTTTTGTTATGCACAACACTGTATATGGGAGATTATGTCTCAGTAATCGTGAATTGTAAGGTGTTTATATATGAGATCTATAATAAAGTTAAAATATTAGATAAAATTTTATTTCAGAAATGATTGCAGCCATTATACTTGTATTTCTTGCAATCCGTTAACGTCCTAAAATATTTTTTTTTTTTGATTTAGACTATAAATAGTAAAGTGTTTATAGATGAGATCTATAATAAAGTTAAGATGTTAGATAAAATTTTATTACAAAACTGATCTTAGCCATTATACTTGTATTTTTTGCAATCTGTTAACGTCTTGAAATTTTTTTTCTTGTGATTTAGAATATAATAACAATTTCGTAATTCATAATATATTCATAATTATATGCATTACAATTAATGCATATAATTATTAATATTAAGTTATTATTTAATTATCGACATTTATTGAATATCGAATATTCCATTAAATTACTGTGCCTAATTGGAATCACCTCATTTAAGTTTCAAAAGTATACACTAAAAACGTACTTATTCATATTAATATAAATAAAATAAAATGTGTAGAGAATGTATGTTAATTAACTGAAACTAAAAAGTTCATTAACACCGTTCGTGGAGCTTTTATTTCCTTTTCCCTGCATACGCCTATGAACTAGCAACATAATTCCAATTCTACAAATGTTCCACAAGTGTAAATAAAATTAATGAGCACATTTTTTTTTTATTTGTATGTGGATTTTACCCGTCCGTGGTATTGTTTTGATTTCAAAACAAAAGAAACTATTTATGCAAGTCTTAAAATAGATGAAATGAAGGAAAAAAATAGAGTGCTCGCTCATTAAGTGAATACTTTCAATTTTTTCACACGCGTTTCATTTTTCTTTTCATTTCTCGAGTTATTAAAGTTTAAAGTTACGGTAAACAATTTTAAAAGATAAAAGAAGTAAAAACAAAAAAAAAATTATGAATGATTGTGATAATAGGTTTCTCACGTCATAAAATTTACGCTTCAGTCTGAAGACAAAAGAGAAAAAAAAAACAAAAACAACTGTAACACAAGATAACCAAATTAAAAAAAAGCTATGCATAAATAAAGTTAATAGCAATAAACTTTATGTCTTGCACCTTATATCTATTTGTGTGTAAGGAGCTCAGTTACAGGGTCTGGCTTTGTCTCGGGTTCAGATAAAAATAACTCATAAAAGTTATGGATCCAGTGAACGGCTATAAAAATATGCAAAAATGGATGATTGCAATAAATTTACACTTCACAAGACATATATACATTCATACATACATGCTTGTTTATGCACAAGTAAAAATATGGATACACACGTACTCTTCATATAAATATGGGTTAAAAATGCATAGCATGAAGGAAATGAATGGAACATGCAAATTTTTAGGTGGTTGGTTGGTTGGTTGATAGAAGAAAGTAGTGCAAGTGAATTAAATGATATCATTAAGTGGTAAGGACACAAAAAATGGGGGAAATGATTAGTAATGAAATGAATTAAATATCAAAATGTATAAAGAAAATTTTTTTAAATTTTAATAATAAAAAAGCAATTAATATATATTCAAAATGTTTATTTAGAACTTTCCGTGTTAAGAAGGTACAGTGAAATCTCTTAACTCTCTGAACAGCTGAAGAATTCATCTAAAACTCAATTTTAGTTTTTATCATTATTTAGAGTAATTTTATTTATCGTCTTTTGAAGATTATTTTGAAAAAGTCTGAAGACTTTTTTATTTTTATTGTGGTAGATGAAAGGCATCGACAACTACTATAAAGACTTTAACTCACCAAAACCACTTCTTAGAAATTAATGGAGAAGATTTCCAACACTGACCCTGACAGCAATGTGTGAGGCTTCATTCTAATAATAAGAAAGTCTAGGTTTATCTGGGCGTAGTATAGGGGCAAGAGATGAGGGGTAGGGTGGTTATTGCGTAAGCACGAGGCTGAACGAGAGTCGATGTCTCATATCGAAGTATACGATTAACTATTAAGGGGATTTGAGGCGCATGGCTAGCAAGATGTTATAGGAAAGGGTGCTAGGAGTTGGGCTATGCCGCCGGTTATGGTACCACTAGGCCAACGTTAAGAGTTATTCGTCGATGTGGTTAATTTAAGTTTTATTGTAAAGAATGGAGTTGGAAATTCTTCCCTTTGAGCAGAGCTAATTGTTTTAGCAGAAGAGCTTATTTAGTTACGCTTAATTATGCCTTTGAAGGGCATTTTTGGTTCAATATGCCTGAAAGTATCGTTTTGAATGGTATAATCTATATGAGAGATAAAGTTGTGCCTAGGGGGGGAGACACTATAACATCGAGACACTTAAATTTGTCAACAATTTAAATGCTGCAATATATTTTCATGTTCATGCTTTAAAATTTTTGTTTTTGTTCAATTTATATAATTTTATTTCTATAAAAACGTTTTTTTCTTTTTTTTTGTTTTTGTTCAATTTATATAATTTTATTTCTATAAAAAATTTTTTTTCTTTTTTTTTTTGTTTTATAAATTCAACATAATTTAAGATAGTTAGTTGTTATTTGTGCGAATTTGTATGAATAACTAAATTTTTTTTTATAAAATTTTTATTTCTAAAACAGACTTCCCAACCCTCCTATATACTTGTGCATAAATTTCTTAGCTTTTACTACTGTTCATTCATTCATTCATTCATTAATTAAATTTACGTTCAATTACATGAATTAACTTATTCAAAAAAGCAAAAAAGTGACTTTTAATTAATAATGTATGTAAATTATTAGAATTTTTATTAATAAAATTTCTTGAATTCATTCTTCAATGGTTTTTATTTACATTTTACTACAACAACAAAAACATTAAAAGCTTGCAACTCATTTGACTATATATGTATACATATTTGTGTGTTCGTCGTGTATATGTGTGTGTAAACACTGCTGTTGATTTTAGCGGCATTGTAGCTATTTATAGCTGACAAACTTCGTCGATGTGCAAAAATAGCGGAATTTGAGATCGTTGGCTGCACCCACACAGCATTTTTGTCGGACGGACGACGATAATGCAAAAGCAAAATAATTTTGTTTTTCCTACTTTGCATATTGTGATATAAACAAAAAAAAAAAAAATATGGTTTGTTTTTTCTATTGGAAATAAATAATTGTGCTAAATTTTTTTATATACAGAAATTCTGTATATAAAAATCAAATAATTATATTTTTGCTTGTTTTTTCAATTGTTGTTGTATTGTACAGTAGAGTGTATATTTTTTTTAAATTCTTTTCCTTAAGCATGATTTACACGTGAATTTTATATAAAATTTCTTGCCTGTAATAATAACACGGCATTATTATTTCACTCTCATTCGCTCTCTAATACACTCTCTTTTCTCTCACTTAACTTTTGATGACTTACTACTGTTGTTAGATTTTTGCTAGCTGTTTTAAGTTCAGGCGAAATGCCACACAGTATGAATGATCAAAAAAATCAGCTGAAAATGTTTTTATTGTTTTTGTTTTTTTTGGTGCTGTGATGTGTTTTGTTGTGTTGTGTTGTTGCCTTTAAATACTTGGCATTGCCGGACGCGCCTTGTGTGCTGAGTTTGTTATCGTATGCCGTCATCAAAATATTTTGTAACACACAACTGACTGACTCTGACTGGGTTTATAAATAAATAACAACGAAAAAGAAAAACAGCTGCTATTGTTGTACAATTTCTGCTGCTTTTAATTTTGTTTGTTATTTTGACTAATTTTTGTTTTTGGTTTTTTTAAATTTTTATTTGTGTTTTTTATTTTGTTTTACAATTATTTTTTTTTTAGAATTGTTGCTGCTCCTCCACTACTATTACTCACTCTTCAGCTTAATTCTGTATAATTGTACTATTTTCACCTGTTCTTGTTCTGTATTTGTGTTTTGCCCATTTTTTATTCACAGTTGTTATGATTCGTTCGGCATTCCAAACAAGATTCAATCACTGAATTGCTTTGAGAAATGCATACACGTGCGCTGATATGGCTTTGCTTTTATTTTTGTAAATAATATTTATTATTAGTTATATAAAAAATAATTAAATTATGAAACATTTAATTGATATATGTATGTGTGTGTGCCAAGGATAATATATTAAGTTATATTAGTTATATTAAAAATAATTAAATTATGAAACATATATGGATGTGCCAAGGATAATGTATTAAGTTTTAAAATAACACGAATGAAATATAATAATAATAAAATATAAAAATGGTTAATAAAAATGTTTAAAAATTTTAAATTTATAGTTGCTCTTAGGTTTTCTTTTGTAGTAATTCTAGGCTGACAAATTCTGCTGATAAAGTTAGGATACGAACTCACAACTAATTTACTTGGCTACAGTGGATTGTTTGTAATATATAGTGACTATTTTTATTTAATGTTCTTAATTTTTTTGCTTCCTAAATTGTAGTCATTTTGTTTTTGTTTGTTTATAATTTATATCTTTAAATTTAATGATTATCGTATAATAAGAATGTCTATTCGATTTTAATAATTTTCTATGTATAAAAATTCGTGATTCCAGTGAGAGAATCTTAAATAATATTGAAAAATACGAAACATAATTAAAATATAATTATTCATCCGTTTTTGTAGTTGCTCTCGTTTGGTAATAATAAAAAAAAAACAGTTAATATTCTTGCAACATAAAAATATTTTGTATCACATGACAGAATAGCATAGCCAATGCAAAAAAAAAAAACAATAATTTTCACATTACACAAACAAAGCAAATAACCTCACAAAACAAGTTAACCTGCTGTGTTTCGTTTGTTTGCTTGCCTGTTTACCTGCTGCAAAACAAACCATATGTAATGATGAAAAGGCGACAAAATGGTGGGAATGATAAGAATGGACATAAAGACGAAATAGAAGACGACTGACGACTACGACGACGTTTACAACAGAACTATGTAATTTTAAGCGCCAAAATTTTTTTAAGAAACAAATTTCGTAAGCGCACGAACGACATAGCAAATATCTAAAAACTTTTTAACCCCAAAAATACATGTTCTTGCACAAAAAAGTATGTTTTAAAAAAAATATTAATATATAATAATAAAACTGTGTGGTATATTTTTCATGTAAAAGTGAGCATATGATTTTAATCACGTAGGCATGTACGTACGCACGCATAAATGCGTAGCATCAAACAATAATGCACATAAAAATATGCTAATAGCACACAGTCCACCCACTCTCCCCCTCCATACTATTACATGCTGTTTCTTTATGTATCTAATAATTTTACATACATAGTATATGTCCGTCCTCTCTATATTCTGTGCATGTTACAATACAATTCTCAATTAAATTTTATTTAAATATATTTTTATTATATCAGCTATTACTTATTTTAATTCATTTCGTCTTAGAGAATAAAGAAACACAGTTTATACTGTATAAGCAAAAGCAGCGAGCGTACACATGGCACATCACAGCATACAATAATAAAACACAGCTGCTTCTTAACGTTTGAACTGGAATGTTGGAAATAGATGCAAAATCACTCTCCTGTATATCTGCTGTTTTATACAAGGCACATGCACACATCAGAAATGTGAGAGATGAATGCGTCTCTCTCTTTCTCTCTCTGTCCACTAAAAATGTTAACATTTAATAAAGCAGCATGTTGAGTTTTCATTTTCCCCATACAATTCTCATATGTTCTGGCTGGTTGTGCTTGTCATTGTGTGTGTGTGTGTGTGTGTGTGTAAAGTATCGCTGCTGAATAACTTTCCAATAAATGTACTTGCCTTGTTTGTAGTGTAAAGAGGTGAACGTTTTGAATATGAAACAAATCAATGAGAAATTCATATGAAAAAGTACAGTCACTACAAAAATAACATAGCCAGAAATGTACAACAATACCGCTAATACCACAGTTCGTTTCGTTCGTCGGCGAAAATACATAAATAAGATGTTTTTGTTTACACAGTTTTTCGCCGTTGCTGCTTCTACTGTTGCTTCTTCTCTTTCTTATAATGTCTACACATATACATATATTCATATGTATATATATCTATTTAAAAGCGTATGCAGGCAAGTGGCTTATGATTTAAATTTTTTTTCTTACTTTATATTCACGTGAATGTGTTTTATTAGTATGTATGTATGTATTTGCATGCGCGCGCGTTAATATCGCATTTGTTTTTAGTTATACGTGAGTGAGTGAGTAGTGAGGCTCTGTTGGGTATTTAAAGCGCGACATACACAAAACACAGATGATTTTTGCTTACATTTTTGTTGTTGCTATTAATTTAGCATTCTTATGCATAAAACAATTTTTTTTGCCGGCTTTTTATTTTAGTTTTGCAGTGTACTTCTGCCACATTTCTGTATTACTATTGCAGTGCAATTGTGCAACATTTTTCTTACTACTATTACTCGGGATATATGTAATTTTTTTTTGCTATGTGTTGTTACAGGATTTATATGGAGGCACTCTGACCTCATCCAAAGTCAACCATTTAATAAAATACATTGTAAAAATATTGTAGTTAACTTTTTCCATATATCCCGTATAGCCTAGTTTACTTTCTATAGTAAATGAGGACAAAAAAAAAATTCCTCTGAAATCCGCGTGCTATTTCTTAAATACTTTCCCTTTATTGTGTTACAAATTATTTTCAAAATTAAAAAAAAAAAGCCTTGTTTAAATAATTTTCTAACAACAATTTATGGAATATATCTAATTAACGCTTATAATAGACCGGCGATCCGTCCGTCACAAGTTTGGCTGGTGCGCTTATAAAACATGGCGTGGTGTCTTTGTCAGGAATTTTTACCTGTAATTAGCTTTCCATTTTGATATTATTGGCAATAAATTTTTAAGTTATAAAAAAATAATTTTTTAAAATGCTTATATAGTGTAAATATATTTTTATCTTATTGTACATGCTCTACGAGTCTTTTATAATGCATGTTTTACTGTATGGTGCATAAGCCTGGATAAAAACTAACAGTAATTAAAAGACGTTAGGAGCATACGAGAAAATTCTTTGGATGATCTGTTGTCCCTGACACATTGATACGAGTAGTAAATTAAATGAAACGTTGATACTGCGAGATTGACATAGTAAAGCGCATAAAAATTCGACGGCTACACTGGTCTGGTCGTATCGTGCTCATAGAAAAAAGTGTTTCTGCCAAATGCCAAAAAGGTGTTTGATTTAGTACACACTGGTGAAAGACGCTTTAGAGGACGTGCGCCGATGACAAGTGATAAGAAGGCACTCGGTACTAACAACTGGTAGCAGCAAGCCACTACTCAGGCTGGCTGACAGAGAGTAGTAAATTCCTAATGCTAATTTTTATTCGATATATGGATATTACTAGACAAAGATATATTAAATGCAATGATTTGGAGTCTGAATTGTGACCAACATATCTTTTCTGGTACTGTTGATACGTCATATTTATTAAAAAAAGAAACTCCATACCGAAATAATTGATTGTAAGGTGTGGAACCCACTACGCTCTTCTTTGGCACTGATTTTGAATCATAGTTTATGTAAATGGAGTTAGTTAGTAGTAGTTTAATTTCCGTGGTTATCATATTAGGTCATTATTTTAGCTCAAGTGGACTTTGTTTAGGCCATTGAATAAGGTCGCCATTCTAAATTAACCTAACTTAGTAACTGGATTAAAAACTAGTACTAACAGTATATTGATTACAATACATATCTTGGAGAGATTTTTATATCCCAATGTTTAATTTTCACTCATTTTATTGTAATCTTAAGTTGAAAATATTTTTTTAGGACTTTTTTCTTTGTATTTTAACTGTTGTTTCGTATATTCAGAGCATCTGTATTTTCTATCTTGCAGCAAAAGTTTGCTTCATATTGCCTTTTATTGTAGATATATCTATCCTATCCTTCTATTATAAAATAAAGCAGGACAATTATAACAAATATGTAGTGTAGAAACGTATATTCGTTTAGGCAGAGTCAAGATGCTGTCACCTCGAGCAGGATCATCGTATTGAGATAGTAGCTCAGTGAATTAACTAACACACCAGGAGGAACCTTAACTCTACAACTAATGAATATTTATTCCACAAAAGCCCTACATATTCGATTTTTTAATTTTTATTTTTCGTTTCAAATCAATTCAAGATATGCTAGTAAGTTCCTCCAAATGTCCATCAAGATATCAGCATGATAAAAATTTATTTTTGTCATGTCTTATATAAAATGCTCTTCATAAACTCCGCTACCTCTGCTGTTCTTGGTGTGTATTGCGCTAAATAAGTTTGTTTTTAATTTAAATATAAACATTTTTTTCTATGTTGCTTCGTTCCGTTCCGTTCGCTGTTCATGTTAGAATACAATTGAGTGCATTGAAGAAGTGAATGAACGACCTTTTAGAAAAAATTACACGCATATATCTGCGCATATGTGCATTAGTTGTATTGTGCATTGTGCATTGTATATACGCTGTTCGTTATTGTTGTTGTGTTGTTTTTGTTTTTGTATTACAAGTGCTGGACGGAATGCATATTGATAGACTTTTACGTAACTTAAATGTGCCATAGCAAAGAAGAATAAATACATTTGTACGAGAGAGAGAGAAAATAGCATTGTAAAAACAACAACAACAACAATAACAATAACATTTATTAATAATGGTGCAATGCATAACATAACAACGAGCTGAGGAAATTCTGACCCCATAACAAACTATCAAATTATATTACTACTACCAACCAAACGTGTAGCCACTAGCCACTAGCCAATAAATAATAATAATGATGATAACAATGATAATTATGATAATAATGATGACGATGATGTTGATGTCTAGAATGTTGACTAGTAGCAGCTAACTTAAATGGGTAGTAGATGATGGGTATAGGTAGGAGGATAAGACTGATGCTTTGCGCATATTTTTCCTCAAACACTATTCACATGCCGTAGCATCGTTGTATCGCATCGTATTGCATCGCATCACATCACATCACATATCACATATCACATCACATTCATTATATATCGCATAGCATAGTATAACATCGCATTTTCTCTTCATATTGTCGGTCTTGTTGTGTGTTGTGTTGTTGCGTTGGTATTCGTAGTTGTTGTTGTTAGTGTCGGCATTAGCATTAGCATTGTTGCCTTCAAAACGTTCGTCGTTCGTCGCTCGTCGCTCGTCGTCGTCATCATCGTCATCGTTTTCATTGAAATCAAAACAGTGGAACTCAGCTCTCAGCTGAGCCAAGCAGCTGTGTGCTAAATGATGTAAAATATTTTGCGGCATTTTTGCTATTTGACCGCACTTCCTCACTCCCGCCGCACAAACATTATGTTGTTTACTAAAATTTTATGCTTCATATAAATGCCATTGTAAATATATAAATGTATGTGTGCATGTACCGGTTACAAAGCTGGTTGGTATGCAATTCAAAAATATGTTGTGTTGATTGGTGTTGACCTAACTCAAGTAAATGCAATTTTTCGAGTTGTTTTCTCTTTATAGTTTGCATAAAAATACATATAGTAAAATAAATACAAATATATTTTTATTTAATTGTAAAATGAATAATAAAAGTAAATAAAAATTCCAATTTCAACTTTAAGTTTTTCTTCAATTATAATAATTATAAAGAGTAATAAAAATAATTTTGTATTGTATATTTGTTTTATTTTACATGAATATTTTTTAATGTATTTAATTTAATACATAAGGTTTTTGAAAAAAATTTACAGGATGTACAGGATCGATGTTAAATAATACACAAAATATTAAAATTTGTTTTTAAAAATATTTTTTTAATTATTAAAAAAAAAAATATAGTTTTTTTTTTATTTTTTTAATTATTTTTTTTTAAATTAATTTTTTTATATTTTCTTTTATTTATTTTTTTATTTTTTTGTTTTTTATTTTAATTTTATTGTAGTTTATTTTTTTTTTATTCGGTTTATATTTTTTTTTTTATTATTTTTTTATTTATTTTTATTTTATTTATTTTTTTTATTTCTTTTATTCTTTTAATTAATTTTATGTACTTATTTTATTATTTTCTTTTATTTATATTTTTTTATTTCTTTTTTTGTTTTTTCTTAAATTTTTTTTTTTATTTCTTTTAATTAATTTCATGTATTTATTTTTATTTATTTTCTTTTAATAAAATTTTTTATTTATTTTTATTTTATTTTTACTAAAAGTAAATGTTAGGTGAAAAGTTTACTCTCGATTTGGAATCGAAAATGACATTAATCAAGCTTTCACAGCACAATTAATTGAAATTAGCACCGATTTTATACTTATAGATTAATTTATTTTTACAGATAAATATTTAAGATATTTTGCTATTGACTAAAAATACGTCCATTATTGTAAATTGATGTATAATATGAAGAAGACATATTTGTATTAGCTTCTTTCTTTCGAATACTTTCTTTCACTGTTCGTTTTCAATATTTACATTAAAAGTATTAACTTTTAAGAGCCTCACTGCAAATAACTTAAATATCTATTAAATTTTTTCATATTAATAATTTAAGGTCTTCTTCTATTACTACAACTATTACTAATACTACACTCATTATGACTACCAATAAATATCATTACTTTTCTCAGCATTTTCAATGCATTATAAAAATAATTGCAGTCGCAACAGAATAATAAAATTACTTTTATTGTCTGTTTTGTTTATAAATATAATGCTTGAGTAAAGTTATGCGTGGATATACATCTATACATGCGATAGATACATCTGCGATGTACACCTATTATCTATGTGCTTATGAGTGCGTCCGTAGATTTTTGCATTTATTCAATTTTAAAAGTTGAAATACTGAAAATTACTTCCAAAAGATTGATGTTGATTTACGTGTTTAGGATTAAACATAACTGCATTGAAAAATATATAAAATAAAAACCTTACTTCTGCAAATGCAGTCAGTCTGTCATATGCATATAATTGATTTGCAAGTTATGAAGCGGTAAAATGTTTAAAGCAATTAAATTGACATTAATGTTTAATTAATTATGGAGTATTTGATTAAAAGTTAATAACGAGAGTAAGAAAGAGATAGAGAGGAAAAGTATTGAATGAGAAATAAATCAAGAAAAAGAGTGAGTCAAGCAAGAACACGAACAAGAGCGAACTAAAGAGATCGCCCGCTCACATTTCAAAGAAGAGGGCAGTGCATTCTGCATATTTGTTGTGGATTATATCTCTTCATTTAAGTTTTCTAACCAACTTGAAGGCCATAAGTTCTTTAACCTGTAATGTTTTGATTAGAAGTCATTAAATATATAGTTATAGTTTTTAATTCTTTTTATAACAAGCATATTATATATCATGCTAATCTTTGTTAGTATGTTGATCGGTAAAAATTACTAATTAATAGTAAAAAAAAGTGTTTTCTATGTTTAATCAATTATTAAGTATATTGTAATCAGTTGAATATAATTACTTTAACTTATGAAAAGTTATAAGAGTTGTATAATATAGTTTGTACTTCTTTAAAGTTCCATAATGCACAACTTCAGTTCCCTGAGAATTTTGTTCAGGTCCATTAAAAGTTCATCTAAAAAGTTGATTCTAAAGTTTTGGTATAAGTAATTAATTTTATAGGATTAACAAATTTTAGTATTAGTTTTTTTAGGTTGTTATAAAAGGTCTCAAGTAATTATCTTGTAAAATCCAAAAAAATATACTAACGGAAGTACAAATTAGAAATAATTTTTTTAATCATCCCGTAGAGGTCTGTGGTTGTTGATATATTGTGTTATTCCTAAGGTCATAACTAGCAGTATAGTATTTATATTGATAATGTTATTTATATAGATATATATACATACATGACATTTATTCAAATAGGTTAATTAGCTACATATATTTATTATATATAGAAAATAAGTTTTATTTGCTTTATTTATTTATATTTATTAAAAATTTATTTTTATATAGATAAGTATATAAAATATTCATAAATATTTTTTATTATTAAATAAAAATTATTCCCCGATCACATTTTAATAATATTATTTATTATTACTTTATTTTATCTCTTTTGTTTTGATTTATTATTTTTTATTTTGTTTTTTATATTTTATTATTAGCTATTTTTTTTTTTTCCTTTATTATTTGTTATTTTTATTTTTTTTTCCTTTATTATATTATTTGTTTAATTTTTTTTTATTATTATTATTATTATTTTCGGTATTTTCAGTAATGATTATTATAATATTCTAAAATGTAGGTTATATATATTTAATTTATATTTATTATACCATGTACAATATATTATATTATTGTTATTGTATATTATATAGCGAATATAAGTTTTTATATAAAATACATTTAATAATATATTTTTATGTTTTTCTTATATTCTAGGCTGCTATTTTGCAACAAACATCGTCTTACATTTGCGAGCTTGAAGCTCAGAAGACTCAGTTACTATCGCAAAATAGCCAATTAAAACGCTTGCTTGGCCAACATGAGCCCGGTAGTGGTGGTGGCGGAGGTGGTGAAGTTATAGCTTGTACAACTATAAACGGTGAAACTATAACTGGTGTCGCTAATAAGAAGCGTAAGCTTACTGATAATATCTTTAGTATTCAAACTATCAGTGATTCATCTGATGAAGGTCTCGGCTCAATGTCACCAGAGCCAATGACTCTGCTTAATAATAATGGCCCGTCTAGCTCATCGAAAAGTCAAATTATACTTGCTCATAATGCTGCTACCAAGGAAATTTTGGATTTAAAGAAGCAATTGGATAAAGAGCGTCGCATACGTACAATGCTAGAAGATGAATTACAAATGATTAAACGTCAACTTTATTCTGTAGCAACAGCTCCTCAACCTTCATCAACATCTAGTTACATTCCAAGAGAAGTTATTGAACATACTGACAATTTAGTTCGTGATACTATTGAAGAACTGCCAGCTGGTACAGTATCTTATGTTGAAATTGATGAAATGACTGGTCAATCGCAAGTTGTTGTTTGCTCAAGTATTGAAGAGCTGGAGAATGAAGCTGCTGCAGCTGCCGATGAAATTATAACTGAGGATCATGTACATGAAGAGGTTATACTATCATCATCCACTGAATCAGAACAAGAAGTAAATGCCATCGCAAAAGCCTATGCTGCTGGTGGCAGTTCACCATCACCAAGTGTATTACAACCAATTTTACAGGCTGCTATCAAAGCAACTCCCAAGGTTGAAGTTGAGCGCATTAATGATCCAATTGTTAAGGTTAAAACCGAAAAAATTGAACAGCCTAGTGGTTTAACGCGTTCGCGTCAAAATCTTGAAACAATCGTTGAAGCAATACGCCACCTTGAAGGTGATCATCTATTTAGTGATGTTAATGAGCAACAAAAGTTGCAAAGCCACCATAATCAACAACAAAAGGCTCAAGAGGCCCCACTTGCGTTAACCAATAAGCACCAGCAACACGCACAACGCGCCACAATCGCTGAACTTCGCCCTTATCTGCAACTCAAAGGCAATAAACAGGTGACTATAGTTGGTGGTGGTGGTGCTTCAGTTACGTTAACACAGCAACAACTTGCCAAATCTGCAACTGCTGTCAGTCTTAAGGCAGCACAGCAACAACAGAAAGAATCTGCCACACCCTCAGCTACAGTCACACCCACCGCCATATTCAAGGTTCAAACAAACACACCTGCCACTACTATTGGTGGCGGTAATGTTACAAACAGCGGTGGAGTTACACAGCACATTACTATAACCAGCTCTGCTTTAAAGCAATGTCGCCCCGGCGTCATTGTTGCCAAGCAGTCTTGATTTAATAATACAACTAAGTATCAAAAAGTTGTTGGCGGTGGTGACGTTGAGTTGGGTGGAAATAATGGTGGTGGCGGCGACGGTAGTGGTATTTATAACGAGGGGCAGGTGAATTTTATTGGTGATAGTTTGTTGATGAATAGTGCGGATGGTGTTAAGGATGATTTGATCGATGTAGTATTAACAGTTAATGGAAGTGGACTAGAAATGCGCGCCAATGTTGAAACAATTGGAAATGATGAGAAGCAGCAAACCGAAGGAATTGACAACGACTTAGAAGAAATGATTGAATGTGTCGAAGAGTTGCCAATGATGTCTTATACATTAGATGTTGTACAGCCAAACGATAATGACATTATTGAAGTTTGTGACACCGTTCAAATGCTGGACATTGTAGCTGCAAACACTAACAGCAATACACAAGATTTTCGTAAAGATGTCATCCAAAAACCAATAACAACAACAACAGCAACAGCTATAAGAGGCGCAACAAGACACACTGCACTTGGGAGAACAGCGGGAATGATGATGACAAGTAAAAACACCATTAATTTAAATTCAAACTCAGTCAACATGCAAACAACACAATTTGTTAAAAATAAATCGAATTTTCAAATGATAAACAATAATAATAATAATAATAATAATAATAATAATAATAATAATAATAATAATAATAATAATATTTTCTGCAATACTAAATACAATACGAAAAAAGATAAAACTAAAAATAATAAAATAGTTAATAAAAAAAATATGAAGAGCCTTACAACAACAACAACAACAGCAGCAGCAGCAGCTACAATAAATTGTGTACCAATAAGAGCAACTGCAATAGCTGCGGTCGCAAAAACGGTTTTACGTTCTAAGGAAAAAGGCAAAAACTCAAATAATACAAAATTTACGGATAAAAATATTAATAAGAATTTCAATTTAAATAATGTCAATAGCAGCAGCGATGATGTGCTGGTAACTCAAAATCCAAAAGGCAATTGTACCGGCAACAATTCCACTATAAAAAATAAGCAACAAATTACTGCTAATACCATACGATATGCGAATTTCAAAAATTATAATGTACAACATATTAATAATAATAAAATGCCGAATACAGTAGTTAATAATAATATTAATAATAATAATAATATTAAGTACATGGAACAAAAAACCATTAACTCATTTAATAATAGCAATCTACAAAATATTAAACATAAAAATATATTGAATAAAACAACTGATACAATATCGAAACCAAATACTACTACTACAACACTAATAACTAATAATAATATTAATAATAATAATTTGAATATGAATAATAATCATAAAATTAAAATTAATAGTCAAACGATTATTAATCCAAATAAGAATTTCAAAACAAAAACTTCGAATATATCTTTTGTTGCAAGTAGTTCGGAAAAGTCGATGTCGTCGATGGTTTGTGCAGATAATGTTGCTATCGCAACCGCTACTGTTGCTAGCAAAGCTAGTTGCAGTCGCAGTAGAACAATTGCAGTTACAATACCTAAAACAACAACAATAACACCAGCAGCTGCAGCTGCAGCTGCAACAACTATAGCAAAACCATTGGCAACAGAAACCATTTCAAAAACAAAAACAATTACTAAAAGTCAGATGCGAAAAATATTTGGTGCTGATGTTGCTACTCCTAAAAGCAATGAAAGTATCTTAAGTTCGCATGAACGAAATGTTGTTGCTGCAGCTGCAATTATTGGTCGCAAAAATTTAACAAAAATCACTAAACAACAACAGCTACAACAACAGCAACAACAACAGCTACAACAACAGCAGCAACAACGTCACCAATTAGACAATATCTGCGAAGATATTGTTATCAATAATGGTAGCAATAGTAAAAGAGTTAAATTGACAAAAACAGCAATAGCAACAGCAACAGCAACAACGAAGGCAAATGCAACAACAACATTACGTGCTCAACAACAACAACAACAGCAGCAGCAGCAGGAGCAGCAACAAAATTTAAAATCTTCAACAAATAAAACTAAACTTGGCAAAAGACGAAAGCAACGCTAATTTAACGAATTTGGCAAAAAAATTTCATTGTTTTGAATATAATTAACTTTATAAATAAATTAAAATTATTTCAAATAAATAAGCTTCAACTCTAAAATTATTTCTAGGAATAATATTAATGACTATGTTTCATAACATAAACAATATATTTATATTACGAGTATATATATAAATATTCTATATAATATGTAAAATTCATTAATATATATATATACATACACACAGACATATATGTATATACATATATACATATATATATATAAATTTCTAAAGTTTGAAAGGTAAAATAATAAATATAAAAAACACCAAAAAGGTGTTATAACAACATTTTTTAAAAATATTTTAAATTTAGTACAATTTACTTAAAAAGTTATAAAAATTATAAATATATATATATAATATAATTACAAAAAAAAATACATAACGCAAAATATAAAATTAATTTACTGAAAGCAGCAGTTATGTAAACCAAAAATAAAAAGAAAATTGTCATTTGGAAATTCGATTTATTTTCTTATTTTTAAACTATATTTGTTATATGTAAGCAAGAAAAAACAAAAAACAACATTAAATATATTTGTAATTTTTTTATATTACTGAAGCAAAAAATAAAGAATAAATAAAAATAAAACAGTTCTCATACGAAATTCATTATAAATATTGTTATATATAAAAACACACACATAATATCTATATATATATATATGTATATATGAATATATATATATATATATATATAGTAAAGATACATTTTTCTTAAAATACTAGTAATAACTGTAAAGTGAAATATGGTTATATATTACTTTTATACGTAAAAAACAAAAACACACTTGAATAAATTCAGGTAGGAGTCATTTATGAGCCGATATAATTCTATCATTTACTTTGCTTATATACCTTTATTGTACATTGTGAAATATATTTATATATATTCATATGTGTAAATGTGTGAGCATATAATGAAATTAATTTTAACACCAGTATATGTACAATATATAAACTATAAAGTTTATAGTATTCAAATATATATTTAATATAGAATTGGTACATGATAACATAAACAATTAATTTATATATAAAATTATTATTACAAAAAAAAAAAAAAAAAAAAAAACGCTAAAATGCTAATATATATAAAAATGAATTCAAACGATAGTACTAACTTTGAAATTTTATGTTATAAACATATGAAGTTGTTCTTATATTTATATGCTTGTACAAGATAAATAGATTGTTATATTACTATTAAATCATAATTCATAATACTGTATACATAGTTTAGTTTTTAACATATACATATGTTTGCTGATATGTACATATATATACAAATATATATAGATATTACTGCAGATATAGAGTAAATAATCTATGCATACGTTATATATTTTAGTATATGCTATATGAATAGATTTTTTATAATTACATGTATGCTTTTTTTTGTTCATTTTTTTTATATGTACATTTTTTTAGGAAGTATGTGAAAATTTTTTAAAAAAATATGTATATATTTTTAAAAAATATGTATGTACATTTTTAAAAAAAATTCTACGTCTCATTTTCTAAGAAATGTTTTTATGTATATAATATGTATATATATAATTTTTTATATATTTATATACATAAACTTTTATGTATGTGTGTGTGTGTGTATGTATATTTATATATGTGGTTTTATATATGTATGTATATTTATATATGTATGTATATTTATATATGTATGTATATTTATATATGTATGTATATTTATATATGTATGTATATTTATATATGTGGTTTTATATATGTATGTATATTTATATATGTAAAATTATATATATATATTTATATACTTATATATGAACATTTATGTATACAAGTATATATGTAAAGTTTTGTGTTATGTGCTAGAGAAGAAATAAACTCCTACCTATATTTATATATACTTTTAATATCTCAATTTTACATGCACCCGTATTTAAATGTATATGTAAAAGATATATTTAATTATTTTTAAATAAAGAACTAAAACATTTTTACGTATAAAAGTACTATTTGTTAAAATTAAAAAAAGAAACATAATCACACATATTTGTTGAAAAATTATATAATATATATATATATATATATATATATATATATATATATATATATATATATATATATATATATATATATATATATATATATATTATATATACATATTTATATATACATATTTATATATACATATTTATATATACATATTTATATATACATATTTATATATATATATTTATATATACATATTTATATATACATATTTATATATATATATTTACATATATATATTTACATATATATATTTATATATATATATATATTTAACACACATGGACACAAAACGGAAAACAATTCTAAACAAATTTTTTTTGCAATTTTATAAGCAATAAAAAATTTACAAATAAGCAAAATAAACCTTATAAACAACCTTAATAAACAAAACAAAGTACAAAAATAGGCATAAATAATTTTTTACCTTTATTTTCTTAACAATAACCAACCAACCTAATTTAATCCAAAAATTGAATAAAAAGGAGCAAAATATGTATTTAAAAAAGAAACAACAGTAATAAAACAATACACACCAATCCTACACATATAAAAACACATAAACTAAGTAAAAAAAAATCCCTATTTTTAATTTATAATTAATTATTTATAAATAATTACAGCCAATAGCAAAAAAATACATGTAGGTTGAATTTCATAAAAAGCAAAAATAAAATAAAAAAATTAAATAAAATCGTTTGCATATAGTTTTTTAGATAACTCTATAATTCCTTTTATTTTAACTTTTAAAATACATAATTCTTTAATTAGTTTTAAGAACTCAGAACCATCGCATAGTTTATCATTTAACTAAAGAAAAGAAAAAGCTGAAAATTTACGCAAACTAAAATACAATTTTTATATATAAACGAATCTAAATTATTTAAATAAAAATATTAAATAAAATGTATACATATTTATCAACAATAAAGGAAAAACTTAAAAATTGCGAATTCACAAAATATATACTCGGTATAATTTTTTTTTTAAAGTGTAATATAAACATTATTTTTGCTTGAATTAATTAATAGAATCATTTGTAAAGTTCATTTACAAAAAAAAAACATAAAAATCAAACAAAGAATAACTAATAATCATTTCGATTTGCCAGATTTATTCGAAAAATTTTCACGATGTTATAAAACTATATATACATAATATATAGATATATATATTGTATATATCAGTTAGATTTTTCAAGTGAATCTCGTACAAATACAAAAATGAAAAAAATAAAAATAAAAAAAAAACGCTGTCAAAATATAATTACCATAGACTTTCTTACATTTATATTTATTCTTTTGTTTGTGAAAATCTTTAAGAAAAATAATTAAAAAAAAAAAACGAAACAACAATAAAAAGTAAAACAAAAAACATATATAAAAATCATTAGCAAAAATTTTAATTAATTCTAGTTTTTAAAAATTTTAGTTGTAGCTTTTTAGTTTTATAATATAAAAAAACAAACGCTATTTATTAATTTAAAATACAAATAATTATTTAAAAGTAAAGGCAAAAGTTATATATATATAAATATATATATTAATATGGTTATGCTGAATAAAAGCTATTAGCTAAGTTTAAATTTCTTTTTACACCAACAACAAAAATACGAAATTTCATTGTAAAAACAATAAAAAAATAAAGAGAAAATAAAAAAAAATATATAAAATAATTAAAAGGCAATTTTTTTTACTTCTTTTAATTTTTGTTGCTTAGCAAGCATGAATATTTTTTTCATATTTTAAGTCATTTTATTATGTATGTATGTATAAATGTTTTTAATATTTTTTATATTTTATTTTAGTTTTATTAAATTTTTCTGTAAAGCATAATCAATTTTATATATAGAATTATTTTTAATATTTTTTTATATCAACTTTTAGTTTTATTCAAATATATAAAACATAATAAAATTTTACATAATTATTATTAATATTTTTTGTTTCATTTTTATTTTATTCAAATTTATTCTTAAAAATTTATTTAAGATAATGTAAAATATTTTTTTTTTACTTTTATTTAAATAAAATGCAATAAATTTATATATAATGCATACCTATTTAAGAACTTATTGCAGAAAGGTACCAGGTCTGTGGAATTAATTACTGTTATTTTTGACCAACTTATATTGTTTAGTTAATATTTACTCAGGGTACTCCCGTCCCCTCTTCTTCGAATATAAATTTAAAAAAAAATTTTTAATTTCTTCACATATCCTTAAAGAGATTTTTAAAAGGGTGTGAAAAATTTTTATTATATTTAATATTTAAATTTATGAATGCGAAACATACGAGAGAAATAAGAAACAATGAAAAAGTTTTTACAAGATTGTAACAAGAGTAAAACAAAAAAAAATACATACATATATATATATAAACATATTCAAATTAATTTTAATTTCATAGGATTTAATTTTTTGTATTATTAAAATATTTTTATAAACAAAGAAAATAAATTTTGACAAACAAAAATATAATATATATATTATTAATCTACTTTTAACTAAAATTGAAACAATATTTTTTTACCGCCATTTGATTGCTATTAAATTAAAACTAATATAAATATGATTATATATATATTTGTTTTTATTTTGTTACAATTTTGTAAAAACTTTCTTATTATCGATATTATATACATTATATTACTATTATTTCTCATTGTTTTAATCTCAAATATAAAAATAAAGGACAAAGTCCTTATGAATTGCGCCTTTCTGCACAGAAAGTTGACTTCAACCTAACTTTTTTTACTCTTACTTAAAATCTTTAAACTTACTATAAACTATTTAAATAAATTTTTAATTAAGTGAATTTATGGTCAGATCCTAAGACTCTACCTAATCAAGAATAAGTTTTTTTTTATATAAAATATGTTCTTATTAATTCACCTTTGAATTAAAACAATTTATATGAAATAATTTTTAAAAATTATATTTTAAACTTATGTATGTTTCCAAGAATAATTTAATATCTTTGTTTTCTTTGGTATTAATATGTAAAAGAAATAATATTTTTATTGATTTTTTAATTAAGTTTTTAACCAATTTTATTTTGAATTTAGTTTATAATTTTTAAATATTATTTTTACAATTTAAAAATTTATTTTGTTCAATTTTTATGTTTAATTTAGAACACTAAATAAATATTTTTATTGATTTTTTAATTAAGTTTTTAACCAATTTTATTTTGAATTTAGTTTATAATTTTTAAATATTATTTTTACAATTTAAAAATTTATTTTGTTCAATTTTTATGTTTAATTTAGAACACTAAATAAATATTTTTATTGATTTTTTAATTAAGTTTTTAACCAATTTTATTTTGAATTTAGTTTATAATTTTTAAATATTATTTTTGCAATTTAAAAATTTATTTAGTTCATTTTTTATGTTTAGTTTAGTACACTAAATAAATTTTTTTTACTTATCATATTTGTGATATTAAAATTTTTCTTTTTAAAGTAAATTCTTTTTACTTTTTTTTTAAGAAAAATTAAAAAGAGAATTAATTTTTTTTTTATTCTTAGACATTTAATACTTATTATATTTAAATTTTTTTATATATATGATATAAATTTTTATTTTTAAAAATATTTTTATTTTTATATGTTTAATATTTGTTATATTTATAATTATTATTTATAATTATTTTTTTTTTTTATAAATAAAGTTGATTATTAATTTAAACTTATTTTTGTTTTTAAAAATATTTTTATTTTTCTAAATTTTATTCTTGTTATATTACTATTTCGAACATAACTTATAGCTTTTGCTTAGTTCTAGTTCAGCACATTGATTTATATTATTTTAAATTTAAATTATTAAATATGTAGTGATTTTTTTTTATATAAACATATTTTTTATATGCTTTTTTTAAATCGAAAACGGCCAATGTTTCAAATTTCATTAACACTTACAGGGGAATGTTATATAAATATATACATGATAACGTTCCGACATGTTGAAGACGTCAAGAAACTTACAGACGTTGGGAAAAAACTATATAAATAAATATTCATTTCATTTAAAAAAAAAATTCACCAAAGCCCTTTTAAATATTTTTTTATTATGTTTTTAATTATTTTTTTTGAAATTGTTTTATTATATTATATTTTTTTCTTATTGTTCTTACTAATTTTTTAATATTTTTATTTATTATTATTTTTTAATATTATTATATAATATTCTTATTTATTTTTTATTGTTTTTATTTATTGTTATTTTTTTGTATTTATTATTATTATATATTTATTTATATATATTATATATTTATTTATATATATTATATATTTATTTATATATATTATATATTTATAATAAATTATTAATATATATGTTTTACTATTTTTTTTATTTTTATTTTAGTTAACAAGTATAGAAAAAACTTTTTTAATTTTATTTTATATATATGAGTGTTTTATTGATTTAGTTATAATTTAATTTGTTTACCTTCAATTTTTAATTAAGTCTTACCATATACCAACCAGTTTTAGTTATTTAATTTGTCTTTATTTTTTTATTTATTTGTTATTTGTGTATTATTTTTATTTATTTATTTTTTATTATGTTATATGTTGTATTTTTTGAAATAATATTTTGTAATAATATATTTAAATTTTATTGATTTGTGTAAAGTTTATATTTCATTTATTTTTATAGAATTTTATTTAAAAAATATTTTAAACTAAATTAATTATTAAAATATTAATTTTATGTATTTTTGTGATTTGACTGATGTGATAATATTATAACTTTTTTATATATATATTGCAATATTAAATATTTTCCTGCCTAACCGTATCTATTATCAGTGAATCATATGTATATATATATGAATATGTATGAAAATAAACAAATTATAATAAAATTGTTATAAATTTCTTTTTTGTTTTTTGTTCAGGTTAACTTGGTTAATTTATATATTTTAATTTCATCCGACGTTTTTCCAGTATAAACTGTCTTCCCAACCATCGACACGTCCACCGTGGTCAAAATTTATTTAATAGAAGCGGTTATAGTATTCTCCAACACAGAATAACACTGTAGAGTTTATATACCAACTATTATACAATATTTAACGAAAAAGGAACGGACAAATATAGCCGTTTCTAAGGATATCGGATATGGTGATAAAACTTCCTTGATGAATTAAAATAGTCATAAAAATAAAGAAAATATTATTAACTTATTATACATATATGTATATACATATACAATTAAAGCTATAAAGAAAAGAGAAAATATCTATACTTAAAATAAAATATATAAATACAACTTTTAAGAGACTATTGCAAGTAATATAAGGACTTCGTAACTAAGTTCCTTAATTTTTTTAGAGGCAGCTAACATAAAAAGTATAATAAATAATTAATACTGGTGAAACATCGATTTTAAAATAATATAATTTTTTCATTTAATATATGAGAATATACGAATTTGTACGAATTGTTTTGATTTAAGATACTCGTAATAAGAATATTTATTTCCTTCAACTAAAGAGATTCAAACATCTATTAGTTATAATATCATTTTTTTTTGTTTTATATATAAACCTTTTTATAAAATTATTAATTTACTTTTTAAATTTATTAGTTTTGTATCACAAGTATATGATAAAAAATAACTATATGATGAAAAGTTAATTGAGAAAATGCTATTCAAAATAAATATTATAAATTTAATTTTAAAAAATACTCAAATATATATAAAAAGTATTACGAACAAATTAATGTGTTTTAATTTTTTATTAAATAAAATATTAATTCAATTCAAAATTAGTAAATGCTTTAGTTTTAGTTGAACAATCGAATTTTTAATAACATTATTGTAAATAATGATATTGAACAAATATGCTTATTTATGAGATAGTATTCAATTATTGTAAGTTCAATTGGTTTATTACTTAATAAGTTTTTGCGATACTCTGTACTTTTTATTGAATATTATTTAATATAATTAAAAAATATATATGTTATATTTATATATTTTTATTCGTTTTTTCTATACTTTTTAATATTATATTATTATTTAGTAAGGAAAAATATATATATATATATATTTGGCATTTTTTAAAAAAATTTTCTGTGACTAATTTTATACAATAATAATTTTCTTATATTTTTATATTTAATAAGTAATGTAATGTTAGTAATTTAATACAAATAAAAATATATTTAATAATATAAAAATATTTACTTAATTAAGTAAAAGTTTAATATAATTAAATAAAAAACAATATTAAAGCATTTTTTAGCAAAATTCAGATTATCAAGATTAAAAAACTAAACAACTTTGAAAGAAACCAAAATAAATATTTTCTTTATAAATTATTACATAATAAAGATTTCAAAAAAACTTTGTTTTGTGTTTATCAATTAAGATTAGTTTAACAAAGAGTTTCATAAAAACGGTGTAAACTGGAATAAAAAATGTATGAAAAATAATTCAAACAGTTTCAAAATATTTGAGAAAATATTATATAAATTTAAGTATTATTAAAATATATATATATATATGTAATCAGAAATCTGCATTCGAAATAAAATTTTTTAAACAAAAAATGGAAGTAATTAATATAATTTTTTTATTGTCAAAATCAATATTACATTTGGAACATTTATATAGTGAATATATATAATTTAAATTAATTTTATCTGCGTATGTATAAATATATATTATATACATATCACATGTATATTTATATGTGCAAATGTATATATGATATGATATGATATGAATTACATATAAATTTTATATATTGAATATATGTGTACAATAAATGTATGCACATATATATTATATATGTGAGCAATTCATATATTTCGTTAAAGATATTTGAAATAATTTTAATATATCTCAAATTTAAATCTAAAAGCAAATATAAATTGGTCAAACCATGAGAATCATGTATACGTAATTTGTACAAAAAATAATAATAATATTTATATATGGATACATATATATGTATAACAAAATTTATAAAATAATATGTAAAAAAGTTAAATCAATTAAAAGTTTCAGCAATTAATGCAAAATGAATTAATAATAATGAAATAATAAATAGTATATAAAAAATAAGCATACATAGTATATAAGTAAAAATAAATAAATGTTTGTATTTTATATATAAAACAAAATACACACGCATATACATAAATACATACATATATACTTATATACATACGTTTATGCATATATTAGGTATAAGTATATTAAATTAATTTTATTTGCTTCAGGCGGTCAACACAAAAAAAAAATTACTAACTAAAATAATTTGATTTAAGGAATATTGAAATAAAAATTCATATTTAGCAAAAAAAAAAATATTCACTCTAAATGATTTAAAAAAAATTATAAACTTATAATTTAAGCAAAACGATTATAGCGAAATTTTTAAAACAAATTAAAATTTAAAAATTTTACAAAAAAAATTTAAAATATTGTTAGTAATAATTTAATATACACAAAATAAATATGTATAATGTTCTTTACAAAGCTTTTTAAACTTCTATTTTGTTTTTACAATTAAGGTGGGAACCCTTATAAATAAAATAGTTTACATATAGAATTTTCGAAAATTTAGCTGAAGTTGTTTAACAAAATTAAATATTATTATAAATAATTTCATATAAAACAGAATTGTATAAGCAATTATATGAACATATATATTATACATATATATTAATGATTAATATAAATGAAAAAAAAAATGTATATACACATATAATTAATAAAAAAAAGTGAACGTAAAAAATAAATAAAGAGAAATATTATGTAATATTATCAAAAGTTAATCGAAATTATAAAAAATAATTATTATCAAATAGAAGAAGTGCTTAATTTATTAATATACTTGTATAATATAGTTTAGTTGGTTTATAAAGATACATAATAGAATACTGCGTATTTCAATTATAAATAGAAAAATTAAATATTGAATAAATATAAAAAATATATAAATATATCTAACAGATAAATAAAAATAAAATAAATGAACTAAGTATCCTAAAATTGTGGAATTCAAAGACTTTGTTTTTTTAATACAGAGAAATAACTTTTTTTTTAATATTTGATATTTAAATATCTAAAATAATATTTCATACCCATTGAGACATTTGTATATAATTACATGCAATATATAAAAAAAATTTCAAAAAAAAGAAAATATATATATATATATATATTAAAAATAACAAAATAAAATTGATCAAAAAGACTGCAACGCAGAATTGAAAAAAAAAAGAAAAACAAAAAGAAAATTTTGTATTAAATATTTAAGAGTTTGTTTTTATAATATAAACATGAAAGGAATTAAAAATAAACTTATATATATCTTAACACACAAGTTTATATATATATATACATATATGTATAATTAATAATATAAATATTTAAATTAAAAATATAGTGGGCAATGTAATATAATTGGCAATGTTTAGAGTTTTTATTTACTAAGATTAATTGTTTATTAAGCATAATTAAAGTATATATAAATATATATATATATATATATGTATATGTATACATAAATTTATATAAATGTGTATTATATAAATATATATATATATATTCATATATATAAATTATATACACTATTCACAATAGAGTTAGTCATTAAACGTTATTAAAATTTATTACAAAAATAATATATTTACATTAGTTTATATATACATACATCATAAGAGAGAATAAAATAAAAAAAAGTTAAAAGTAAATTAATTATAAATTTAAATAAAATCCGCCATTTATGCGTTTAAAATAAAAGAAGAAAAGCGAAATTGTGTTTATTAAAATTATATTATAATTTATAATGTAGTGCTTGCTTATCAAGAATTTCCCACGTCCAAACGATGTGGTAAATCGTAGTTTGGATCATTTTTCTTTTGCGCTTGGTGTTTTCGACACATATTTGTCGGATAGCGGAAACTCAGAATCAACAGAGCATGGTTTTAGCATTTTTTTAGGCATTGGTTGATCTGATCCACTTTCTTTCCTTTTTTCCATCAATCTCTCCTTACTTACTTTTTAATCTTTAACCTTGTGCGATGATTCAAATTGACAAAACATCTCTTCGTTTCTTGACAACAAATCAACAAGTATTCTAAATTCGTCTAAAGAATATGAAACGCTTTGTGTTTTCAACAAATATTTGCCGGATAGCGGAAACTCAGTATCAACAGGGAGAAGCATGGCTTTAGCATTTTTTAGGCATTGCTTGACTTGATCCTCCAGACTTATTCTTTCCCTTTTTCCACGAATAAATATTTCAATTGGAAATGGAGATTTTTCTTCACTTATTCTTTGATATAGAGCTTTGCGCCATGATTCAAACTAATAAAACATTTTTTCGTCAGCCACCTTTTTTTAAATACTAAAATCTTAAAATATTTTATTCAATTCACAAATTTACGTTTTGAATGAATTTGAAGAATTTGGCACATATAAAAGTCCGTTTGATAGTCAACATGTGTAAAAATTTATCGTCAATAATGAAACGTTAAGGTTTTTATTAATAAAGAAAACCACTGCCTTCGTTAGGCCAGTTTATGTTTCCACTGGTTTCATTTAGACAGTTTTGCTCAAAGAGCTTTTACAAACAGCTTTTATAAAATTAAGCTCATTATAAATAAATCAACTCATTTAAGGAAAAAAATTCATTTTATATGTAAAATGTAAACAAACAGAAGTTGAGCTATAAACAAACGTACTGAAAAAGTAAGTATTTAATAAAATCTCTGTTTTTATGAATTTTACTTACTTATTGTAGTCTTCTTCTCCTTATGAAGCATAGGGCCACAAGGAAACATTAATTAAATATGTAAGATATGTATAAAATGAATATATATATAAATTATTTTATATATCAATTTATATATATTATTTTTTGTAGATATTAGTATCTAATAAAGCATTTTCTTTTTATAAATTAAATTTGCAATAGATATTTAAAAATAGATTTGTGATTTAATTAAATCTTAATTTGATTAACGAAAGTCTTTTTTAGCTGCAGTGGAAACGTGGTATTAGGTTGCTAATGAAATTGCAACTTCATTAAAATCAACTAAGTTAAAAATAAATTAAGTGAAATAGCACCAAAAATGTCAAATGCAGCATTGTAAAATATATTTCCCAAAAAGAAAATTATAAAAATTTAATATATTTGACAGGAATATAAGAATTTTTTAAAATACAGAAATGTTTTTTATAACAAATTGATGGCGTTTTTTATGCTTTATGCTTTTATGGTTTAAATTTTACATTTCATTGAATAATAATAATATTCACTACTCATATTAACAAGAGTCCAGCAATTCATCCATTTTCTCGAAATTGTTGACGTATGTTATGCTAATTGCATTTTTTTAATAATAATCAGAATAATAATTTTGCTTTTTCAATATTGTAATTAAATTTGTCATTATTATCTTTGTAGAACATGATCCTGAAGATGACTCTCAAAGAGAGTCGAAATATAGTACCAATTAAAAAACATCAAACAAAGGCAATTTAATTTTTATTGAAAAAAAGTGACCTATAGTCAGTTAAAAAATAAACAATAAATCATTATAAAAAAAATACAGATCGATAAATAAATTCAAAGTTTAAATGTAAACAAAATTATACAAAAAAACATACACAACATTTTTTGCAATTAATGTGTTGTCCATGATCAATTAAAATAATTTCTGCTAACAACACAAAACTAAATATTAGGTCTGTTCCACATGCGACTCGTAGTAAAACTCGAGTAAAACACAAGTAAAGTACAAACTGAGAGTAAAGTGCCAAATTGCGCTCTTTACACAGATTTTCAAGGAACAGATTTTTGTAAAGTCTGGTAAGAGCAGCTGTTTTTTGAATAACAAACAAAGAAAGTTTTGTAATAAGAAGTGCAAATATTTTTAAATACTTGTTTTTATTATATTAAAGTGAGTCATATTTCTGTTTTCAGTTAGAGTTAGAATGAGTTAGAATTCATAAAATTTTATTTTATGTTATTATTGCAGACAATGTCGAAAAGAAAAAATGTTATGGTATATTCACCAACAGACATTGTAAATCGCAATTATTTAGTGCGTTTTTTAATAGATGATGAATTTGTGAGTGAGGTATCGCAACAGTTTGTTGCTAAAGCGGGGTAATTTTATAACTTAAGAATTAAATAGGCTCCGCGCAATGCGGAAAAGACTCTTGAATACATTATCGTTATATTTCGAAACAACTTCTTGTATGTCATTTTTAACACACTCGTTTTCTTTCCCTTTATATAATAATAAATTTAGTAATTCTAAAGTTACATTAATGTTACTATTTCGAAGAATATTAATTACTTTATGTGCTGGGTGTATTACTTAGTTAATACTTAGTTCATTTAACAAAATATTTATTATGTTTTTAGATCCATTTCGCATAAATAAACAATTCGAAAATTTAAATTCAAACCAAAACAACTGATTCACACATCGAGTAAAGTCTGTGTAACATTTTCAAATCTCAACAGATACGTTAAGCTCTCTCAGATGCTCTTATTTATTCGAAAATTTACTGCCGGAACGCACTTACATATACACAGAGTTACTCGAAGTTACTACGAGTAGCTCGTGGAACAGACCTATTATCTGCTAACAATTCAAATGTAAGCAAATAAAAGCTCTCTTAAAACTTTTACAGAACTTTTTGACATATAAAACCACTTTCACATGCATAAATCAACTTGTGCCAATGTAAACGACCAAATTTTAATTTGATTAATATAAATTGTTTTAATAGAAACGAAAAAACCACAACAATAATTTTATTCAATTTATTGAAGTTTGGTTGACCATACAATGCTGTTTCGAGTATTGTCAAGTACTCATCATTAATGGCCTTAGGATTTATTTGAATTTTTTAATTAGTTTATAGTTCGTAAATAATTTGTTAGAATACAAGTGTTTGGCTTAGAACTCGTGCCTGTCAAATTAGAAGCGATGACTAATCGTGTTTTTCCAGATGAAACTATTACGGCATTTACACTGGCTTCAAAACAGTGGCGTAACTACATTTTTTAGGCCTGTAAGCAAATTCTAACTAAGGGGCCCCTACCAACATACTAAGGGGCCCCTCTTTTTATACTCTTTACACGAAAAAATGTAAAAAGGGTATATAAGGTTTGTCAAGATTTTCGTAAAGCATTAAAGGAAACTTCGGAAATACCATTAAGTATATATCAGTATACTTTTACAGTTCAAACTACTCTCTCAGCTTTTGAACTCTTCGAATGAAACTTTATACACAGGGAGCGCACCCTGTTCACCATTTGATTTGATTGAAATTGGACGTCTATTTCTTGTAGCTGTGATATAAACTTAACAATCGGATATGAGGTTTCTCCGTTTTTAATAAAGGTATTCAAATGGAATTTAGTGTATACAGTACTGATATTTGCAAAAGACAACGTACAAAATTATTTTCAAATGGGTTTAAATTTAGATATAGCTTCCATATAAACTCTCGATCAAGACACATATTTTTCTTAGAAAAACTTTTTTATTTCATAAATAGGTTTAATATTTTATTTGAAGTACATACATATTATGTACTTTAAATTTAAAATTTACGTATCTTTTATAAAATGCAATATGAAGTTATTCCAACAAAAAACGTTTCGTCCCACTTTTGAGAATTTATTAAAAAGAAATACAATGAATACAAAAATTAATAGTGGGGCCCCCTAAATTCGGGGGCCCGAAAGCGTTGCTTCCAGTTGCTTCCCTGTAGTTACGCCACTGCTTCAAAAGGGTCATTTTGGTCAAAAATCAAAAATTAAAAGCAAATGACTCATTTTTATATACAAAATCTCAAGCGCAAATGAGATCCAACATACCCTAAATAAAAGCTTTTCATAGCATTTTTACAGTTTGAGAAAGCTGTTTTTTGACATATTTACAAAAAAAGGCAAACAAATGCTTGGTGGTTGCATTTCCTTGAAAACGATGCTACTCTTTTTGGAACTTCTTAAAAATAAGTTTTCAGTTTATATTGTAAGGTTTGAAGTGGATTCAAATCAACAGGGAAGTTGAAAAATCAACTGTTTGAAATAAGAACAAATGAATTACAAGAAATGTAAACACTTTTAAATGGCTCATTCAAAATAAACCATTATCGGCCAGTGTAAACGCCATATAAGACTGCACAAACTTTCAATGCTCAAGTTCCAGGTTTGTCACATTTTTTTATTTTTTTTTTAAGTGACTAGGACAAACTTATAAACTACAGTTTTATTTGGAAACACAAGTTCAACGAATTGAAAGTAAACGCTTGAGATTGCCAATTTTTATTTCAAAGCTATTCTTTCTGCAAAGACATCTATTATGCATATTTTTACTTCATATAGTAAGTAAGGCTTCTTTTATGGGTGCAATTTTATAAGGAAGCGATGCAATTGTTGTTCTACAAATTTGCTAATTTCAATTGGGAATAGTTGATCAATATTATTGTTATTGTTACATTTTCATTTCTTTTCGAACCCTTCTAACTTTTAAGTAGTTTCTTTTCTTTATAAGACGCGTCATTTTCGACAAAAAAAATTAATATTAATAACTTGTTTTAGTTTCAATGGGAACACGCTGTCATTTAACACAAATGTTGGGAACATGTTGCTTGACTGAACATATTACAATCGATTGCATGTTATCGATTTATTATCACCACTATGACGATTTGCAACTTGACAGTCAACAAAAGCTAACAACAGATTATAAATGAAAAGACTACGGAAGCGGCGAGTGGTGTCGTTGTCGCTATGGTGAGAAAGTGTACGTTAATTTCGCACTGTTCAATAAAATAGCAATATTAACTATAAATGCGTGAATAAAAATAAATAAATAAAAAAACACAGCTAATGCAACGCGGCAATGTTAAAATTATTTAAAAGACAAAAAAGTAAGTAACAGAAAATAATTCTTTGGTAAAAAAAAAACAAATTTTGGTGAAAGAAGTGGCAGCGCAAACGACAGCAAGAAAATAACACAAAAAAAAAAATAGTGCCACGATTGTCAGCTAAATTGGTGTCAATAAAAAATAAATAATCACAAAAAATTAGTGTAAATTATAGTATATTTTTGAACGACTATTTGTGTATACAACATTATTTGAACAATTTATTTTAGGTCGTCGTATAAGCAGCAGCAGCAGCATCGATGGCACAAACTGCGACGTTGGCTACAATAACAATGACAACTGCACAAACAACAACAAACGACATTCTTTACGCTCGACATCAAGTTTCTGTGATGAAGTGCTGGAGGAGTTAGCTGGACATGCAGCCGATGAACAACAGCAAACCTGTGATGAGGATGTGGCGAGCATCGGTGGTGGGCTGAGTTTGGGCAGTGGCAGCATTTGCACGAACCACTGCAATGCGGATGAAGGTAAGGTTTAATTTTACTTAAATTCGATTATTGTTAATTAAACTCAATTAAACGCAATTCATGAGGGAAAAACAATTGTATGGAACGGAAACAGCAAAAAATTCCCACAGGTGGTTAAATGGTTATGAGACGCCGACGTCGACAGTGAATGGTGAACATATCACTTGAATGTGATTGAAATTCTAAATTTAATAATTTTGGGAATTTTCCGTTTGCTGAAATGTGAAGTGCATTTAAATAGTATAAATGCAGTTCAGTGGATGTGGCGGGGGGAATGCAAATTTTATTAAAAGTGCGTAGTTTGTTTTAGAACATTTCGAACACGTTTCATTTATGTAAATTAGATACGCAATGGAACTACTTTTTAACTGGAAGTCTCAGATTCAGTTCTAAAGTTTAACGTTAATTGCTAAGAATACTTATATTAATGTATTTTCTTTTGTTGTTTTAACAACAACAAAAAATATTAACTTTTGCTGCAACTTATTTACAATATGAACGACTGTTAATGATATCAGTGAACGCAAGGGAAGTGTCCTGTCAAGGAAGGACGAGCGCTGGTTATGAATTTCATCATTAACATCAACTTTTGCTTAGTTAGCTCTATTCCCTATTATTTTGTGTTCTTTTCTCTTGCAGTTTTCCAATTTAAACACTGGTTGATCCCCTTTTATAACCTTTTACCTAGACATCCTCTATTTTTCTGATATTAGTGGTATGTAGGCTATAATTATTTTCTGTTCTGTTTTTCTCCTCTGAAATTTAAAACATGGCCGATTCATTTCAATATCAAAGCTTTGAAGAATATAGCAATATCTTCATCCCTGAGTTAAGGCCAATAGTTCTGATTTATTTTTAACGCATTTACGTTTTCTTATTGTGATGTAAGAAATCAGCTGATCCGTTACACTTTGTGGAAAACACTATATTGTTGTTGTCGGAACCCGCTGGAAAATACTTGCAGATTGCCTTTGAAGGTGGTGTAACTACAAGTGTCACCCGGACGGAGACCCAGCTGTTCTTGGACCCCATAAAAATCACTATATTCGTTTATTCGTGCTAAAGTAGAAATAAGGGAAACGTAAAAACGAATTGAGTTTTGGTGTGATATAAATATAGGAGGTGTTATATTAGCTGAAAGAAACAATGACCAATAACATTGCATTCCTATTGCAATGAAGCCCACATTAGTGAGGTCAAATACAAACATGCACTAATAGCCTTTCCCACAGATACAGTATCCTCTTCTTGACAAGGGTCGCACTACTACAAAGTTCTTAATAGGCCTTGGAAAGAACGACCTTAATTGCCAATGTGTGTTCTAACTGCAGCTCTACCCTCTATGATGTCGCTTATTTGTTTGTATGTCTCAATGCACACACGAAATGTAGTTTCATCTCATTAAATTGTTTTGACCCATGTTGATTTCAATTAAAATCGAATCCATCTACAATCTGTGTTTCCCTTTCCTCTTACATATCATTAATTACCCATATCCTAATTATTAAAATCAGAAACAGAAGTGGTTCACAAGATGTACGTGGGGTGTTGAGACTACTATTCAGTTAAGGCTAGTTAATATAACCACCTGGTTAGATGTTAAAAGTTTCGTAGTCGACAGTAGTCAGGATATATACATTGTATGTGTATCCTATTAAAGAAGTCTTCTCCAACAGGATCTCTGTGAGTAAGTGAACATAAAGATATAGTTTACGAAATTATTGAAAATATGGCACTTTGTGTGTAGTGGAAATTGAAGAAAAATCATTCTAAAAACTGGTCTTTTTAAGAGAAACGAATGAAGAAGAAGTTTGATCTTATTAAATCTTCATCTAGCTTAATCTTCTATATTTACTTGGTACTGCAACCCCAAACAATGTCAAAACTCAACAGAAGTTTAAATTATGAATATATGAAATAATACTAAAAAAACAAAAATAAAAAGATAAAAGAGATAAGAAGAATAATAAAGCTTACTTTGATATATAGTGATCTATATAATATAAACTATCTCACGGTGTACGGCGAGATAGTTAAAAATGGTCAGTGAATGAAATTTAATAGCTATGGATACATAGCTTGTAGTTTGTCCACTGAAGTTTGTGGCCCCTACTAAAAACAAAAAGATCGTAGTGGACCTTGATGAAGAAAAGATTGAGAACCATTTATATAAAGAATTTAAAATCTGAAAATGCGGATTTACAGTAATATATATTATAAAGTCTCAGTACATTGATTAAGTATATTTATTTATGCTTTATACATATACTCTTATTATTATTGTCACATCTAATGAATTTCTACAAAAGAATTCAAAGTTCAATATATTCATAGTTCATAATAATAGCTTTCTCGCAGTCATTACCTTAGCCGGCATGGTATACATATTCCATTCTTCTGCAGACTGTTAATAATTTTTAAAGCGATCAATTAATTCTTTTTTAAATATTTTATTTTCAACAAAACCAATTAACTCTTTCTTCGATATTCTTTAGCACAAATTTCAACATTCTTCAGGTTATGAAAAGGTAAAAATTATAATGAAAAAGATTGTCTATTAAAACCTAATGAAGTTCAATCAACTTTAAGAAGAAAGCTTAGCTTACCTTACCTTTAGACTTTATTATTCTTCTTTAATTCTATTGAATAAAATGTGGACTGAGGTTTGTTTATTTTCTTGCTGTAGTAAAATTGTTGTTTACGAAACATTTTATTAATAATATTAAATGATTCAATTTTTTATTGGTGCTTATGACTAATACATTTAGAAAAAAATCGTGCACAAAACGTGAATTGTTAAATGAACACAAAACAAACTAAATAAATGTAGTTAAAATAAGTCGACTTTAATATGCCCTATAATTAATCAAAGTCATACGTAGATTTTTTTTTGTTTATTGTTTAATTGCTTATTGTTTAATTGCTTATTTATTTAATGAATCATGTACGTACCCAGATGTGAAATTATGGGGAAAAGCGCTGATATATGCTGTGTTAACAGATAAAGTTATATATCATACATGCAGCCTCATATTGCCTTCTTGAAAAGAAAGAGAAGATATTGTTACTTTCATACCCCCGTAAATTGAGTATAATCTTTAAAAATTTAACAATAAGTTGAAAAAATTTAATTAGAAAAAGTGCAGTTCATATCTTTAAAAACACAAAGTGATTAGTATGTTCAGTAGAGAAGTTGACTTAACAATTGTGACATTTAATTGCACAATTAATCGGTATAAAACCGATTTGAATTTCTCATCTCCGAACTGTATCCGAACCAGTGCTAAATCAGTTCGAGTTTCCCAACTCTGAACTATATCCGGATATTCGATATAACTATATCGATTTACCCATCTTTGAACCAGTGCAAAACTGTTTGTACTTTCCCACCTCCGAACCAGTGCAAAATCAGTTAGATTTTCTCAAATCTAAATCGTATCATTGAACTTATCAAATTAACTAGATAAATCTGCTTCTGAATTACTTAAGAAATCACTGATGAAATTGAGCTATTACAGGACTGAAAGTCCTAAACAGAAATTCATCTGAGTGCTATTACTTTTAACGTTTCAACCGTATATCAATATATACTTTAACTTTATTTGAGTGCCATATAAATTAAGTTAGAATGATGACACGGTCTTGGACAGTTTCAGCGCGATTGATCACATATAAGACCTCATTCAATTTGGCAATGATAATATTATTTATTGTGACTGCTGGTCAAATATCTCAATAACGTTGTGTCTTTGTCAATTTGACAACCGATTGACAACCGAATAGCAGTAGATGTTACTTTGAATTAGCGGATGCTTTAATTGGGCTTACGTTTAAACTAATAATTCTATATATATTTATGACTTTTAATTTTTAAAATTTTTTTGGATTCATAATATTGAATATTTCAATTGCTATATTGATTGGAAAGATATAGAAATGATTTTTTTTTAAAGATTTGTTTTAATGTATTTTATTATTTATATTAGATATTATTTTTAGAAATATTATTTTGCCATTTATTATATTTAAAAAGTTTAAATTGTATCAAGTGTAGGGAACATCAAGAATAATTTTAAATGTGTCATTCGACTTTTGTTATCATATTAAATATGCCATTTTTCATGGAAATTATTACAAAATATTATTCTTAATTAAAAATTAAATATTTGAAATAGTTAAAAAAAATAACTGCTTCCTAACATTTTATATAGAAAATATTTTATTTAGTACCGGATATTCCGTTCTAGCAGTCCAGAAATAAATTAATTTATACTAGTATATGTATATATACAAAAATCTTTTTATCTGATCTTTTTATCCGCCTTTTAAATACCTTGGGTGAGCGATTAAGATAATTTTCATATTGAAACATCCAAAAAGGAGGCATTTTTTATGGAATGAATAAAAACATAACGACAGAAAGAAAAAACATTTGTTTTTAAAGTGTTATTTATGCTATAAATCGGTTCAAGTTCTTATCCAGAAAATCATTCCTATACTATGGTACTCCTATCATAATGCTTGCTCGAACCTTTTGTAAATTAAGAATAAAGATATTCGCCTCTTGGCTTTCTTTGAAATTCAATCTGGTTGGCTTATATAAACCAACCAGATTGATATTGAATTCATCAGAATACAAAGGCATCGACATTTGCAAAGTGTAGGATGGACGGTTATTAGAGCATAACGTGATAAACTCTTTATAGTCACTTGCTTTCATAGCTGATTTACTTGCCATTAAAGCCAAATATCGGTCGCCTCCACTATTTTTAACCGAGTCATTTGTAAGTTTGTGATTAAGAGATTGAGACCTCTTTGTCTAGGTATAAAACTTTTTTCATCTAAACGAACCAGATTGAATTTCGATTCATCACAAAGGTATCAGCATATATGAAGGGGACACAAAAGGATTAACATATGTAATGCGTAGGATGGGTTTTATGCATTAGCTATCAGTCGACATTTTGACAGAGTGCTCATTAATTCGTGTAAATGCCATTCACAATTGTTGTCAAATGTTATTCTATTTTCACTACTTTACTTTACTACTCTGCTCTTTTATTAAATACACACTCGCGAAAATCAACTATATAACTTGCACTTTTGGAATGAATCATAATGAGGTAAAATATATACAACAACTATCCGCCTTTCATATCAAAGTTGCTGAGGTATGTAGTTATGTCGGCTCATGATCTTCTATAAAAAATCATAGTGAGGTTGGATATCGACAATAACTATCCGTCTTTCATAGCAAAATTGTTTAGGTATGTAGACTCGGGGTCTTCTAAAAATAATTTTAGTGAGGTTTGGATATCGACAAGAACTGTTCGCTTTTTATACTGAATTAGCCTATTTGATTTCGTATTTAGGGGGAGCTGGATGTCTTCACTTGTATCCGGGTTTTATTGATATTAAAAGTATTTCGGTTCTCTTCTTTCTATCCAGTACAATTCAAAATTTTTTATTTCTTAATCATTTTCATATTAATAATCCTTTCTTTTCTCTCATTTTCAGATATTTTCAAATATCAGTCTCGCTTATCGATATCTCTGGAATCTATAGTCAATGATCAAAAATGTCTTAGTTATTTTGTCCAATATTTAGAAACTAAAAACGCATTATCATTGATAAAATTCTATTTGGACACTGAGAATTTCAAAACAGCCGCCTTAGCACAGTTGGAGAAGTCACAAGACAACAGCGAAAAACACAAATGCCAACAACAGGACGAACCGAGTTCATCATTGGAACATACGCCAACTAAAGTATACACAAACTGTGACCATGACAATGTGACCTGTGTATGCAGTACGTTAAAGAATACTGACGAAACGGAGGATACTGAGCAGGAGGAGGAGGAGCAAAATAATGTACCTGAATTGAAAACGCTTTATGATTTGTCGATGCGTAAACCTTTAACAGATGACGAGAAGAGTCAGATCTACGCTGAGACAAACAAACAAATCTCGAAAAGCACAAATCAAAAATTTAATTCCACTTCGGAATTATCACTTTGCAGTGAAAGTACAACTACAACGGAACCAGATCTCAGTACTAGCTTAGCAACTTCAAGGATAAGCGCAGCTAGCACTAAAGATGCAATAGTAATTTATCAAAAATATTTAATCGCGAACGCAGTGCTATTTGTTAGTCTTCCAGTGGCGTTACTGTCGCAAATATCATTGCTCTTATGCAAACGACCCGACGATAAAGCCACTGTTAGCACAGATGAAATCGATGCTAACACAAGCGAAACAGCAGCGGCGATATCAACCTGTTGCTTCGATGAAGCACAACAGTACGTGCTGCACCAATTGGACCGTGACTACTCCAATGACTTTCTGCAAAGCACTTTTTATTGTAAATATTGTATTGAACTAATTGAGGGCACAACTATAGATAAGTATGATGGAAAGTTGACAATATATGATATACTCTACAGTGAAGTGGCGCTCTTCTTTTTTATGGAGTATTTGGAACAGCGTGGTGAACGTGATTGTCTGGACTTTTGGACAACGGCCATAAATTTTCGCAAAAGTTACAGTAATCCAACGATAATAACTGCAGTGGGAACAAAAAATGAAAGTGAAATACAAGCAGATGCTATGATTATCTACGAGAGGTTCTTCTCGTTACAGTCTGAATGCCGTCTCTGGCTATCAGATAAGTTGCGTAGCTGGGTTGAAGAGCGTATATGTGCGGAGGGTTATGTGGCTTACTGCTTTGATCTACCTTTGCAAATTACAGCGAGGTATTTGGAACAGAAGTATTTCAGTGATTTTTTAAACTCGCAGCTTTTCGAAAATTATGTTAACGAACTTAAAACTAAAATACACGAAGACTCAACCACAGGCAATTTAGCAAATGGTTTGGCAAATAGTACGTTGGACTCTGTTTCTGAAACTGTTGCAAGTGCGAGTGCAAGTGTAAATTCTGGTGCCGGTGCGATATTACTTCACAAATTAAGTTTACGTCGTACGAATAGCAAGACCCAAAATTGTCATCGTAAAGCATTGTCGGATTGCACAAATGAAAGTACACGCGAATTATTTAAACATATTTCACAACAGAATACACTCCTGGCGATGGACTCCACACATCTAAAGCATCTGCAAGCAACTGGTACGAACTTAAGTATCGATGCACGCCATTTGACGAATCCGAATCTTCTATGGCATCGTAGTACAGCTCAAGAAGGTGGCCTTAAATTTGGTAGCGTCAATGCGTTGGGACGCTATGAGCGGGATTTCGAGGAGCCATATGGCAGCAATAACAAGTATAATTGGTCTTTGGCGAAAGGTGGTACTAAAATAAAAAACGCAATGCGCAAATTGGTCAATCTGCCAGAGGAAAAGGTGCAGGAGGAGATAGCATGGCAAGTCGCTGAGATGATTGTAAAAGATGTGACAAGTGTGACGCTTAGCAAAGAAAATGCAACCAAAATATGGCCGTAGTATGTTTCCTCATGTAATTTAATTTGGTTGTGCAAAATTTGAACTGTAAGTGAAAAACGTGAACAAAGACCTTCTCTTTCAAGGAATTTTATTTTTTATTTTACTTATAATCTCTGAACCATTAAGTACAGATTATTTATGTTGCTTTTTCAACATAAGCAATTTTTATTTTTAGTAATTCCTAATTTACTAAATTGTTTCTCATACATAAAGTGATTCTTAATATACAACAAAAAAAAAATGAAAATTCTGAATATTAAATGTTCATAAAGTTATTAACTTTTTTTAATCTCAATCTTGAAACGAAGCTCATATATTTTGTGTAATTTATTTGAATTTATTAATTTTATTTATTAAAGTATTTATATAAAAAATTTATATATATGATTTAATTAGAATTGCACAATTATAATATATAAAAGTGTGCAATTAAAGCTATTTGGATAAGACAATACATTGACTAAAATGCTGAACATATTAACGATTGCCCGGTTATAAGAAGTTATTCGACTCATGACAATCAGAAATAATCTTCTAATATTAATTTCATACCATTAAAACTATTGTTGGGTCAAAGCCCTCTGTATAATTTCTCTCCATACTGATCAATCCTTTGTTTTGAAATCATAGTATTTAGCGATCTTCTGTTTCAAGTTATTTTCTACTACGTCTAACCAGTGGTTATTGGGGTAATTTCTTGCTTCAAACCCGTATAGGCATTTTTTACGACACCACATTGTCATTATCACACGTATAATGTTTTTAACCCATCTTAAATATTAGGATCTCATACAACGTATAACCGTCTTATGCTTGAAGGAAGGTTTTTATTAATCTCCATGTTATAACGGATTAAATATTTTTTTCATAATCTTTTTCTTAAAGGTTAGTAAAAGTTTGCAACCTGCAGAACATATAATCCACAACTTACAACCATAGTTAAGAATTGGATGGGTTTACACCTGCCTTTTGGTTGACCAGTTTTATAAGCTCAACAGGGAATTTTTTTCTGTATACACCTCCATATAATATCCGATCAAATATTTTTTCTTAATTGTTTTCTTAAAGGTTAATAAGAGTTTGCAATCTGCAACACATAGAATCCACAACTTACAAAAATAGTTAAGAATTGGATGGGTTTACACCTGTCTTTTGGTTGACCAGTTTTACAAGCTCAACAGGGAATTTTTTTCTGTATACACCTCCATATAATAACGAATCAAATATATTTCTATTAATCTTTTTCTTAAAGGTTAACAAAAGTTGCAATGGCCAGCATGGGATGGATGTATAACTCTTTGTGGTTAACTAGTTCTACGAGCGTAAAGTAGATTCTTCATGAACCTATATATAGTTCTAATATGATCCGACCATATATTTTCTCTGAATTAGACTAAGTCTTTTACTAAGAAGTTTATAAAATTCTAGCAATCATAGTTTAGAACGGAATAGATTGATATAGATTGATGAGGGAAAAGCATTTATTTCTTGCTTTAATTCGATCTTTTATTATACATATAGAGTGTTAACAGATTTAAACGGATTGTAACAGATTCAAACAATGATCTTCGAACACTTCTTTCTGATTCTGATTATAAAATATGGCTTTAGTCTGAAAGTTACTGTTAAACGGGTATTATTATGTATAAATATAGATTCGATTAAATCAGTGGATATCTTATGTATATATCTGAATTTTTCAAAACTTTGGGTTAGTGTGAAGTATTGATGTTTTATTAATTTGTGGATGTGGGTATCGTGTTTTTTCAATATATAAGTCCTTTAGCAAATTTAACAATTACTCTATATAAAATATTTCTTATGAGTGAGATCTGGCGATATTGAAATTTCTGAAAGTTTTGGTTCAGTGAGAAATAGTGGCCTCTCGTTAATTTGCCTTGCCAAAAACCCGTACTTCTATTGACTTACTATCTTTTAAGTGAATTTATCAATGTTTACATAGAAGACACTAAGGTAATATATGAGTTATACCACGCTTACATGACCTATATATTTATACAACATTTAAATTTTCATTGGTAAGAAGACATATACGTTAATTGTAAGCTATTTAGGTTCTTAAATTTCATGGATTTCTTATTTATGCTTTTCTAAATGAGCAGAGTTGTATTTTTTACCATTCAGTAGAATTAGATGGTCTCGTCCCTATGATCGTTTTTGGGCTCTTGTTTTGCTATTATCTCAAAATATATAGAAAGTGCAACTTCTATATTTTATATTCTAAAATATTTCTGAATACGTTTGAAGAAAATGTACTGTGGATGTTTTTATTGTTTGCATTTTAGTTTCATATTTATTGTCTGTGTGTGTTGTTAGAACACCTAAATTTATATTATTATTGAATATATTTATTTATTAAATATTTTTTATTATTTTTTTTTATATTTGCTTACATTTAAATACTCTATTTCAATGATAATCTGTTTTTTTGACTCTGTCAACGTATTAACTTTTAATAAATATAATTTTTAATAATTTGCAATTATATTTATACTGAACAAATGTACTTTTTTTTAAAAAAATTTCCTATATGACTCAAAGAAAATAATGTGTAGTCGAAAAAGTATTAAACCTCTGTATCTTACTATTACTACTTCAGTTCGCCTATATATTTTAGGCTTTCACGACAAATACTAATTAACCTTTCTTTACCGATTAAGAGATTTTTATTTTTTAAATAATGTTAAATATTATTAAATATTGTTAACTTGAACCATACATAGTCCATTGCATTTAAGCTAATTAGATTTATATTAAGCAATTAAGAAGAACTCATGGAGTTTTAATATGAAAAACTGCCCCATCAAATCGGTTTTTTATGATGTTTTTTTTTTTAATTTTAAAAGGGTATTAAGCATATTATATTTAATTTATGATTTTGCATGATACCAATTTATTTGAGCAAGTATTATATTGATTTAAATTTGGACTAATCTATTCAAAACTCGGAAAATGTACATTATATTATTCAAGAATTATAACATTTTTTTTTGTTTTAAAACAATTATTGGCAAAATGAAAAAAGGATTTACGTTTCTGATATCCAAAATAAAATAAACTAAAAATGTCCAATGAATAGAGTTTACTTTATCCAATTGTAAACATCGAGTGCAGAAAGAACATTTATTATAATAGTAGGTTCTAATTTTTAACCCATATATATCAGAGGCAGTGCTACAAATAAAACTCGCATTTTATTTTGTTGAATATTGTGGCAACACTTTTAAGTCAATATTATATAAATTTGTATTTTTCTAAATGCGCTATCGTTCATATAAAAACTGATGAGTCCACAAATCCACACATATATCTTCTCCTATATGAGTTTCTGGAGAGATAGCGCATATAACTATATGCATCACTATATAGTGATGTATTTTTGTTATTAATGAATTTAGATATTCATTATTATATCTTCTAACACTATAACTGTTCCGCTATTTTAACTTTAAAATACTCATTACTTTTCTGACTACACATTATATATAATAAATCTTTATAAGATACTTAATGTTATATTTAAAATTATTATAATAAATATAATAAATATAAATGATATATAATTAAAAGCAAAAATGATGCTCTCTTAATTCTGAATACCGCTCTCAACTACAGTTCTATGTAAAGGAATATGTATATCTATATATATAATTATAATTATTATTTTAACTGCTAATCTCTCTTTTTTCCTATACATTTTTTTTAATATAATAATTTTGTTTATTTTAATTTTTATTATATATATATATTACTCATCAATATCAGAATGTTGTATTTATAAAGTATTTATCAGCTAAGTTGTTATATGCTAAAGTGATGTCTAGCACTTTTAGAAATGTATGTATGAAATTGCTATATGTTATAAACGCAATAAATTAACTTTAAAATGCACAAAAAAAAAATAATAATAAAACTACGCTTTGCAATAGCACAAAAAATTAATTTTTTAGTCAATGAAGTATAAGAAATGTAAATCATGAATTATATATACATATATACATATATATATTTTAGATATAGAAATTTGAATTTATATAAAAGTTGAATTATTTTCATAATGATAGATAAACCATGTAAATTAATTTAACTGACATTATAACTAATATTTATTTTATATTATATAAATAATTGAAATTAAACAAAACTGCCAGAGAGGAATATACCGTATTCTTCTTTGTCTATTTTCCATATATATGTGTTTTTATATATGTACATATATATATTCTGATTCAGTTTTATAGAAAGTTTTTTATGAAAAGTAATTTTTATTTTTACAAGAATTAAACTTTATTATTTAATTATTATTGCAAAGCATTTAATATACAATTAAAATGAATTTTTTATTATTATATTGTAATTATTTATTTATTATATTAAATAAAATTGGTAATGTTATACTATATGCTATATAAAGTATATGAGTGATTTCAAAATTTACTTAAATTCGAATTTAAAAGTAGTTTTGATCATTTATACTGCAAACCAAATTTATAAAAGAAAATTACCAATTTTTTCAATTATAATTAAAAATACTTTTTTATTTTTTGAAACAGGCTAATCCAAATATTATTATTATAAATATTATAAAATAATATTTTAAAATAATTTTTTTCTGTACATCAATATTTCGACTATATTCCATAGTCGAATTCAGGGTACCCTGCACAATTTTTTTAAAAACTTATTTTAAAAAGTGTATTGTTTAAATAATTGCCAGTTTTAAAAACAAAATTATTAATACAATTGTTAGTCATTAAAGCAATAAATTATATTTATATATAATTATTATTACACCTATACCCCGCCTCGTACGATGACAAACTCGCTTAACGGTCCAACTGTATTTGTATATTATTTTGATTTTATTATTTCAATTTTATTTGTATTATATTATTTAATCAATCATATATGTGTAATATATATATTTATATATATTGTATTGAGCATTATAAAAATAAAAATATATTTTATAACTTCTCTATCAGTTGAATAAAATATATTATTTATTTTAATTTTTTGCACAGTTTATTTCTAATATAAACATTTTATATATTATACATAATATATATAATTGTTATTATATAATTAATTAAAATTATTTCAGTTCTAATTATTTTTTCTTTTGAAAAGTTTTATTTTTTTAATACATATCACATTGTATTAAAATTTGAGAAATTTTTTAATATTTATAAATAATATAAATATAATATAAATGTCAGAAAATTTGTAAAAAGTAATTAATTAATTAAAATTAATTCAGTTCTAATTATTTTTTCTTTTGAAAAGTTTTATTTTTTCAATACATAACACATTGTATTAAAATATTTTTTAATATTTATAAATAATATAATATAATATATATAATATAATATAATATAATATAATATAATATAATATAATATAAATGACAGAAAATTTGTAAAAGCAATTGAATTAATATTTTTCTTTTTCCTTTGTAAATTCCTGCTTTGAATCGGAATATATATATATATATATATATATATATATATATATATTTATGTAAGATATATATACACATAATGAAAAATTTAACTTCTAATTCTTTTATAATAACTAACATTCCAATTAAGTGTGCTCTAAAAATAAGTATATATTTTTTTTTGAAATTATAATTTCGATAATATACTTTATATATCTATAAAATTTATATACATGTGTAAATAATTGTTATTAATAGTAAAAAACAAAAACAAATCACTTATAAAAAATTTGTAATTTGTATACCAAGAACAAAAGTTTAAAAATTTATATTTAAATGTGTTTTGTAGTTTTTAAAAATTGTTATTAATAAACGTAAAAAGAAAAAATTATAACCAATAAGAGTTGTGTTTTTTATTATATTTAAATTAACAATTTGTTCCCGAAGAAAACTATTTGTTATTGGTATAATACACATGGACCTATATAACAGGAAATGTGAAAGGATTACAGCAAGCCTATATGGGGTACGCGACATAAGTAAGGAATAAAAGAGAAAAGGCAAGTTGTGTGGGAAATGGGAGAGATGTGTACAGCATTTCGAATGTAAATTAAAATTGATTGAATCCACTTTTAAATGCAATCAAGTTCAGACGTGCATTAACAGTATGGATCCGAAGAAATACTTGATGAGAGCACATAAATAAGGGCTGTAAGTGAAGACACTCAACACTTATAACGTGGGAATTCATCACAATAATATCAGAAAAAAAAATTTTTTACAATTAAGTAAGAATACAAAATATTATAAAAAGACCATCAGAAGTATATAATATTTATAGACTTCACTGCATTCAAACGATTTGCAATGATACCTTTTGAAAAATTTAAGTTTTGTGTTTTTTAAAGCATTATTTTTTTTTCATTTGCGAAAAATTTGTTTATATACATGATCGTCATAAAAAATGTTTTCATTTGCATATAGCTGACGTTCCCTAATAAAATCAATAATGTTGATGTTATAATTGCTTACTTTGTTTCAATTTTTGTATCAATTCAATGTATATCCGGTTTTTGATAATTGTTTAGATTTATTCTGCACAGTTATATTGTTAAGCTAATCCTCGATCATTGTATTTCAGGGAAGGAAATATCTACAGTGTCCTATATCAGCTAGGATTTTTAGCCTTAAATACCGAAGGACCGTATACCTGAATACTCAAAAGAATAAAGAAAACTTTTTCGATCTCTTCATCGAATTGTTTTAACCCAACTTATGTCATAGTGTAGTCAGGGAATAAACAGTCATTTATAATGTATAAGCTCGTATATTCCTATAAAATTATTTTTGCCCTATGTTCTGTATAAGATCCACAAACGTTATTACCATTTATATTCACAATTTTTTCAAGAGAATAATAATAACGCCAATAATTTTTTTACCATTACTGATTATGCACTTCGTCATATTGAGGTGAAAATGTTCCAGAACCACAAAGCAGATAATATTTTCCTATTACTAATTCCCTTCGAACTTTTCCTCTTTTTATAATAATATAATACCTCTGTGTTTCATAGTTTGTTCAAAGGTGCTAAAGCTAATTTGGGTTGCATCAACATTAGTATGATATTAAACTATTTTAATTATTTTGGATTAAGTATATCTACATATATCAGGCGCTGATAGTGATAACATTAGTTTGATACTGTAATTTTATGTACCTACTGAGTTATAGTCATTGTTATTTTAGTAGTCATAACATATAAATAAGAACCACAGACATGTTTTTATTAATATAATAACCCAAGTAACATAGTTCTCCATTTTTTAAAGACACAAGTTTCATTCGATTTTCTCAGAAACACTGGATATAGTAAAAATAGTTTAAAAACTAAATACTGATTAACAGATCAGTATTGTTTGTAAAAATACTGATCTAAAAGAGGGTTTTGTCTATATTCATCTTAATTCTTTATTTCCTTGTGGAACATAGGGCGGGCATCTGTCTTGTCTATATAAAGCACATATATGGTAAGGTGTAGTAAGTAGTGCTATTTTCTTTTTTATTAGTTATTGTTTCTAACAAATTGTGTTATAACATAATTAACAAAGAAAATTTATTTGTATTACAATTATTTTTTTAATATTTATTTATAAGTAACAAAAAATGTATTATAACATTTAACAACATTTTTGTTTTAGTACGAGTAGCATGTCTAAATATTATTTATTTGCTATGGGTGTCGATGTATAAAATATATTAGTTCGTTTTCTATATTCTTGTTCTACATATTTACTAGATATTTTACTGTGATTACGCGTAAGTTCAGGAATATCAGACCACCTTGGGGGTCTGCCTAAATTAGCGATACTCGTTAGAGATATATCATGATTTTCGATGAACGACGCATTTATTATATCATCGTTTTGTGATGCGTTTGAAACAGTAGGATAGGCATCAATTATTTCTAAATATTTTTTTCGTCGATCACTTGTGAGTATCTGTATTTTTTCAAATAGATTTGGTCTTCTTTTTTTGGTAGTAACTCTACCAGATATCACATTCATTTTCCTAGATTCTACTAATTCTTTAGATGTATGAACGATCTTATTACCAGATGTCACATTCATTTTTCTAGATTCTACTAATCCTTTAGATGTATGTGCCATATTACCCTTCGCATTATGTCGTTGACGTTTTGGTTTTTCTTTAGTGTTTTCTTCATCTCTATTAACCAATTTTTTCCTTTTAGCTGTTTTTCCTTTAGTTGTTATTCCTGAACCAATTGAATTAGTTGTCTAAATTAAAAAAAATTTCTTATTTTCACAATATTCTAAATAACTCAATGTTATTAACATATATAATTTTCTAACATTTTTTAAAGGACCAGTTTCATTTTTTCCACTATTCCGTTTCTCTTTAACGCTCACGACATTCTTCATATACAATCTCATATATTTGGCTGAAAATTTATATGATTTCTTAACAGGCACATATTTGCCCTCGATCACCGACATTTTAGCATATTTAAGGATTTGTTTTAATAAATCTGTTGAGTTGCCGATTTCTTTGAGGAAGAATAAAAAATTTTACTATTATACACAACAGAAAGAAAGGATATTCATAATATTCTTTGAGTGTAGTTACCGTATCTGCCCATAATAAACTTCTTGATTGCAACTGTGGATGATCCTCCGCGTTCATTCAATCCATAAATGGCGGCGTCTACCATAACTGATATTGCCTTACGATTTTTAAGTGCTTTTAATAGTAAAAGTTCAGAGTTTTTACTTTTATTTATAATTCTTTTAGAATCGACTTTAGAAGATTTTGAATTCAATTTATGCTTAGTAGTTGCACCTTCACTCTTAACTTCAGATTTACCACCATTAGAGGATGATGAATTCTCGCCGGAGTCGGTTGTTGAAGATATTGCCTTTTGATTTGTTCGTTTTCTTGATGGAAAATGTGTAGAGTTTTTAGTTTCAGTTGAATTTCTTTTAGAATCAAATTTAGAAGATTTTAAATTCACTTCCTTTTTATTAGTTCCACTTTGAGTCTCATCTTCGAAATCATTATGATCAGTGGATAAACTTCCTGTGGCAGTTGCCATTGAAGATATTGCATACAGATTTGTTTGTTTTTTCAATGACGTATGTTTTGAGTTCTTAAGTTCAGTGAAATTTGCTATAGAATCAAACTTAGGGGACTTTGAAATCACTTCATTTATAGTAGCTGCACTTTCGCTCTCATCTTCAGAAATATTACTAACAGGGGATGATGTTAGGTCAGCGACGTTTACGGTTGAAGATATTGCAAAGACTTTTTAGATTTTGTTAGATTTTCTACGGAATTAACCTTAGGAGAATTTGTATTAACTACATTTTTACTAACTTCATCTTCAGTCTCACCTTTAAAATCAATGTTATTAGAAGATGATCGTTCTCCTCTGCGGTGTCTGTCGTTAAAGATACTCTCTTTTGATTTGTTTATATTCTTGTTGGCAAATGTGTTGATTTTTCAGTTATGTTTTCTTCAGAATCGATTTTATAAGGTTCAGGTTCCGTCTTAACTTTATGGACACTAGCTGCAGTTTCAGTATCAACTTTATAATCATCATTAGCTTCACCGTTGGTGTACTCTGCCTCATAATTTGGTGTTTATTCGTCAATTTTAAATAGATCAACCTCTGTGTCTATGCTCATGGCTTCAATTTTTTATAATTCTTTTTTAAATAATTGATACTACAATAATTATTAAATAATAAAAAATTTTTGAAACAATAACAACAAATTAAACAAAATTGAAGGAAAAAAAATTATTATTAAACAGTTATCGCAAAAGTATCATTTCCAATCATTTTATCATATAATCAAAAAAAGCTTGTATTAAATGAGAAAAATAGTTTTTGTATATTGGAATTAAGTTGACTGTTTGAATACAGGGTCGTACATTTGTATAAAAGTATACGACTAATACAGCTTTAAGGCGAACATTTTGTAGTATAAAAAGTTATAAATTTAATATTTTTATTTATTTAATTTAATAATATAAAAAAATTCTAAATAAATCATTCTATAATTTTCTGGAGTATAGTCTTCTATATTAGAAATTAATTTTTATTCTTTATAATATAACACATTTAAATCTGTGTCTCTGATTGATAAATGGTTTTTAGCCGAGAGAAGTCGCTACTGGCGCGACATTTCAGAGAACCGTCAGGCTAAAGCGCTAGTTCAACTCAACAGTTATGGTAAGGTATCCTTCTTCAGCAGAACAGAGTTGAGTTTGCTGGTGGGATATTTAACGGGTCACCATTGAGTGCGTTATCACCTTAACAAAATGGGCTTGTTCGAAGAGATAGATTGTCAGCCTTGATCTGGGCCAGCAAAAGGTCACTGGGCGGAGAACTAGTCTCTCATTCTGACATTAGGAGGTCCTCAACGGCTGACATTCTGGCTTTCATTTGCAAGACGTAAAGTCTTCTGTTCGGTTAGAGTCTGTTGCAACACCAAAGATCAACCATGGCCGCAGTGTTCCGCTCCGTTGGGGGCTACATATTTGAAATTATTTGATATTCTTTTACATAGTCAACATAACTAATATATATCATAGTCTTTATTAGACAATACACGAAAAGAAAAAATAAGAAAAGTCGACATAAGAGATACCATTAAAGTTGCTATATAATCAGTGGTGTAGCCAGGTTTGCGGGAAGATATCATAGAAAATATTATTTTTTTGTAATGTATTATATATAGATTATATTGTTAAAGAGGATCTATTCATCAATTTCTATTGGATAACGCATTTAATTGAAAACTTTTCGCGCTATTAATGAATTAATAACTTGTCAGAAATTATATTTCATTCTTTATAACTGATCAAGACACTCTAGCTAGCAGTTAACTATAATTTAGTTGAAGGTTTCATATTCATTAGTTTTATATTCTTAATATTGTACAAAAAAATATTGTAATATAAAAACATGGTATTGACCTCACAGCTAGTACCAGCTTGTACCGAGTGGACCTCTAGTAGGCACCATTCGATACTGTTTGGAGTATAACTGATACTGAATTTGTTTTCACCTGAGGTGTGAATATGATACCCCGCAACTTCAGATTGTCTAGACTAATAGAGGTTGACTCTTTAAAGAAAGTGTCGGGATGGTTATGGTCTAAACCTAAATATACAGGGTGACTGCATTCATTTAATTTCATTTGATGTGTAGTTAATTTTTTAACCGAGTGTTATAATTGAAAGAACAGTAGAGGTATAAATAAGCCTCGCTTATCGCTCGCTTTTCGAACCGTAGTGAATTACAACAACAAAAATTTATTTTATATTATTTTAATTAATTGAATTTTTTGCTGACCATACAGCTGTTTTGAGTATTGTCAAATATCCATCATCAGTGGTTTTGATAATAATTCTTGTATTTAATTATTTGTAAATAATTTTTTGAGACTGCAAGTACCAGGAATCGTACTCGTGCCCTGTCAAATTTGAAGCTGAGAGTCAGTGCACCTTAACCAATTGACCCAAAGCCGTACTTGACTTTTATGTTCGCACATTTTTTGTAGTTTTGTTACCTTGTTATGAAAGTTTTAACAAATTCAATTGCTGTGTTTATATTAGAACGAAACCATAAACCAGCTGTAGAATAATTGAATTAATTAATTATATATTTTATTTTTAATTGTTAAATTTCAATACTATTCTGATAGTAGAGGCATTATTTGTTGCATGTTTTGTATATATAGTATTTATATAAATCAAGACCACTGATGATGGGTATTTAGCAATATTCTAAAAAGCTATATGGTCAGCCAAAAGTTCAATTAATTAAAATAATATAAAATGAATTTTTGTTGTTGTAGTTCACTACTGTTCTAAAAACCTCATTATTTATATATAAATAATTACTAAACTTTTAATATATAATAAGCTTTTTTTTGTCATATAATTAAATCACCCTGTATAAATACAACAGTTTCAATTATAAACATGAAAACCGTATTAAAACTGTAACCATTCCACTGATTATTTTCGAACATGTTTTAGTTCATTTGAGAATTAAAAACTTTAGTCTATTTAAAACCAGTGGATCGTATAGAAGTTGCCCTTAAAATAAATAGAGTCTAACGCTTGATGAAAGAATTCTTGATTTCAAAATTAAAATAAAAATTAGTTTTTTATTACAAATAATTTTAATTGTTTGATCATTTAAAATTGTGGTTTATATAAAAATTAAATAAAAATATGGAGGAGGCATTTGCGCGAGAATTCGATCCCTTTTTATTTTCCCAAGATCAGGAACGAAGTGACATTGCCACTGTTTCTGTAAATGTTGGAGCTTTTTTATTGAAAAACGAACCAGAGGACGATGTGGTTATAGTGAATCCAGAAATAATTGAAATACTTGATTTGGATGACGACGACAGTGAGAAATCTGATGAGGGGTCAAAGTTAGGAACTGTTGCTGACGGTACTGAATTACTTACGGTTCTTGCCTCTGAGCCCGTGCCGTTAGGTAAACTCAAACGAAAATCAACTCGTAAGATGGTGAACGAAGCCATTTTGAATTTAAATAAAATGAGCGGTTCATCTATTATTGCAATTGAGAAGCAAATACTTTTAAAATATGGCAAGTATTTATTAAATAATTTAAAATTTATTCAAAATTAAATTTCAAAAGTCTTTTAAGACTTTTTGCATTTTTTTAAATATATTAAATTTTTCTAATATTATTTATTAATTTTTTTATTTTTTTGTTAAGTTTGTTGAAAATTATTTTATTTATTTAATTTTTGAAAATTATTCAATTCTTTCATTTGTTACATTTTTTAAAACTGTTAAAATTAATTAAGAGTTTTTAAAACTCATATAAAATTCATAAGATTTTTTTTATATTTTTTAAAATTATTTTTAAAAAATTTTATAGAAATATATTTTTATGTAGTCTTTTACATTTTTTTGTGCACTTTTAAAAATTTATTAAATATAAGTTTAATATAATAAATATATTTTTTACAATTTTTTTTAATTCATTAAAATTTTTTATATATGAAATTATTTTACTTATGTAATTTTTAAAAATGAATTAGTCTTTCAGTTTTTTAAATTTCTTAAAATTTATTAAAATTAATTAAGATTTCTTAAAATTTATTAAAATTGTTTAGATTTTTTGTATATTTTTTTAAATTAGTTTTTATTTCTAAAAATGTGTTTATATAAAGTCTTATAAACATTTTTGCATTAAAATGTAATAATTTTCTCTAAAACTTATTCAACTTTTGTTATATCTGGAACTATTTTATTATATTTGTCTTTTTTAATATTTATTTGTATAAAATTGTTGTTTTCTATAATATTCTATATTTAAATTTTAATATTATCAATGGGTTTGGATTAAATTAAACTAAACAATTTTTCAAGATAAGATTAACCTATTATATATTTTTTTGTCATTAAAATTAACATTAAAATTTTATTATTTTTAATTAAATACTATATATATTTTATATATTTTCAGATATTTTGGATTCTAAGCGGCTACACAAACAAGTTAAGAAGTATATAACTACTTCCGTATCAGAGGGAAAACTTGAACAAAATAAAAGGTCTTACAGATTACCGAATCAATTCAAAGTAAAAATTAAATTGGTAATTAAAATAAATTTATATAAAACTAAAAAAAAAAAATAATATAACGAAAAAAAATTTCCACAGAATACAATTAAAAGAAAATCACTGGCAAATGCTAAAGCTGTACAGTCTCCAAAACCTACCATGGGTCGGAGAAGAATTTCTCTTCCAAATATTCCCAAAAAAACCTCAACTAATAGTGAAGACACAGTTATTACAGTTTCTCAAGTTAAAAAAAATCGGAAGTCATTGAAGGAAAATAATATGCCGGTTGCGGATTCTCTTGAAATGCAAAATTCTCATGATAATATTGGAGTACAACATGCGTTACCCTCTAAGACTAGGAAATCTACTTCGGCTGATAATAAAAAAACTACTACAGTTGCAAAAACCAGAAAATCTAATGCAAAAAAAGCTCCCACAACAAACAAGCGATCCACAAATTCTCTATCGGTTGATGCAGCCACTGATGTTGGCACTGATATAAAAAATGAAGAATCTAAATCAGCTGATAAATCAAAGATTGCCACATCTAGAAAAACAAAAAAAAATACAACTTCTACTCAGGTACAGGATGCCAAATCTAGAAAATCTAAAAAAAACACTTCTACTACTGAGGCACAGGTTGCCACAACTAGAAAATCAGGAAAGAAAGTTTCTATTGACGAGACAGAAGTTGTCACATCCACTAAAAGTAAAGAGTCTAAAGCACAAGTTGCAACAGCGTCCAAATCAAAAAAAGCTACTACTGATGCTAAAGCACAGGTTGCCATAGTGAGTCAAATTGAAAAATCTAATTCTGCTAATAAAGCACAGGTTGCCACAGTTAGTCAGACTATGAAATCGACTTCTGCAAATAAAGCACAGGTTGCCACAGTTAGTCAAACTGAAAAATCCATTTCTTGGAATGAAGCACAGGTTGCCACAGTTAGTCAAACTGAAAAATCCATTTCTGCGAATAAAGTACAAGCTGCCGCAATAACTGAAACACAGCAATCTACATCTGCTGATTTTGATGAAACAGTAATTAGCACAGCTAATCAAACAACGACAGATATTTCCGAATATTCTAGTTCACAGAGTTTATTTGATGAGGATGAAACTCAGGCTGATATACTCATGAGTACCGAAAAATCTTTGAAATGGGATAATGCAGAAGAATTAGCATTGACAAAATCGAGTGGATCTATTGAATACATTGGGGCGCAGGTTGCTCACATTCTAAAATCAAGCTTACATATTGACGACGACGATGCACTGAACGCTCTAGCATTTTAAATAAAACGACGAAGTGTGACTAGAAAAGTTCACTTATTAAAAATACGAGTACAAAATAGACTGTTTACTTTTAAAAGAAGATATGTTTATTATTGTTGAATCTACAGAGAGATCTCTAGTTAGAGATATTTAAATTCATAGAGGTTATTTGTGGAGGATGAAGCGCAGGTTGTTATATTCATGAGTACCGAAAAGTCTTTGAAATGGGATGATGTAGAAGAACTAACATTGACAAAGTCGAGTAGATCTATTGAATACATTGGGGCGCAGGTTGCTCACATCCTGAAATCAAGCTTACATATCCACGCCAACGATGCATTGAATGCTCTTGCATTTTAAATGGAATGACGAAGTGTAACTGGAAAAGTTCACTTATCAAAAATATGAGTACAAAATAGACTGTTTACTTCTAGAAGAAGTTAGAAATGTCCAACTCAAATACAATGAAATGACAACGGTTAACCACTGTAAAAATTGGAAAACTGAGCAATGAATCCTATATATGCTACAGGTTGGTCATCGGACGTCATTGCACGTTAATATATGTTTCGTTATATTTCACGTCGTGATTGTGTTGTTTTAAATATTTAAAAATATTTTAGAAAAAAGTATATAATATAAATCTATACAAAAAATTTAAAAAAAAATTAAAAAAATAACAAAAAGAATTTGTACGAAAATCAAAAAAGAAGAAGAAAAAAATAAGACAACTGTATGTATGAGTACAAATGAGTAAGTAAGTTAGATGCTTTTAAAATTAATTAATCTAACTGCTTATATTAAAAAATAAATTAAAGAAAAACTATATATATAGCTTGTATTTATTTATGCTGTCATTTCTGCGACTCCATAATAAAGCACATTATATTCTTCTTCGGTTCCTTATATATTCCGATTAGGGTCTCGACCAAGGCTGTAAGCGAGTACCACTTTTTGCGCATTTCTTTTGTAATGCACTTTATAAATCCTATGAATTTAGTAAATGAAATGCTTCAATACTAAATTTCACCTCTTAAGTTTTTTAGACAGTAACAGAATCCAGAAAACAGAATCCAGTTCAAGCTCCATGCTTACTGGATAACTATTTTTGCAACAATTTGCAATTTTTCATTGTTCTTAGTCCATTGTACCAATGTTTAAAAATCCTTACATCTTCGTTTCAATATCTTTGTTATGGATTTATTTTCTTCTATTTCCCTATATTAAAAGTAAGCGTTAGTCCGCAAGTTTTAACTTCTTATATTTTAGCTTACTGTCGTTAATGTATCATTGTTTCTGCAACAATATTCACTTATTCAAACGTCGATATTGAACACTGACTGGGGTACAACAGTCATTTACACCTTTTTATATCAGATTAAAAAGAACATCGTTTATCCATCCATCGTTTTCCCAGTCTATATCGTCTTCTATTCTTCAATGAAATCTTTATAATCAGATTCGCTTAGACTGCTACTTATTATAATAAAGTACCTCAACTAACATAATTGCTGTGCTGTTACGTATCTTATGTTATTTATAGACTCATTGTAAGTCTTTATCTCATCATTATAACGAGTTCTATAAAACTTCATCTACTTCCACTTGAACTTAATATAGGCTCATCTCGAAAATTAGCATTTGGTTATATCTAAGCTTTTAAAAACCCAAATGTGTAGCTGTGTAGTACTATAAAATATTACTTTTAACTGACATATCCATATATAATTCAGGTTTTTGGAACTACGGTGATAAATCATTAAGCGAATATATTGACACCACACTATTTTTGCAACTGCAGTTATAAATGCATTATATGGTATTGTATTGTACATAACTTTATTGCAACGAAATGTCATGCCAAATCATTTGTAACTGGGAGCTTCATTAATATAATAGAGCATCTATGAAATCGATGAGGGCTGGAACAATCCTAACTATTTATTGAACTATATGATTTGCTGTTTGAATGTTAATTTCTAGTCCGTTGCACTTAACTGCTTCATATAGGTAACTGAATATAAAGTATTTTGACTATATATGCAGATTTAATTCATTTTTACTTGGTATACAATTTTGACACATCCTAGATTGATTATGGAGTACTGATTAATTTTGGATACCTAAATATATTGAAGATAACGAAATATTTTATTGTGAAAAAATTATTGTAAATATTTTCGTATATATTCCAATTTTTGTTGTTTTTAAAAAACAAATAAGCTGAGCTTGAACATTAATATAATGAACTATATCTAGTTCTAGATCATTAATTAATCAATTAGTTCTAGAGCTCTTCTAGGTTAGGTTAAGGTTATGTGACAGTCAGTCTGGTAGATCAACTAACTTAGAACTCACAGATCCATTTTGTATTTTTTTAGAAACCTTTATTTTTAGTTTTAAATCATTAATTAATCAATTAGTGCTAGAGGTCTTTCAGGCTAGGTAAAATTCATGTGATACTTAGTCTAGTTTACCAGCTCATTTAGACGTCACATATCCATTGTTATACAACTGCGAAACATGAGAATTTCTTTCTTTATTTATATAGAAATTTGTAATCTATAATTGAATAGGTAACTAAGTAGTTTTCAATGGCTTTCTCTACGTCTTCATCTACATAACTTATGGAAGGAGTTCTTTTAAATAAATTATCTTTACTACTTCAGTTCCTCTACAAGCTATATAAGTCTTACACATAACTTTATTAAAAGTGATTAATGTTTATAAAGTCAGTTTATCAGGAACATATACACTTTCTTAATTTCACATGTTGCGTCAATAGATGGCGCTAGTTACGCAGGAAGAATTGAAATTATTATATGTAATGCATGTTTTTATTATAATTATTTATATTTTAAATTATAATTTTTACAAACTTTAAAAATAGTGTTGCTATAATAATAATATAATATTATTATGAACTATTTTTTATACGAATAGTTTGATTATTTACATAAAATTTGATTGATATGAATTTATATATAAATAAAAATATGTACATACATATAAATTGATAAATAAAGTCTTTTTATTTTATTAAAAATATGTTATTTAAATAAAATGTTTAAAAATATTATTATTCTGGATCTGTAGAAGAACTTAAAAACCACTTGAGGATTCTTAGCATTGTTTTTGCTGAATATATACAAAATGGATATTCATTATAGCACCGCTCCGTTGCTCCGCGAAAAACAAGCCCACAACTAAAGGCACGACTTATTTTTGTCGGCACATCACTCAATGACGATTCTAGAAATTTCAATATCTGTGTCGCATCTTTGGAATCTTGCTCAGCACCTGACACAAGCTGACATATTAAGGAAAGCAGACAGTGAAACGGATCTCGCGAAAGTATGCGCTTCCAGTCGATATTTAGCTTAACATTATTTGAACTATTTAAGTTATTAGTGCTTGTCGTTAAATCTAGATTTGTTTGCTGGAGCTCAGTTTCGTTAAGATTTCTCCTTGGGCTGCTGACATTATCACTGGTAGGCAGTCCACGTTTACCGCGTGCCAATGTGGCACTTGCCGTCATTAGCGCTTGCGTTGCGGCACGAGCAGCAGCTATAGGCTGGCGTATTTTATTGTAGTCCTCCGCAAGCATGTGTAACATGTATAGAGCGCCAAGACCCATCGCCATAAGTATTATTAATCTGGGGAAATGTAACATTAAATAAGTTGGATGCATGTTGAATATATTTTTTGATTTAAAACACAAACACTTTTTTTTTATAAATTAAAAATTATTTTTTTCTTCTCAATAAAAACATCAATTATATTTTTAGAGATGAATCAAAGCTTGTAATAATTTGGAAGAGTGGTTCTTAGTATCTTAATTTCTTAGAACATATTTATTATCTCTATCTCTTATCTAATTTTCACTAGGTACTTTAATTGGTACTAATCAGTTTTATTACCTAAAGGCCATTTTATACCGACGACTAGAAAAACTTCGATTATCGTGTTGAATTATATGAGTTTTTAAATATTGCAACTGATTGCGCGAACGTTTGTTTCACAAATGGTGGCAAAAATAGGCTCAAACTCCACTAACTATTGCAAAAATTTTCACCAAAAAAATTTGAAGAAGGAAAAAAAAATTAAAATGAAAAAAATAAAAACAAAATTATTTTAAATTGAAAATCAACATTAAATACAGTCACCTCTCTGCGATGGCGTTGACAATCTTATTTCGTGGCAAGAAAATAAAAATAAAAATAAAAAACATTTTATAAAATATATCCACTCAAGAGCAAAAAGTTGAGGCATCCACTTCACCATATCAGTGGATGGCAAGTAGTACGCTGCCGACTGCATGGAAAGCATTGACATCATCGGCTACATTGACTACATCCATAAGTTACTTCACGAAATTGTGTCGAAAACGACATGAGTCCACATCATAAATACACATGCCTGCTTCAATTCCAAGCTCTATATTCCATCGATCAAATTGTGATTCAAACCATAAAAATACTGAAATTAATGCGCAACCGAATAATCGCGGGTTCACCATAATACAACAAAGTCAACCGGAACTCAAGTGCCTGTTTCACGATATAATGATTTTCCGGATTTGGTCAAAGTCAAGCGATAGTAAATATTTGTTACCAATTATGCGCTACTATCTTTTACTATTTTTCTTTTACTATTTGCCGTGACATAATATCAACAGTAATAAGCGACACAACAACTCCATTTGGAGTCGTAAGAAAATTTGTGCGTCAATAAGATTATGAGTTTTCCAGCGCGGCGCATGCGCTTCACATGCGCTGCATATCTCAGTCTAGGCCTGCTTGTCTGCGCTGCTTTAAAAACTGGTCAGTCTGGTCAATGTCTTGTTAAATTTAAAAAGTTTAGTACAAGGTTCGGTTAGGCTAAATATGTCCTCCCCTCTCAGTTCCTCTCTAGCTGTGGGAGTTACCATGTTGGTTCGTCCACATTTATTTCGCACAACAACACAATTATATAATATCAGCCTGTGAGGCCTGCTCAATCTTGCGACTATTATTTTATATATAAAATAGACTATTAGTTTTATTTAATAAGTGAGTCATTTAATTAAAACTTAACTAATTATACAAATAATAATAATAATTTTTTATTTGTATTATTTATATATTAAAAATCTTTAAAACTTTCTCAGTTTCTTATTTAATAAATTAATTATATAAAACAGATATAATAATAAATATATAAAAAATACAAAAATATATATTTTTATGATAATGTATATTATGTACATATACATATATTATATACTATAATAAATAAATACAAATAAATAAAATAAAATTATTATATGGATATATATTTTTATAATATATGTATATTATGTACATATATATATACATATATTATATACTATAATAAAAAAATACAAATAAATAAAATAAAATTATTATATGGATATATATTTTTATAATATTATGTATATGTATATTATGTGCATATATATATATATATGTTATATACTATAATAAATAAATACAAATAAATAATTATTATTATTAAGCCTTGCTTTGCAACACATGATTCCAAACTGCCTCTATACTGGGCTTATGCTTATACTGGGCTATCTACAAATTGCCTCCATCTTTGTCTTCTTACTGTCACTTCTCTGAGCTCATCAATATTGGTGTATGATCTGCCAAGGTGTGTAGTTTAGCTGTTGATTTCATATAGTGTTGATCTGCGCCAGGGAATCTTAGACCTTCCTCGTTTTCTATTATACATAATATATTATACATAATTTATTATACATAAGGAATTGAAAACAAACTTCACTTGACGGCTTTCGTAAGGTGTGACCAATCCAGCCAAATTTTCTCTTGCGGATATTTATGTTGATAAATAATATAAAATAAAAAAAATAACATAAATACAAAATCATAATTTATATATGATAATAATTAAATAAAAAATATACAAATAAATTAAATATAATGTAATAGAAAAATAAAAAATTATAATTTATATACAATAAAAAATGAATAAAAGAAAATATAAATAAATAATATAAAATAAAAAAAAATAAAATAAAAAATAACATATATACAAAATCATAGTTTATATAAAATAATAACTATATAAAAAAAATTCAAATAAATGAAATCAAACGCAAAAAAAAAATAAATAAAAAAAAAACATAAATAAAAGATTTTAATTTATATACGATAATAAATTATTAAAAAAAAAAACAAATAAATAATATAAAATGTAAAAAAATAAAATAATAAAAAAAATATATGAAAAATTATAATTAATGTTTAATGATGAATAAATAAAAAAAAATAAAATAAAATAATTATATGGATATATATTTTTATAATATATGTATATTAAGTATATATGTAAATGTATCTAATTTTTCAAAAAAAAAAAAAAATTCGATAAAATATATGTATTTTTAGTGCTTCATTGTGCTTCATTATTGAACTAAGAGTAGAAACTGATTAAAATATGTATAAAAGTATTAACCTAGTTTCTATTAAAGTCGACATAATGGGTTGAAACCGTTGATATTAATATATTTAGAAGCCAAAAGTATGCGACTACTATTACTATGGTTATTACTATTATTATTAACAGTCTAATAATAATTACTACTGAAAAGAATGTAAATCATTTTCTGGGAATAAGTAATTAAGATTCCAGCCAGTGGCGTAATTACAGTGAAGCGACTGGAGGCAACGCTTTCGGGCCCCCGAACTTAGGGGGCCCCATTATAAATTTATGTATTCATTATATTTATTTTTAATAAATTCTCAAAAGTGGGACGAAACATAGCCTTTGCTAATTGTGATACACAGAATAAATTGACACATTGTTCAAATACTGAAAGAGACTTCAAACAGACGTTACGAAAATCCTAATATACCCTTTTTACACTTTTTCGTGTAAACGGTATAAAAAGATGTTAGTAGGATCCCCTTAGTTAGAATTCGTTTATGGGCCTAAAAAATGTAGTTATGCCACTGATTCCAGCCATTGAACCTTCACGCCTAGAATGCTGGAAATCAGATTTCAGTGATAATAAGTAAAAAAAACGTTAATAAACTGACCATCCATCCAATTTATGATGCTCTATATTTAAGATACTTAAATCACTAGGCGCAGACCAAGCTTTCGCTCATGAACTTTGTTGAGTCTGGGGTATATTTATTGCAATAGCCAAACGAAAACCCATTAAGTTTAACTCGTTTCAAGTATTCTGTCTACTATCTTTGCATTATGAAACATATTCTTCCTCGCCTGTGTTAAAAGTCGTTTTGTTCATATTGCCATAAGTGATTAGAGAACTGTTTTCATTCATTTGAAATCTATTTACTCTCTTGTTAGGCTAGTAATCTTTAAGAATTTTATGAGATTCAATTAGAAGTCTTCAGGTGTCTAAAATCCATATAAAAGACCAACTATCCGCGACTATTTATTTTCATCACATTCATCTATGCAATTGTGTGTAGCCAGCATGCTTAGCAAAGAAACGACTATATTAAGGACCTGTTTTTGACACTCCCAAATAACGGATAAAATCAATCCACCGATAATATATGTATATTATTACAGTTACGACACTTGCTTAAAATACATAGTATTCCTATCTCTAACTATTAAGGCAATAAAAGTTCTCAACAATTTGTTTTACCGATAAGTGAACGACCTGAGAAAAATAATATATATATATAAATGAATCCTAAAAGCTTTTAAGTTAGCCATTAACACTGAAAAAGGATACAAAATTAGTCTATAACTAATATCCATGAAATTCTATATCTTTTATTTCATTTCTATTGACATTCTTACTATGTTAAGTTAACTAATACTCACAATGCACAGTGACTTAACCATATACTTCTGTGCCCTACAAATCTATAAGATATAAGAATACTTTGTCACAATTTCTAAGTTAAGTGATCTTATATTAAATAGGTATGCTTATATTAACCGTTAATAATTCACTAAATCTTTCTTGATATTTTAGATACCATCTAATCTAATTTCTAAATTTAGATGATATCTAATTCTGTTCGATTAATTACATATGTAGTTAATTATGTAGTTCGATCTTCTGATAATATAAATATTAAGAATGTGAGCCTCAAAAACGAATTCGTAGGATTTTTGTTACAACTATCTAATCTGGTTTCTAAATTTATATGCAATCTAAATCTGTTTTACACTAGATCCATGATTGACTTAGTTTGGTGCTCTAATAATGTTAATTTAAAGGATGTCCACCTCAGACATGGGTTTGTTGGTTTTTTTTTAAAATCTTTATTACTGCCATTGATTGCTTATCGCGGTTTGGTGCTAATCATTGTTTCTTTCTTTAATCGCCACAATGTTTTACTTCCACCTTTCTCTAACCGTCACCACTAAGGTTCCAATACCGTATGCTATATCTTACCTTATTTGTTTTTTTTCTATTATATCCTTTGTTTTTTCATTGTTCATAATTTTGACGATTCCGATACCAATATTATGTTTTATATCTTGCTTACATTGTTTTCGATAATGTGTTCTTCTATCAGTTCCTTTGATTGAAGCTTTAAAAACTTTACATATCTATAACTATGTATTCTTGGTGATTTCTTTTTTGTGACCCATTAGGATTTATGTATTGCATCAATTTTTAAATATCGGTCCAATCACTGTACGGTATATTTAAATTGGGATTGATTATAGATTATAATTTGTGGTAGGTCAACGTACAATTATCAAAATTTATATAGCGTACCATATTAATGTTGGAATAAGAAGAAGAAAAGAGACAAAAAGAAAAGTTATAAATATGCATTGCGATTATATAGAAACAAAGAGTATTATGGACCTGTTACAAAATGTGGTACAAGTACAATTAGTTGTTTGTTAATTAACGAATTAGTTAATTAATTCTAATAATTTTATTTAATTATACTAATTTATTACTTATTTACTTAGTTCGCCATTACAGACGTGAGTCATCCTTGGCCGTGTCAAGTAGCTTCCGACAACCAGCTCGATCAATGACTTGTTGTATCGAGTTGGTAGTACCAAGCGCACCAAAATCGTTTGTAACCTGGTTCTTCCGTCGAAGATGCGGGCTTCCTCTACCGCGTTTTCCACCTACGGATATCAAATTAAGGACCTTGCTAGCTGGAGCACTTCTTCCAGTCCAATTCCAATTAATTGTAATTAACATAGATTAGTTTATTTGTTGTTGAAAAATTATAAAAATAATTGTTTTTATATGGTAATTGTTTTGTAATTTATTTGTATTTAATACAGTACACTACAACTAAACTAAACTTATATAAAATGAATTAATTATAATTAAGTATTAAGTAACATTATAAAGTAAATTTGTTTTTTTTAACATAATAAACACTATCAGGTGAGTTTTTAAAAATATGAGGCTTATTTAGCAAGCGCGCAGTAAAAAATTAATTACATTAATTAATTTTAAAATATAATAATTTGTACATATTGTTAAGTAGTTATAAAAAATAATTATCCATAATTATAACAGAATAGTTAATAGCAATAATATTGTCGTTCCACATTCACGCACGTATCGCATTGTACTTGGAAACCCCAGGTTAGTTTGCAGTTACAACGTCGTTCGGTAACCTGATTTTGGGCGACAACTTTAAATCCGCATCCATGGCAGAGAGTTTGACAAGACTCACGTTCTTGTGTTGACACATACTCTTCATTTGCTGTCGAACACTGACGTCCGCGTACACCATTCCAATTGAGCACTGCATCGGGTTCGCAATAGTTCGGTGATTCCTTCATAAATACTAATGAATCCAATGGCACATTTTCCCAAATAACACGGGAATTTATAAAATTATTATTCAGTTCTATAGCGTTTTCATACATTTGATATATATCAGCGGCAATTTCCGCAAAAGGCTTCAGCACATTTATGCAGATCTCGTTGGTACAGCCTGTTACACCCATAGAAGCACAACCGCATTGCTGCACTAGAGATTTACTCAATAAATTCGTTATTACTTTGTGGTTATGTTTTAACACAGAACCATGGAAATCACTGTTAAACGTTATAGCTCCAATGTGTTGCTCATAAATTTGCAATGCTTTTTTTGGATCCTCTGCACACTGCGTGACTATGGAGTTTTCCTTACTAACGCGGCAATCATTGATAAGCCCACTTGCACAATCCTTTGTGATGGTATATAGTATCGCAGACATTGCAATGGCTGTAACATAAGCATCCTCACGATCCAGTTGTAGTGGCTTAGAGGTGCGACGCATGAAGAAATCGGTACTTGGACAATTCCAACGCGACCACTTGAAACTCTGCTGACAACTTTGTAACGCCAACTCAATACTGTTACCCATGACATTTTCCAATGAAAATGAAGCTTGAAACTATAAAAAAATGAAAGATAATAAAAAATGGTATAAGTATTTTATTGTCTGTGAATTTTTCTTTAAAAATTTTGACTTACAATTTCTGTGCTATAAGGATTTTGATTGTTGAAGTAATTTAAGTGCTTCATAAGCGTAGCCGTCTCCACCATTGTCACTGTTAGAATACAGACAAAGACAGAGTACAGAATAGAATAGAAGTATGACATATTATCGGTTTTCAGTTTTCGGTTTTCTGTTATCAATACGCAGTTCTTGACTATCCGTTCAGTTTAAAGTGTGCTCAAAGAATGAGTGATCCCAGCTCATAGCTATGCTATTTGTAGCAAAATACCGCTTAGGTAGTTTGCGCTCAAGTGCCTGCCATATGCATATATAACTGACTGATTTGCCTCATATGTTCGAAAAATGAAAAAATTACTTACGATAAAATCTGGAATTTTGATCTTTCCGAATTTCCCTTCATATTGAAATTTTCGTATTTTTTTTCGATCGTTTATTTGGTTTTCTTTTTTGCTTTAAATCCAATCCGAGTACGAATCCCCTCTGGTGCATAAAAACCCATACGTACATGAGCGCAATATCAGGTCATTACCGCGGTAGGTAAAAATCCTTAAATTTAAATTTTCCCACGTATAGGGATAGGCTTATTACGGAATTTCTTAATGAATTGACGCATTATTTCATTCACAAATTGCGGTTTTCCCTTATTGTTATTGTGGAAAACTGGAAGAGCGAACAGTTAAGAGGGATATTAATTTGCCACTTAAAAGACAATATTCCAAAATTTTTCGCTTTCTCTGCGGCTAATCCTTTTATAGTGTTTTGATGTTTTTGTATGTAATACAATTGAGTTCAATTAATGAACAATAGTCATAATGTGCGAGTTTGTTTTTAAACATTTCCAAAGCCAATATAATGCCAGATAATGTGCACTTCAAATGGCACTTCAAATGGCACAAATCGGCATTAAGGAAAGCCCATACCACATCTGCAACCTGGCGGAATTGGGAAATATTATGCAATATGCGTGGACTTTTATGGAATTATTGAAAGTGAAAGTCGCGATATATGTTAACATAAGTATTTGATGTCATTGCACTATCAATTTACTTATAATTATAAGGAAACCATGGATTACTTAAGAAATTCTGTGTCAGGTAATATCTTTTCACGCTTGTCTTTCTTGATCTTAAGATTTGTGCTCATCACTTCGGGCATTGTAAAAGGAAATAATTACGTGGCATTGATTATTGTCAATTTTAGTTCATATCATATAAATATTATGCAACCAAAAGGTTTATGATACTCCCTTAAACGGTAATAACCCGTTTGTATTAAAAATTTGTAAAGTTTTATCTACTAAATAATACATTCTTATGTATATTTAATAGGACAGTCTTTTGTGAATTGTCAACAAACAGAAGTGAAAGATTTCAATACTTGTTTTTTATAATTAATTTATATTTTGGAGACTACCCATTAATTTAAAGAATAGAATAATAGAATCTGGAAGGTACCCATAAATTTATCATCTACACGTTATACAGATATGTTATAGAAGAAGAGAGCTAATCTTCTTTTGATTAAGTACATATGGTTGAGATGCTGGAATCGCTTGATCCCAAACACTTTAAATATCTTTATAATTTGAAAGCGACTATAGAACTCGACTTCAAGCAAAAACTCTATAAACAGGCTTAGACGATGTAAGTAATCTAATGAAAGTACAATATGAAGAAACATTCATTCGCAAATTTGACAACGACAATAATTTTAATTATAAATTTATAAATTATTAGTAAAATTTTATAGATAAAATTCGCATATTAAAGAATATATAAATCATGCAACAAATAATGCCTCTACAAACAGAATACTATTGAAATTTAATAATTAAAAATAAAAAATATAATTAAATAATTCAATTAATCTGTAGCTGGTTTATAATTTCGTTCTAATATAAACAAAGCTATTGAATATATTAATAAAACTTTCACAGTAAATTAGCCAAAACCAGAAAAATGTGCGAATATAAAAGTCAAGTACGGCTTTGGGTCAGTTGGTTAAGGAGCGCTGGCTCTGAGCTTCAAATTTGGTAGGACACGCATTCGATTCCTGGTACTTGCAGTCTTGAAAAATTATTTACGAATAATCAAATACAAGAATTATTATCAAGACCACTGATGATGGATATTTGACAATACTCGAAACAGCTGTATGGTCAGTCATAAATTCAATTAATTAAAATAATATAAAAAAGAATTTTTGTTGTTGTAGTTCACTACTTTTCGAGAAAGCCTCTTTATAAAATTTATTTATAAAAACTTTATTAGCAATAAAGTAAATTTATATAACTGTGGTTTATGCGTTAGTTTGACTTAATAAAATAATAATTACCATATATAGTCAGTTTATGAATAAACAACAAAAATTGACAAAACTTATTATAGCAGATTAAATTATGGTCTCTGTAGTCTAAAAATTATATATGAACTCTTAAACTACTAAATATTTTCAAGGACTATTGATGGTTTTAATAGTTAATATTATATATTAAAAATTGAAAATATTCATTAAAATAAAATATAATTAAAAATAAAATAAGAAAATAATTGAAAATAATATTTAATATTAATATTTATTAATATTCAAAACAACTATGTGATCTTCATTTTTTTTAAATCGGTCTATTTGACTTTTCAGTATAATACTAGTAACCACTCATTCAACTATTACACCTTTGCATGAAAAAAATGGTTGATCAATGATAACAATATTTCAGAATACTATGGAACTACACTCAACCGAATCATTATAGAAATTTATCCGGTTCATAGTTAATATTGAACCACAGTACTGTCAATGTTATTGACAATATCAATCTTTTTAGTATTGTGTCAATTTTCAAAGTGAAAATCTATAAGAACAGCATAAAAAATAAAGTTCTTAATGATAGTTAGAATTATATGGAATTAATAGCAATATTTAGAAAAATCTTGAGAAAATATGGTATGTAAAATTAGTATGACTCAAACTCAAAATCACCCAAAGAGGTGTCCAAAGAGGTGAAGTTGGACACAAAAGATTTCAAGCTAAGATTAATCCATATATTAATTATAGTCAGACAAAAACAACATAAATAAATAGTGACTAACAGCTCTTCTCCAGAAACAAAGACATAAGATAAACTAAGAAATGAGTATGGGTGCAATGACAGATTCGATTTTATTAAGAAATCTAATTAAAATAGAAAATATAATGATTTATAATGCGTGTTAAATAAAAATGTTAAAAATGGATTATACCTAATACTTCTAGGATGATTGAAACCATTTGTAATTAATGAAGACTTTCGAAAGTCTTCCCACCAAAGGAGCTGGTTCGATTCCTCGAGATATTAAATAACTAAATACAAAGGGGTACACAATAGATCAAACTGGTTGCAGTGCATAGGGGCCTTAGCCTAACCCGAAACACCCAAATCTATTCCATACTTGGCGAATGGACTTGAGGTTAATAATTGGTGAGAGCTTCTAAACTTATTTTCAACAATGTTGAGATCCATTAAAAACAGTTGGTGGACAAAGAAACACTATTTGGAGTCATTAAAATGTGTTGTTTTCTTGATGTGTCTCAGCTTCTTTACACTTTACTAATTATTTAGCAACGTTGAATTCTTTTAATCCAGTTCCTGAATTTCTTAAAGAGTTTGTGTTTGAGTAAAATAAGTTCGTCTAGATCAGGACTGTCCAGACCAGATATGATCGCGGGCGTATTTAAATCACTGAATAGGTTGGAGGGCCGCAGAAATAAATACATACGTTCATTATTTTGCCGGAGAAATATAAAAAGTCGGTGATAATGTTAAAATTAGTTTTAATAATTCTTCATTAATTTATCTTTCATAATTCTATCAATATCTACATTATTAAAATTAGTTGTTGTCATACGTTGTACCAAAGTTATTGTCAATATTTACTTTATTTTGTTTGAATTACCATAAAAATAAAATAATGTGAAGTTATCAAAATATAATAAAGAAAATTTAACCTAATTGTGGCGGATTAGAAGCATGTCACTGGCCGCATATATATAAGCCACGGGTCACATAATTCCAGTGGGCCGTGCTTTGGACAGCCCTGGTCTAAATGATAACCTCTAAACTTTCTTCAAGCAATGTTTAGTTCCTTTAGTGGTTATTGATCAAAACAGAGATACTAATGCTATATTAAACATTGTTTTATTAACAAACTATTAAATTATTAACAATTTTTTTAAATTGAAAATATAATTGCGAACCTGTTAAACATATCTTACAATACAAAAAAAAAATATAAACTTCCTCTAAGTTTATTTTGTATCGTTATTGCTATATCATAGCTCGAATTCCGTGTTATGTTGTTAAGATGTTTTCCAGATTATATATCAAGATTTTAATGATACAATATTGACCATATATAATGAGAGTTCATATGCAAAAATTTCAAAAACAAAACAAAAAATAAGAAAACTGGGAATACACATTATGTTATTAATTTATGAGGGAAATTTTTTTGTTTGGGTTTTAACATCCTCTTCAAAATACCAAATCTTTAATTAGGGCGGGAAAAAGAAAACCGGAAAAGGGTTTCACACAATTGTCGTACGTACGTACACACATGCGTGTGCTGTGTGCGAAGACAACAGCCAAGCGCCATATGAGTGCGAACACAAGACATAAGCACGTACCCGGATCTTTTCCAGCACTATACGCAGGTAGATAGATGCATCGACTGATATGCATCTATCCGTAAGTTTGAGCATTTCGGCTCGGTAAGTGGGTGAAAGGCAATTAAATTTATTTTTAATATATTAACATATGGAGAATGTGTAGAAAATAAATGAAGAGATATCATCATATGAGAATATTTATACACTATTTAGTTTGGGAGTTTTTAAAACAGATTGGAATTTTTACTGCACATAAACTGACAATCTGTCTTCATAATGTTTTAATAGTTAGTTTTGTGTATTTTGTAGATAAACTACTCCAAGCACTATTATTGCATATTAAATTTTCTTATCTACTTATTGATTTTTTTTGAAAATTTTTTCTATGTTATTGGTGAAAAGTATTTGGACCAGTACAAGAAAGCAAAGAATATCGCATAAAATATCATTATATCTGACCCCGATCTACTGATGGGAGGTGACACAATAATCAAGCATATAAAACAGCAACGTTTGAAGTCGGTAGGGCACGTTGGGCGGATGCAACCAGAATCTTCGAAAAAGAAATTAGAATAACAAGAAATAAAGGAAGATCGAGAAAAATATGGAGTTGCACTGTACGACAAGATCTGACAGATATGAATGTTATCAACTGGAGGATAAAAGCCAAAAACAGAAAAGTATGGAGGACGAGCTTAGTTCTTACATGGACTGTATAGTTATGGATGATCATGATGATGATTTAACGAATACTTTGTTAAATAATTACAATAAGAATCACATTAATTCTTTTTTTTTTGATTTTACGTTCCATTTAATATTAATTTGTTGCAATTTCATGATATATTTCTCTATCTCTTGCTGTCGTTAACAATGTTGCAATGTTATTTATTCCAGTCCAGAGGTTTATTAAAATAGCAATTTATTACTTTTTTTTTAAATACCCTTTTTTTGCTTGGGTTTATGCTATCTCTTTGCTTATAGACAAATTTCATAATATGTCTCTTTGCTGTCCCGCTTTCTGGGTCTGACACAACGTTCGAATTGAATTGGATTTTTTTTACAAGCTCGTTTCCTGTTTACTCTAATTTCATATTTTCTCTTACAAGTCCTTTAGTATATATTAGTAAAATTAACAATTTTTTAAACAACAAATAGCAAACAATTTATTTATTTTTTTTTATTAATCAAATGTTTTAAGCTTTACCAATTAATCCATAACACCACAACGGGGAACTAGTATAGCTTCATAAGGTTTCACAGCAGCTGTAGCACCATCCAAGGGTTCATCATCAGGCAATTCACCAGGTAATGGTAAAATTTTAAAATTTTGTAGAACTGCAGTTGTAAATAAAAATAAATTCTGTCGCCCCATAATATCGCCCATACAACGATGCCGACCAAAACCGAATGGATTGTGTGCTTCTGGAACTTTAAGCTTGCCATCAACAATGTACCGTTCAGGTTGAAATTTGCTGGGATTGGGAAAGTCATGTGCATTCATTAACATACCACGAAAACATCCCACAACCATAGTATCTTTTGGTATTTCATAGCCGCTCAAGCGAGTGTCGCGTAACGCACGATGTGGTATACCAAAAGTATTCCCCATAAACATGCGCAGTGCTTCTAAAACAATCGCTTCACAATATATTAATTTAGGACGATCTTTCCACTCTGGCAAACGCTCAAGCCCCACAACTTCTTTTATTTCTGCAAATGCTTTTTCTTGTATTTCTGGATTGCGTACTAAGTGTAAGAAAGCAAAGCCAATACTTTTATTTGTCGTTTCCGAACCGACCAAAAACATATCTAAACATACAGCCATTAATTGTTCTTCACTGAAAGAGTCCTTATGATTTGGATCGGCCAGCTCACGTAAGTAGGTATCCATCAAATCACGCGGAATGGCGTTATTCATAAATGTTTTTCTATGATTATCAACTTCCTTCTGTATGAAAGCATAGAAGCGTTGATGGGTTTCTACAAATCGATTATAACCCGAATAATTTGGTGCTATAAAACGCATAAATGGAAAATGACTAAAAAGTGCACCAATCATATCCACATTCTGCATCAATTCGAAAAACATATTCAACAATTCCGCCACTTCATGACTATTGCGATCATAACGCTTACTTGCCAACATCGTCCACAACGTGTTCAGCACATACACTGTAAACAAATCTTTCATTGTTACACGCGCTTTTTTACCGCCGTGATCGCGTATACGTTGCTTCAGATCATCCACTAGATAACCAGCCTCATTCTGTATATTATTAACCATTGCGTTTCGTGCGAAACCGAAATCCTTCAAGTGACGTAATATAAAACGTCGCTGCTCAACCCAAAACTCTTCGTCAGTTACTAGGATACCCTTTTTGGAATTGAAAGTACGTGTACGGTAAAAAATGCCATCCGGCTTCCCATCCATATCTTCATTAGTCATCATTTCGTTAATGGTGTCATTGTAGTAGGCAATCACTAGTTTATCTTTGCCTATCTTCAAGCCATATAAGCCATAGGGATTTACATAATACTTGGCCAACTCATCGATCACTTTGCAGAATGTGCCATAACGCACACGCAGCTGCGATATCTGCAACGCACAACCAACGATTGGATACCATTTAGGACCGGGCGGAAACTTTGGAGGTTTTCTCACACCCCACAAGAGGAAAATTAGTATAAGTGTTGTGAAGAATATTGCCGCGTAAAACATTTTTCCGTTGCTGTGGTCAATGGAAATACTTCACACTTGCGGAAAATGTAACAGCCACTTTCACTTTCTAGAAATCATGGCACTTTAAGCTAATAAATGCATGTGTCTTCCTTGTCTTTATCGCTTGTGTTAATTTTCCAGTTGATGCTGTTTTTGTTGTGTTGTGGAAAAACTAGTAAATAACGTACGTCTTAATTTACTTTATTTTTAGTTCACTATAATTTTTCTTGGACTTTTTTATGTATTTTCGAATTAGTGCGCACACCCAACTCGTTTCCACTTTTCAGTTCGCGTCTTGGTTGTTTCTCTATTTACAGGCAAATGACGTCAATGAATCCGCAATGCAACTGAAAATGCACCTTCGTCAACGAATACGAACTGACTGAAGCTTCAACAAGTGTTGCATCATATTTTATAGGTGGTCAGGTTGGAATCATTAAACAAGGCAACTTGTGCCAAATGCAGCTAATGCTGCTAATGCCATTTTATAGCTTTCTTTCTTCTCCGACGATTGGACACTAGACTTTGTTTACTGTGCGATAACCGATTGTACGATGGATATATGTTACATCACAATTTGCATGCAGAGGAAAGCAAAAGTGTTTCGTTGCTCACGACTTCGATTTTATTTGAATATTTAAATGAAAACGGAATAAGTATTTTATTTAGATTTTTATGTTCCATTAAAATTTGTACACTTTTAAATGCATAAGATGACCAATGATATGTTACCTAAAAGCCACTAAGATGTTAGCTAGTCACTAGATCAGCGGGTAAAAATTACACCGACTAGCGAGACAACGAAAACTCTTAACACATAACATCGAGACCTTAACACTTCCTTAAAGAGATTCATGGAAAAAATCAACAATTTTCGTTTAAAGACTTTAATCTTTGAAGTCACCTTTGAAGTCATAATATTTTGGATAGATAAATGTTAATGCTGAAGCGTTGAACATATCTGAAATTAGAGCAAGGCTAACAAATAGTAATCTGGTTAGATCTGATTCTATAGACATTTTATATTAAACAATTATATCTGTTCCATGACAAGTAAGGAAATTTTTAAATTCAAAAAAATCTTTGAATATTCAATCCAGTAAATAGTAGTATGGTCAATACAGCTATTTTGGATATCTCAAAATACCCATCTACAAAGATCTATTGTTTTGTATGTGATTTTTTTTTTTTTTTTTTTTTCTCTCTGATATAGGCGTCCCTCTTGCTACAGCTAAACTGGCAATCATACAAAAATACCTGAGTATAGCCAAGCAATACTGGGCTGACGAACCTCAATGTCAGATTTCTAGGTTGACTTGGCCGAACTTTGACAAGAAAAGAACCCGTCAGCTACTTCAACTAAGACGGAACCTGCTCAGCACTACGGTATCTGTGCTGACGGGACACTGCGTAATAGGAAGGCATGCTATGAGACTGGGTCTCCCCTTTAATGACTTTTGTAGAGGCTGTGGCTCTGAGGATGAGGAGGAGACTGTACTCCATCTCATGTGTCAGTGCCCTTCCCTAGCCAGAAGAAGATTAAAAATCCTTGGATCTCCTTTTCTAACTGACCTGACTGAGTTGTCATCCTGTAATGTTAGGGACCTAGCCAAGTTCATAGAACTGTCAGGTTGGTTTTCCTTTGCATAATGGGGGAGTCGTTACCTTTCTTTCGGCGTTAAATGTATACTGATTAAAATCTATATACAAATAACGTAACTCCTGTGGTACCACAACGGGCCTTTATTTGTGCTTAAGTGGGCTTTTTGGGATACAAGGCCGCCACTCCAACCTATACCTATACCTATGTGATTTTTGGACTACAAATGCTAGGAATTCAACCGTAAACAGTTTATATAGAAGACATACTATATATAGTACAGAGTTTATAATGTTCTGGTAAAAATAATTATTTCATTCCCACGACAAGAAATCTATTTTGAATAGCAAAAGGGGTAATAGTAAGGAAATTTTTAAATACAAAAAAATTTTTGAATGTACAATCCAGTAAATAGTAATAAGGTCAATACAGCTATTGCGGAAAACATAAAATATCCATCATTAGTGGTCTCTAAAAAGATTTATTGGTTTAATTGCCTGTATGTAATTTTTGGACTACAAACGTCAAGAATTGAATCTTAAACAATAGAAGAAATACTATATACTATAATATATATATATAGTTAATACATAGTAAAAGAATTTATTTCTGTCCCACGACAAGAAATCTATTTTGAATAGCAAAAGGGGTAATAGTAAGGAAATTTTTAAATTCAAAAAAATGTTTGAATGTACAATCCAGTAAATAGTAATAAGGTCAATACAGCTATTGCGGAAAACATAAAATATCCATCATTAGTGGTCTCTAAAATGATTTATTGGTTTAATTGCCTGTATGTTATTTTTGGACTACAAACGTCAGGAATTTAATCTTAAACAATTTATATAGAAGAAATACTATATATAATACAGAGTTAATACAGAGTAAAAGAATTTATTTCTGTCCCACGACAAGGAATCTATTTCGAATAGCAAAGGAGTTAACAGTAAGGAAATTTTTGAAATTGAAAAAAAATTTTGAATTTTCAATCTAGTGAATTCTAGTGAATAGTAAGTAGTATGGTCAATTCAGTTGATCAGTTGTAGTAGTATAGGATTTTTATTTTAGTGCAAAATCAATATAATATTTCAATTTTAAAACTAACCTTACACGTTCATTTATGATATGTATAAATAAATTGTTAATTATTAAACTAATGGCAATATGGCTTAAATGCCGTCTGCCAACAAACTAAGTACGTAAGGAATTGTAATTATTCTTCCTATTCTTATTCTATTTTATTTAAATCTAAAAGTTTTCATCTATTATTCTTTGCCTGTAACTAGTTGCATCTTTTACAAAGTCAGAAAGTGCGGCCCACTTTTCCCGGTTTAATACATCCATTATTTTTTCTTCTGTAAGAGTGAGTTTCCTATAGAATTTGTGGCGCGTTTCTTTCAGAATTGGATATAACCCAATAAAGTGTATTATGTCCTTAGCCTGCTCTAGATCATACAATGATCAATGTGTTGAATTGATTTGTACATGTATTCTATAATTTAATGTAAGGAGTTCACTCCGAGTTTCAAAAATCTGGCTGATAGTTTCAATGGTATATCATCCATAAAATAAGTCTGGTCACGTGATTTATATCCCAACCGTCTGTATGTCTATAATTATTTGCTCTTGCTGCCATTATAAATTTTTCTCTTTCATTCACCATATTTTTATCACTATATTTTATTGCAAAGTACCATATACTTCTCTTTTTCGAGCAGCAATCTACATTAGCTATAGATTGCCACTTTTCGAAAAGACCTCTCTTCGTATTTAAGAGGAAACATGCCAGAATTTTAGGGAGTCTATTGTCACTCAGATCCATGACGTGACTTAAATGTTTAAAATATAGCTTTAGCGTCTCTATTTATAAGGTTCACTATCCTATTTCTAAATATAACATATAGTTCAGTTGACCATACAGTTATTTTGGATAACATAAAATATCCATCATAAGTGGTCTCTAAAAAGATCTATTGTTTTAGTTGTCTGTATGTGATTTTTGGAATATAAATGTTAGAAATTGAAACGTAAACAATTTATATAGGAAATATATACAACATAAAGTAAATAATGTTCTGATAGCTACATATATCTTAGATTAAAGAACAGTTATACAATGCATAATTAAGTTAAGTAACACTTATGTTAAATGTTGGATACGATAATTTCGTATTGGAAATTAAAATGTCAATTAAAATGTACACTTATGTTAAATACTCGGATAATATTGGGTATTAAGTCAACACTTATAGAAATTTATATGAATTTCTCTTTAATGTCAAATCAAAACTTAGGTGTGACTAGTTAAATGACACAAAATAGAAAATTGGTTAAAAATTTGAGATATCAAAGCAGCAGTGTTAAATACCTTGGTTTATGTTAAAATTCTAATCCTTCCTCAGCATAAAGAATGAAATAATGCTTCAGAAAGCAATAGTTTGGACATCACATACAAGGTACAAGGTAACACCAATAATTCAAATATTGAAATTCTGCGAATGTATCAGGCAAAGATACTTCGGGTGATATGTAAAGTTCCATGATTTGTCACCAAATAAAGAATTAGTATAAAATTACTAATAAGCACATAGGCACCTAGGTAACTGTGAAGGATGAGATCAATAAAACTAGTGAAAGTTACTTTTATGAATTTAGATTCTGTGGAGAAAAGAAGAAATAAAGAAAGTTAAATTGGAACAATCTAACATGGATTTTATGATCAAAATTTTACATAAGAACTTTTGACTTAAGCCTGTTTATGTGATCAGAAGGCGTTAAGAGTATTCGAGAGAAAAATTCATTAAAATTTTACATAAGAACTTTTGACTTAAACCTGTTTATGTGATCAGAAGGCGTTAAGAGTATTCGAGAGAAAAATTCATTGAGATCTTTGAGATTTGAAATCTATGTAGTATCGAATATCTTCGAGTAACGAATTAAATGGCACGATGAGCTCTATGAGCTATATCGCGACATTGACATAGTTCAGCGCATAAAAATTCAACGGCTTCACTTGCTTACTCATGTTGTGCGAATGGAAGAAAGTGTTTTGACTAGAAAGGTGTTTGAATCGATACTCGCAGATGAAAAACACAGTAGAGGACGTTCGCATCTTCAGTAAAAGAACCAGGGAATCAACGATTTGAGGACGTTCGGTACTACCAACTGGCGATAGCAAGCTACTGATCGGGCTGGCTAGCGGAGGCCACTAGATGCGGCCAAGGACGACTCACGTCCAACTAAATAATTAGTAACTAAGTAATAGAATGCAAGTTTGGAAATGCGAAGTATTCAAGTAAAAATTCAGATTTATATTGATGGCAGAGACTTTATGGAAAACAGAAATATCGTCCCAAAACCAAATACGGTTAATGATTTTCTGGGTACTTCATCATAGGGATAGTGACGATATTGATAATATAGATAATGTTGTAAAATTAGTTCATTAACAACCATTAGTCTGACTAACGATTGACGTTACTGGCTGGTTATCTGACGAAGCTATGATACCACTTCAATAAGATTAGTCTATTTATGGTGTCATTTCTTATCAAATTTTTTGTGATTACCAAGCTGTACTCTAGACCAGAAGGAGGAGACTAAATTCAGTATTAAGACTTCCATTAACAATGTAGGTTAGTGCCATAACCTGCGGCACCATCTCAACTAGATTGGTCTCTTTGTCAGGTGAATGCTGTCTCTATCTAGAATATGCCGTAATTTCTATGTATATGTGTATTTTCTATGTAAGTATGTAAGATGCTTTGTGAATGTCCTACTCAGACGGGAATTGTTAATCAAAATTTAATAATTCCGAAATTATTGTCATTAAAATTATTACTTACTATGGGAAAGAAAGTGGCAATTTTTTTTAACAGTTTCTCTGAAAGGACGGACAGACGGATAAAAAGGACATCGATTTTTGACCAAATCGGTGTAATATGTATATAATATATTTTTAGGATGACAGGATTTGTGGGTTTTTTACAATTTTTGCACTTCGAGTAATTAGAACATTAGATAAATAATGTCTATCACATTGTTTAATTTTAGATAAAATTGATCAATAGGTTAAAGATTCCATCAACATTTAATTGATTTAATATTATTTCTTATAACATGTCCTATCCTTGTTTGTTGACATATATTTCTTCAAAAAATGATGTTACAACACAGCCTTTATTGTCATCTAACGGATAATAAAAAATTCTTTGTTGATTATAGATCTCTATCCCTATTTATGCAGATAATCAAAGAGCAATTATCATTCGCACTTTATGATTTGTGTGGACATCAATCGAATTTCAGTGATACCTATATTCTAAATTATCACAGAAATATTTTATATCGTTTAGATTACTTATACATTTTCTGTGTTATTTAATGTTCCCCATATTCGTAACCAGTACTTTTGAGGATTGTTTCCCTTACACAATATAAAATATATACCTTAAATTATCATCCAAGTAATTGTATTATCTGCGTCATATCCTCCTCGAGTGGGTTACCACAGTGGAGCATCTAAGAATCGCTCAAAGTGTCTGTTGAAGGTCTGCGTGGAGAATGTCCCAGCAACAATAATAACTTTATAAAATCCTGAATGATTGGTTGGTTTCAGAAGCACAAGAGTTTAAACTTCTCTTTAAATAGGATGTAAGTGCAGTATTCTTACCACACACCCAGAGTAAAATTCTATAATTAAAATAACAAAGGTTTAAACAGTAATGAATTACAACTAAAATTGTATTCTTCATTAATTGAAATATTTGGTTGTTTTGAATATTGTCAAATATCCATCATCAGTGCTTTTTGGAAATATTAATTGGTTTCATATAATTATTGGACTGACCGTTAGTGTCAGACTTAGAAGTTTAAATTCAATATCAATGCTCTTTGGAAATATTTGTTGCTTTGATTAGTTTGTATATTATTATTAAACTACAATTGCCAAATTGGGTTTGAAACCCATTCTCAGTGGTCTTTAATAATATTTGGTTTAGTTGGTTTTATTAGTGCTAGGCTTAGAACATTTTTTAATACCTATAGCTGGAATGTCCGCCAATTTAATCATTTGTTAATAGTTTTTTATAGTGAAGTATATTAATTTTGTCAGACTTCGTCATTTACATTGGAAGTGTTTAGTGGTTTCTTTACTATCTCTGCAGCTTCTACAATTATAGTTAAAAGGATAACGAGTTTATCGATGTTGGAGGCCCCTTCTTTAACACACTCAGCGATATCTCCAGTATTAGATATCTCCAGTGCCAGACTCTCGCCTTTATAAATGCTTCTGGCTGGTTCTAGTTTGACCTTCTTGTACCCACTATTACGTAGAATTGTGGATTCAAAACGACTTTTTTAGTCGTTTCCCCTAACTCCAACTAACTAACTTATCGATGTTAGTGTTTATTATTCAGCTTTGTCTAGAAAGATCTTTATTCTCGTTAAATGTTGTCTTTGCTATGTTAGTTTGGGTTTTTTTAAGCCCACGCCTACTATATAATTACCATAGTCTTATATATATATGATCTAATATAATTGATTGAACAATCCTAAAATTGTAGTCTTATGTATGTAAGTAAACCCTTTGCAAATATAAAATCCAAATGCTTAAGGAAAAAAAGTGGTTTTCAGTTTTACAAAGAAATATATATTCGTATCATCAATTGATTGTTTCATTTGGTTTTAAACTTAAATTTAACAATAATTAAAATTTCATACTTAATAAATAAAACATACATAAAATTGCTTACACATTAAAAAAATTAAGTGATTTTTAATGATAATAATAATAATAATAATAATAATAATAGTGTTTCATGTAAGGATATGTCAATGTATGTTTAGAGTTGTGCTTAGTAATGTTAGTATGTATTTTTGATATGAGGAATACATATAATACATCTTTCTAGCTGTTATTATTATTTGTTACTACGTTAGTATGGAAATATCGATTTAATTCAATTTAGTAACTAGTATTTAGAATAATTACTAGTCAACAGTACATGCAGGCATATTAGTATATTTGAATGTTAATAGGGTATTGTTTTTTTTTCATTAATGTATCTAATCATCAAGTTATATCTATATGATTTTAAGTACTTTTTTATATGTAGTTAAAGTTTTTGTTCGACACTATTTATAAAAAAATTTATAAAAATCTTATAATATATTATATCTTGTATTAAAATCATTATATATAAATAAAATTCATTACTTTAGTTTCTGTTTTTCGGTTTTTTTGTTTAGGTTTTGTTTTGTTGTTGTGCATTTTGATTGCAAATAGATAAAAATCTTTTCTTGTTTATAAAACAACATATTTTTTATATTCTAAATTAATAAATATATTTATGTATGTACTTAAAATTAATTGCACAAAACTATTAATGTATTTTAATATAAACTATGTTGGCTGACTGTAAGGTTATGAAAATGGAGCGTGAAATTAATGGAATTTATTTAAACTTTTTTAAAATTAATTTAAAAAGGTTAATGGTACTTTTTCTTTTATTTTTTTTTGTTTTGTAAATATTTAAAAAAGTCGTGACACGTTGGGTTAAAAACAATTTTTCATTTTGTATTTTAAAAATTTAAAAATAAAAATAAAGTACTATTGGCGTTTTTAATTTTATTTAAAAAAAAAAATATATATATATTCCATTTGGTACTATATTACATATATGTATTTAATTTCATTTTTGTTCGTATTTTAAATCATAATTAAGTATATAAATAATTTCAATTAAAAATTTTTATTTAAAATATAAATTACATGCAAGAGTTATTTTAAAAGTTTCAAATTCTTTACTAAAGTTATTAAATTTTATGTTTTAATTGAAAATAATTCAAAATATTGTATAGATCTTATATAATTTCAGCAATTTTTAAGCAATAAATCATTAAACTTAATGCAAGTATATTATTTTTATAATTTGTATAACATACGTAAGATTGATTGTTTAATAAAAATTAAAGACTTTTTAAAAATTTATTTTAAATAATATAATTAACTAACATTTAATATAATTTAATTAATAAAATTAAAATTTCTTTTTTTAATTGAGTAATTTAACTAAAAATTATTATCGTCCTTTTTATTTTCATATTATACAGATCGCAAGACTTTAATACAAAAAAAAATAATAATAAAATATCTAATTAAAATTATTCAATTTAAAATTTATTAAAAATTTTAATTAATTTTTTATAATAAATCATTTATAATTCGTTAATTTAAATCAAACAATTTTAAAAACATTATTTTAATTATTATTAATTGTATTCAGAACTAAACGACCTTAAGTCCGGTTAAATCTTATATTAATTTAATTAAAATAAAATAACAACCGGTTAAAATTAAATTATAGTAAATTAATTAAAACAGAATGACAACCCCATTAAGCGAGGTGCACACAGGGATACTATGACCCATAGCGATAAATAAATATAGTTACTTCTTCTAATTGTATTGTTTATATGTAAATATTTTCATTCTAATATAATATAGTTTTGTTTCAAAAATATGCTAAATTATTTGTCACAATTTCTACAAATTTTAAATTAATAGAATTCTATGTAAAAAATTTAATTGAGTTTCGATTGTTAAAAGTATTCGTCTAAAGTGTTCAATCTAAACGTAATGTAATGAAGCCAATACAAATTTCCTAATAAATATGTTTTTAGCAATTAGCACTGAAAGCATAAACTATAATATTTATCATTTCTAAATAAATAAATATATTTTTAAATACATCAAAATGTATATTAGTCAATGATATGCTAAAGTAAAGATTCTATAATTTTTAAAGCTCGTACAAACATTATTATTCCCGTATTATATTTGAGAATTAATTAAGCTATAAATTTGTTTACTTTTGTTACTTTTGGCGATGCTATGAGTTTTAAAAATGTGAATGAATTTATAATAATTTTTATATATGAAATTCACTTTTCTTTAAAAAAATTCCCTAATTTTTGCTCTAAAGTATTGTAATTGTAATGCAATAATAATTAATGCGCATATATGTAATGTGATTAATTGAATGAAATGAGCTATTCATATAATTCATATAATGAGATTTTACCATTAGAATAGTTCATGAACATTACATATACTATATATATTTTAAATTTGCAACTAAAAAAGCTACAGATTTCTACTTAAAATTGCATGCATTTTATTTGCATTTTTTTTCTCACAAATTTTCCTAATATTAGTATAACATCAATTTAAAAAAGTTATTATATATTTGCACTAGTGTCACAAAAAAGAAATCAATATCAGTATTTTTTAAAGTGTTTCAGTCTAAAATAAAAATTTAAGCAAAATATAAAATCTAAAATTTATTCAAGTAATTACATATTTTGTTTGCAATGTACAAAGGTTGTACCAAAGATTCCCTCACAAAGTGAAAATATTTAAAAAAAATATTTTAAACAAAAAAAATTTAAAACAAAAAAATTTAAAACAAAAAAATTTAAATATAAAAAAAAATTAAAAAGAAACGAAATTGTTTAAAGTTAAAAACAATTAAACTAAAAAAATATTATAAATATTAAAGAATATTTTTAAATAAATAAAATAAAAAATATATCTAAAATAAATATTAAAAAAAAAAATTCATTAAATTTTTAAATAAAATAAATTCATTAAAATTTTTAAATTAATAAAATAAAAAAATTTATTTAAAATATAAGTTTTTAAAACAAAAAATAATTAATGTTTTTAAACACTTGAATTACAACAAAATTTTATTTTTTATTAACTAAATTTTTTACTAACTATATAGCTGTTTCAGGCACTGCCAAATATCATTCATCAATGGCCTTTGGAAATATTTGTTTGATTTAAATATTCATAAATAGTTTTTAGACTCAAAATACTTGACAATATCCAAAACAGTCCATAATATAATTAATTAAAAATAAAATTTTGTTGCTATAATTTACTACTCCTCATAAACATTAATAAATAGAAAATAATTTATTTAAATATAATATTAAAAAATTATATATTTTATAATTATATACATTATATATTATAACAATATATATATTATATTATATATTATAATAATATATATAATTATTAATTATATATTTGTGTGTGCGTTTTGCAATTGTATAGTAACACCAATTCGAGTCAGATTCGAATTCTCAGTGTTATATATACCTTAATATAATATTATTATTCTATTAACTTTATTAATAATAATATTTTATTAAGTTTTAATTTTTTATCAATATTAATGCTTTATAAGTATTGCTGTTTTATTAATATCAATGTTTTGTTAATATTACTGTTACATTAATATTAATATTAATGTGTTATTAATACATTAATATTATAATTAATATTTTATGAATATATTAATATCTTACGACTTTTAATAAAAATTTCAGTAACACTATTGTGTTACTAATACTAATATTTTATCAATACATTCAAATTTTATTGATATATTAACATTTTATTAATGCCAATATTTTATTAGTATAATTTCTTTAATATATCAACCTTTTTTTAAATATATTAATAATTTGTAAACATTTGTAAATATTAACATAATATTAATAATAATTTTTTATTAATATTTGATCAATTTTACTATTTTTTAATATTAACATTTTATTAATATTAAAATTTTATTAATATTAATTTATCATTAATATTAATATTTATTAAAATTTCCTGGATATTAATATTTCATTAATATTAATATTTCATTAAAATTAAAATTTAATTAATATTAATATTATATTAATATTTCGATAATAATAACTTCTCATTAATATTAATATTTCATTAATAATAATATATTATTAATAATAATAATATTTATAATATAATAATATAATAATATATATAATATATTATTAATAATAATATATTATTAATAATAATATATTATTAATAATAATATATTATTAATAATAATATATTATTAATAATAATATGAAATTAACAATTTTTTATTAATATTTGTTTAGTGTTAATATTATTTAAATATTAATATTTTATTAATATTAATTTTATATTAAATTTGATGTTTTGTTAATATTAAATTTTTGTTAATATTAATGTTTTGTTAATATTAATGTTTTATTAATATTTATGTCTCAGTAATATTAATATTTTATTTAGTAGATTTAAAAAAACATTTTTCTTAATTGAATATTAATATTTTTTGTATTATGATTCAAATATTTATTTGAAATTTTAGAAGCATCTCCCGAGTATGTACAAAACTAGTTCCATTGCACTTAACAAATATTTTTCGGAGTTTTTAAGAAACTCCATAAAATTTTTAAGAAGTATTTAATAAAATGCTGTTGTTTTGTGTTTATTGATTTGAAAAGAAAAATATTAATTAATATTAAAATAATTAATTATTAATTAAATAATTAAAACAATTAATATTTTATAACAGAGACTAAGAGTAGTTTCTGTTTGATGGTATTGCCCAAACTGACATGATTCAATGGATTACAACAACAACAGAATATTTTAATACTTCTTCTTCAAATTTCTCCGTAATATAATTCCATGCGATTGTACATACTGACATTTTACAATACAACAATACAAAAATATTTGTAGATTTTTATTGATTTGTTTATCATCACTAAATATTTTCACTATTCTCAGAAGGTCCTCAGAATGTCTTTGTAATTTTATTGAAATATTTTCACGAAATAAATCCTCAGAACAACTATATTTGAATATTGCAAACGTATGTTATTAAGTCTTGTGACAACTTGAATAATTTAATAACACAAATAACTTAACAACATTAATAACTTAATAAGATAAAGATAAATAACTTAATAACATTAATAATGTTTGTGTCCTTAATGCCATAACAAATTTAGACTTAAGCATAACGTATTATGCCTGTGTGATCTGTTGCCTTAATCTCAGTGCCGACGAAAACTGAATGTTGGTAACTGTGTTGCACAGCAACATGCCACCACATACAAAATGCCAAAGAAGAAATTTAGTTTAGCGGTTTGTCGTGGCACCACTGTCATCGTCTGCTCATTCCGAAATAGTTTTTCAATTTTAAATGCCCTCGGTACTGTTATAAGCGGCAGTAGAAACCAATATGAGTATTTAAGTCCATAAACGAAGAATATGCTGTATGGTGTGAATAGCAATAATGCGTATAATACATGTGAAGCAGTACGTCCAATGAGTATGGCAAGCGTCACAATGCCAGCCTTACGATCATTCTCAGCATCGCGTGTATTATTACTATGCAATATCGCTTCTGTATTTAGTGCCAATGGTATGGCATAGTATATTGTTGACCAATCAACGTGTCCAGTTTGTGACATAAAAGCAAACAGTACCGAAAGTGGTCCAAATAATATTAGTATAACAAGATCACCCAATGCAATATATTTAAAGCCAATGCCTCCTGTGTAAAGAAAACTTGATGATAATCCACCAAAATATATGAGCGCTAAGTGTTCCATTTTGGCAGAACTTAAAATGGCCAGACAAATAAAGCCAACACATCCTGCCATATATAGTATTGCACCCAATGACACAACCTAAAATAAACATAAACAGTTAAAATAGTTTTGTTTATAATATTTATTAAATACAAATATATAAATAATAATGTAGATTTTAACAAATTAAAACAATAAAATAAATATAGTTCAATTGCAACTATTGTTACTCTATATTATTCGCACAATAGAAATATATATATTTTCAATGTCTCAGTACTTCTTTACGGTAGTAAATAATAGCAAGAGCCAAGAGGAATTAATGACAAAAAAAAACACATATACCCGCTTTTTCTGTGCTTGTTACACAAAGAAAGGACCACTTGGGTATCTTAAAAGACGAAGCATCAGGAACACATTCCCAACTAATGTTGGAATCAAAACTTCCTCTGACTCAATTTAGGTCTGTATATAGTCATGTATTAAATAGTTATTTTGCATGTACAAATACCCCAATATTCCCCAATCTTTTATCCAAAGGCAGCTCTGACTATTTCTTTGGGTTTCATTGATGTAGTGCATCATGAGTCACCACACCTACTTGTGGTAATTTCAACAAAATAGTGTTTCCGCTCAGACTTTACTGCTTATTCTTGATTTCTTGATAAAAAAAAAATCGTTATTTTGTCACATATTATTTGTACTTTCTTCTTATGAAGCTAAAGGAAACTTATTATTTATTATTTCGTTTCGCTGTAGACACTAAATGAGATCGAAAATAGAGTTTATAAAATGCTTTCGAAATTAAAAAACGCTTGCGAACAAATATATTATATTTTAGAGGATTGCTCTGAAGAGAACATAATCAATATTACTTATTATAGATTTCTTTAGAAGTACAAAGATTAAATCTTATTTGATAGACATTTATGTACATGTTAAATATTTTTAGATATTTTTCCTATATACAAGCATTGAATCGCCTTTGACCACACGATTTAATTGATGTCTTTAAAAAAATGCAAAGCGATGAGAGCATAATAAACGTATTAGAATTAATCAAAGGTTTCAGTACTGACTGGACGAATGCTAAGAACGTCAAAGTACCACCGTTTTTCAAAAAAGGTGGTTCTAATAGGCCTCTACAAGAATGGGAAGATTATTTGAATAAAAAAAGCAACCATAGTTATAAAACAGCTTAACATGACTATATTTGACAAACTCATGACCATGATTTGACTATGATGACTATCATAGTGTGGGACAATATATTAAATTGTTTTGTTGAAACAATAATTGCTCAGTGAACTGGGTTGTCACCACATTAAAGACACACTTTCTCATGTCTAAATGTTTAGGCAATGTTTTTTAAATGTGGCCAAGCATGAGTTGTTTTAAGATTATTTAATCGCATTTGATGGACTTTTTCGATGTTGTGATATATGACGGCACCTTTCAATCCAGAAAGGTGTTCATTGATTAGAAACACTGACTAACTGAACTTCATGTTTAGTCACCATTTAGGTTTTATCGTAGACTGTTATATATAATGACGCAGGGTTCAATTAAACATTATCTTGAAGTCGGCTGTAAAGTTATCTTGAAAAATATTAACACAATAAAAACAGCTGTTGATTTTCAGCTGGATTGTTGCACTTGATAATAAAATATAAATAATAATTTCACTCGGAAATATCTTATTAGATATCTGAATAAATAATAATTTAACCTTGAAGTATCTGCTTTATAATGTGTCTACTAAGCTATGATAATTATGTAAATAATTCCTCTAGTAATTACTATATAATAAAAATCATACAAAAAAAAATTTTTCTTTCCACAGCAATACCATAGTATAGCAATTACTATGTAATAATATTATGAAACTATTATTAAAATGTAAAAACTAAATTAATAATATAATTATAAAATTATTCTTTAATTAAATAGAAATTTTTTAATTAGTAAGGCAAACATAATTAATTTATTTAAAAGTGCTTGATTTTCTATTATAGTTGACATTTATAGAAGTGTTAACGTATATTTATATATTTTGCATATAAAATATAATATTATAATCTATATAAATTTATACTATTATAAATTAGATCAGTAGCTTTCAAAATCGGACAGGTCTCCGTTTACTTGCCAATAAAGTTTCTTGTCAGACTCATATTCTCCATACAGTCAAGTATTATAGACCGAAATCTATCGATGTTGACGACCTATCTTATACTTAATACTAAGCATATTTGCTTAATATGAAATAAAGTTATATAGACTAATGACATCTTAAGATTTAATACGGATTTGTTACCACATTGTGGATGAAATTTTACTGCGTTGGCAAATGTTCACTAATGCGAAGAACAAATATTTTATGCTCAGATTACAATCTCATTATAATTTTGATGGTGATATGAAAGCTTATAACAAATTTAATAAGGTGAACTGGGATCTATTTAATGACGGTTTTATAAAAAATATACAAGCGGTAAATTGTTTAAAGACTACGTTAATGCGGTCAACTATTGGCGATAATGTTGTTTCTATGGTAACCCGTAGAGATCTATCAAACTGATAACATGAAAGATATTACAAATACATATACATGGCTTAAGATGTAGGTAGGTGATGAGATTATTTAGGATCAAAAAAGTATTAGGAGTGAGTGGGATTTGAATTGAATTCAATCTGGGTCAAGGAGGAGAATTGGTAATAATGATTGTTAATGACATAATTAAGCTTATCGTTTTAATGAGCGGCTTGGTCTAGAACCTAAAAAAAAGAATGAACATAGATAACCACGTATAGTTTACCACCTCCGTTGCAGCTTTAATAATTGGCAGGAAGGCTAACGAACATATAGAAGTCGTAGGAACTGCCTGGTAGAACATTAAAGCGGAAATAAAACAGCAATATTATAGAAAATATATAAAACAGAAATAAATACTAAATGCATAGCACTAAAATGGTCAGTGAAATTAAAATCAAGTATTTAATACATTCGTAGTAATGGAAACCAGAATGTTGCTGTTACAAAGGTGAGAAATATAACATTTTTTTGTATCGCTGCCGGGTGTGGTGAACGATTTTTAATCGTCTGTACATAATAATGATTAATAATGATAATAATGATTAATGAAATGACAACTCTCATGCCGCTTATATTGGTTTTTGTAATATATTGTTAGACATTATAACCTTATAACAGTTCATATAAAGAACTTTGTAATTTTTATTATACAAAATAATTTATAAATATTATACTTAATATATTTTTAATGAACTAAATAAATAAATTATAATATGTTTATATACCTAAACTAACTATATACAACCGCCTTAATCTAATAAAAAAATTCTGTTTTATACACAATTTATGAATATGGAAAATATAAATGATAAATGATTTATATCCAGCTGCTTGACCGTAATTAATTTATACAAACACATATTTATCAAAGAGAATTCAAATTAAAATTAATTTCATAAATAATGGAAGAAAAATCATTATACTCAGAAAAATAATTTATACGCACATATTAACATTTTTCACAATACCATCAAAATCTATAAGTTAGTTTATATATTCTAATATTCGGAGAAAAATAATTTTAATACATAAAAAAAAAACATAAAATATATAAACAAAACAGATTTACAAAGTGCTTGGGAACATTTAAACAAAAGAAAAATATGCAGCTTACCTCATCCTTTGTAAGTATATGATCTACTAGTGTACGATCATCCGCTTTTTGCTTGTCAATGCCCTTGATGAAATCAAAATATGTATTAACCACATTACCGGCACAATGTACAGTGACTACCGTAAACGCAGTTAGGAAGAATATAATAAGGCTAAAGTTCTCTGACCATTGAGAACGATATGCTAGTGCGGATCCCATTAACGTAGGCACCAAACTACCCGACAGCGACCATGGGCGTAGCGCGAGTAAATATGTTTTAAGTTTCATAAAAGTTCCAGATGATAATGACGTATTTGTGACATATGTTGTTTTAGGTACATTACCATTGCTGACGGTAGTATTTTGAGCACCGTTCGTTGTTAAATTGTTGAATGAGTCTTCATCCTCTCTATGTGCTGTTTTATTGTTATGATGATATAGAAACGGTGAGCTTTGTGACATATCATTTTTGTCATCTGTATGCGCTCTAGACTGATTCTTTTTAATAACAGTTGTAGACATTTCTATTCAAGATAAAAAAATGAATAAATTACATTTGAAGAACATGAGAAATTTAATAAAATACGCATTTGTCAATCACTTAACATATAAGGTGTATACGTACCTATAATTCAACTCAGAGTCTATGTATTACTGATTTCGCTGTTGCCAGTTCAGGTGTTTTGTTGTGTGAGTTTCTATTCCGTTTACCTTGAATTTAAAATATTCTTTCATTTCAAATAGCTAAAAATTACTTTTGTTTATTTTTACAATGGTTTGTTTAGTTATTTTGTGTTCGCTTATAGCGACGCATTGAGGGGAGTTTGTGTGCTATATTGTACAATGTGAAATCTGGCGTAGTGGCTGGCTATCGTTCCTTTTTAAATGAAGCGATGCAATCAGCTAATTTCTTTATCCCACATCTGCCACCTATGCCACAGCAACTGATCTACTGCCACCGCTGCTGCTTGCTTTTGTTTATAAAAATCGTCCGTTTGTTTTGAAAGAGTTCTCTTTTAAAATGCTAATTGGCTAACGTTAACGTATCCAATACATTTTATTTGTTAGAGCAAATAAACTAAGTTTCCCGTATTTGGATATTTGTTGAACAATCTAATATAGAATTATATTATTTATTTTCCCTTACATATAGCGTAGTGATCTAATAATTAGTGTGTCATTATCAATTTCTGTTCTAAGGCATAATTAACTTGATTACCTATTATTTTAATAGAGTATATATTTAATAATTATAACTTTAAATTATAATATTATACTTTTTATTCAAAATTTTCACTTAACCACTCTTTCTCTTTTATTTCTCTTAGTACGTCACGTCAGCGAAACTATTTCGCTTTCACCCAACTGTCAAAAAGACCAACGCAGAGCTGCATTAAATAGCGAGAAAAAAAACAATTATTCTTATATTAGCAAAATAACTGTGTATAGTAGCAAAATTTTGAATAGATAATATAGCAATAGAATGAATAAAACAAATAATCAATTTATTTTTATTTGTTTAGTTCTATATAAAAGAGATTTTCAAAGTAATCTTCGATAACCAAATATTAAAGACCAACTCCACATATCAGAAATGAAATCTCAATATTGACTTAAATCATAAATTAAGGTGTGAATCATGTCTAGTCGTAGACATAGCGAACGTAGGCCCATGTTATGATTGCACTCACAATCACACTCTTTTTTCAATCTCCATTAAGTGATGGTTTTGCTTGTTATGATTGCAGTCACATCATGAGTGATAAACAGCTATCGGCGTTACAAAATTTTAATATAAATGAAAAATGTTAATATTTTACTAACATTTTAGTTATTTATTTTGTATTTATAGTTCATTTTCAAGCAACTTTTAAATTGGTATAATTGAAACAAGGAAAAAGCTTTTGGTTTACAAATGTTTCCACGCAGATCATAATGTACTTAAGCCCATAAATTTAACTAATATAATAAGGCATAATAGGTTCTAAAAGACATTTAACAATCTATTAGTTATTTTAAATTTACATATTTAGTATTTATAAATTTATATATATACCCTTTTTATTTTCGTTATTTTATTTCTAAATTTTATAAATATAAAACAAATATATAAGTCAATAATAAATATATTAGTAATCGCAATACACAGAAACATAATGAAAACAATAAAAAACTGGTATTTTGTTAGCAAATAAATTTGAAAAATACATTTTATTACTTTTAAAAATTTTTTTACAAACTGTATTTGTATATATTAATATATAAAAATCGTAAAGGTATAAAGAACGCTTTTTAAAAAATTATAAATTTATTTAATTTATAAAATTTAAGTATAAACTTCAAATCCACAATTCTCCACTGTTAAATTTAACGCGCAATGAAAATGTGGCTTACTGTTAGTTGCGTTAGTAAAAAGGTGTGAGTGTGTACAAAAATTTGCCAATAGTCAAGACAGTGTAGGCGCAGAGTAAATGAAGTAAATAGTTTTATTGGGCGTCTATACTGGCTATACTTTGGCAGGATTTTTATATTTAAATGCAAATAAATATTATTTTACAATTTTGTCTTGTTACAAACATATGTACTTATTAGTGAAAAAAAGAGAATGTAGGTAAAAATTTTGACAAATTCTAGCCAGTTTATACGAAGAGTTATTTACATACAATTCAAAAACAAAATCATAAATTCACAACTGTGACATATTAACATCTAATAATATGCAATATGGCTTTATGATAAATTTATAAATCTGTATTTATTTATACGATATGTAATATCTTTATTTAAGAAAAAATTATTATATCACAAGAATATTATATGTAATCATATTATTTTTTGGTTCCATGAATAAAACCGTCTGCCTATAAGTAGGCTGGATAAATTTTAATAATTGATGAATAGGATATCAAAATTTGATGCATAGTTTGTTTAATTAAAAATTTGACTAATAATTATCGTATTGTTTTACGTTTTTAAGAAGGTAATTTTTAAAGAACCTTTCATTGTGTTTTAATTAGCAAAGAAATATTTTCCTTTTTTCGCGTGAATACGCGATAATATAAGAAAAAAAATAATTCAAAAAAACTGTCACATCCAGTATTTGTGGTAAGACAAATTGTCAAATCCATAACAACATATTTTTTTACGCTCTGCTGTCAAAAATCAGATGATTCTATAATATTTTGTAAACAAATTTTAGTGTACTATTAGTGTGTTTTTATTTATAGCATAATAACTTGAGTTTTTTAAAAATTTTAACATGGATTACAATATACATAAAATATGTCGTGTGTGCTTAGAGGAAGGTGCTTTGACATCCATTTATAGTACTGAATTCGCAATGACTCCGTCTACAATGATGATGATGTGTGCCAAAATTAGGGTAGGCAAATTCAAATAATTTTAATAAAGAATAAATTATAAACTGTATGTGTATATATAGGTATATAAAACAGATGGACTTCCAGCTGTTATATGCAATAACTGTATATATAGACTTGGTGTTGCATATCACTTTAAGCAGGAGTGTGAAAATTCCGACATCAGGCTACGGCAATACTTGGGTCTACCAGATAGAGGATATGGGTTAGTTAGAGATTGAAATGTTAAAAAGGCTGGCAGCGATGTTATAACGGAATTGTATTTTTTTCAGTATTTGTGATGCAGAAACTAACACAGAATCCACAGTGGGATTGAATAATAAGTGCCATCAGTATTTGACGCAAGATATTGATAACTCTGACGATGAGGAGCAGAATATTAATATAACCAAAAAAGCGTAAGAATATTTTATAATAGCTTCATAAGATTTTTTTGTTAAATACATAAAAAATATATATAATAAAAACGTATATTGTTTAATAAATTTAGTAAACGTCGTTCACGTTATGAACGCAAACCGCCAGAGGAACATAAAAAGCGTGGTCCTAAGCCACTACCAAAATTACCACAAACCTGCTATGATTGTAATAAGACTTTTAAATGTGCTGCACAATTGCAGATGCATATTCGCACACATACTGGTGAAAAACCCTATCAGTGTAACTATTGTCCACGTAGATTTGCGCAGAAATACAATTTACAAATTCACGAACGTACCCACACAGGCGAGAAACCCTTTCAGGTATAAGATTATAATTTGTCAAACATTTAAATTTTTATTTTTAAAGTTTTTTCATTTCTTTTTAGTGTGAAATCTGTTCAAAACAATTTTCTGCGCTTGGTAATTTTCAAGCACATCAAAAAATTCATACTGGTGTACGTGATCAATTGTGCCCTGTGTGCCAGAAATCTTTTTACACGAATGGCGATTTATCTAAACATATGGTTATACATACTGGTCTTAAAAATCATCATTGCGATGTGTGTGGCAAAGCCTTTGGTCGACAACGTGACATGCAAGCACATAAGCGTAAAATGCATGCCTTACATGATCGTAGTGAAGATGATGACGAACCTGTCGATGCCGTGAGCGGTGTAGTCAACGATAGTTTCAAATGCCCTGATTGTGATAAGGAATTTGCATCGGCTGGTAGTTTAAGTGTGCATTTTCGTACGCACGGTACCAATAATTTACTCAATTTGCCTTTGGTTGGTCAAATGCATACGCATGCGCATACACACACGCATCCACATACACATCCGCATCATTATCATCATCATACTGCAGCTGTCCCGCCACCACCACCACCGCATCCACACGAAACCTTACATACGCATGCACATCATTTAACTTTAAATACGCCTACAATACAAACAAATCCAACAACTGGAATGGCCATGGCACATGCCACAATGACCCACATGTTACCCCCACCACCGCCACATGCAACGCATGTACCACCACCACCACCGCCGCCAACGCCATCAGGACAAAGTACACTTAGTATGATGCATGCTGCACAAAGGTTGCATCCTTATTAAAGTCTGAAATTATTTATAAAATTAAAAAATAAAGACTAACTTATATATATATGTATATATAGTCTATTTGTACAATTAACACAGATCATAATATTTTTTGAGCTAAAAGTTCTAGACTACGCTTGTGTATATTTAGTTAGGCTTTAATTTATTGGTATTTTTCTAGAAAAAACAAAGAAAAAATATAATTTTACAAATGGATTTCGTTGATGTTAAGGACTATATAAATCTATAATAAATAACATTATAATTGCAATCTTTCTAGAAAGTACACAAATATAACATAATTTAAAAAAACTTACATATATGTAATGTATAAAAAAGTTGTAGATAAAGAAGCTATTATGTGCCCGATTTATCGTCTCTCCGGGCTACAAGATATTGCTATACCAAGCAGGTTACCGATATAATAATTAAATTATATTATTTAAGTATCTGTGACTCTGAAATTAATGCAAAGTTTGCAATAGGATTGAATAATCCGGCCTTCTTATCGGTATACAACATAATACTAAACATATTTATTATTTAGAAGCATTATTAAGAGGAGGAGCATTAATCATTCATATTTTCAATAAAAAAATTTTGGTTAATGATTTAGCTAAGATGTACTCGGGTACCCGTCTTATTTGCTTTCAATTAGGTTCAACTTTTATAATTTTCGACTTACTAAGCATGTAAATAACTGTTACGTTTTAAAATAATGTTGTTGTTGTGATTTGAATTAGTGCTATTGCGGACTTTTACTCTTTTGTGGCTGGGGGGCTTATCCCTGCCCCACACTAAGTTTTAACTATACAGTTCATATGATGACTATATGTCTAGTGACAATTTTAAGAAATAATTATAATTAATATTATTGGTACCAATAATAGATTCCAATTTTCACTGTTTTTTAGGTTAGGTTACATTATACCGGCGGTTCACTTAGTGCTGTTGTTTCTTAAGTGAATAAAGTAATGTTTACACTTAATTTTGCCATATAATAATGTATGCCATATTTGCTAGGCGTGAGATTTAAAAAGAATAAATAAATGTTTTGTTTGACGGTTTACTAATTAATAAAAAAAAGTTTTAATAAAGAATTATATTATTACAATTCTTCTTCTTCTTGTTCTTGAGTTAGTGCTATTATGCATTTTTACTCTATAATGGCTGGGGGGATTATCACTACCCCAAACTAGGCTTTAACTAGACTAAGATATCATATCATTTATTTGTCTTTTAGTTGATGACGGACCTTAAATCAGCATATCTTCCTGAGAATCCAGAAGTGGACTTGAGAATTGTTAGGGCGGGGTTAAGTAGCGTATCAACTTTAGTGAATAATTTTAGAGCTCTGTCTCTGATATATTTTTTCACTGAGTTAATCCTAAGATTTCTATGTATGTCTGTTGATATAATATACCATGGAATCTTAAACAGTCTTCTTAAAGCCAGGTTTTGAGCTATCTGTAATTGCTTTAAGGTAGTATTTGAGGCTTTGCTATATGTATCATATCCGTACAGTAGTGCTTGTCTAATTACTATACTAATATATACAATTGTAAAATGTTTACGATTGTAAACAATTCCTGTTGGAAAATTGTCTACACGTCAAAAGGTGTGATGTTGCAGATTAGGTCTACAATATGAATGTTCTAATTTATATATGATAAATAAATGCAAGTGATTACACCTTGTTCTTAGTTTACTAAGAACTTTTTTTGATATCCTAGCAGTCATTTTTATAGTATCAAAACTATTGACAAAGAGGTCTGAGAACTGTTATAAAAGTGTGATCGTAGAGGTGATAAAAGTTGAAAATCATCGTGGTTAGTTAACGTGTTAAAAGATTGCCATTAGCATTAGGTCTAATTCAAATTCGTTTAATAAACCAGTGATTAATTAATCAGTTTAATTAACCAGTGAGCAAGGTTCACTACTTTTTTGAGGTTCCACAATTTACATGTCTAATCAACTAAGCTGATATCTATAAAACTAGACTCAAAGGTGCTTCTGATGCCAAAATTAATTATTTTTTTTTTTTTAAGAAAATATTCTATGTCATTTTTTTCTTCATCATCTTCATCTTGATTCTTCTTGAGTTAGTGCTATTATATACTTTTACTCTATAATGGCTGGGGGGCTTAAATGTCATACATTATACATTATACATTTTTTTTATACTTACCAAACGTCATTCATCTGTCTTAATTGTCAACAAAGTAATTTTCTTAGTTGGCTTAGCTTTTTTGATATTTTCGATAAGCTAATGTCAATTCTTGTAAAATATTTGAATAAGAAATATTCTGCTGTCATAAGAGTTACAGGAATTCGGTTCTAGATAACGATTATACGGATACCATTTTTCAAACGGAGAAATTATTTTAACAGTTTTTACAAATATTTGTATTGTGTTGTGAATACATTAACATTAACTTTGTTTATAATAATAAATTTACAAGGCATCAATAATAAGAAGTCGCTTAAGGTATGTAAAATTTTTATATATATTTATTTATTTAATTGGTACGTACGTATATATTAAAAATACATATTAAAATTTGGCAAGTACAGCATCTTTGATATTTTCTTTTTTTAATATAAAATCTCATTTTAAATAAAATACTTAAATTATATATTAAATATATTATAAAAAAAAATCTTATGACAAATTGGAATTATTTAATATAAAATGGAAATGCCGCCATTTTACAATACCAAATGGTGTAATCTTTTTATATGCTGCAAACTTATCTTAAAAGTTTTTTTTTTGTTGTCGTAAGCCTAGTACTAACATCCATTAAAAAAGTTTTCTGCAAAATTTTGATAGTTCAGTCAGTACTAGGCTTTAATATTTACGATTAATATTTTTTATGCTTTTTATTATTGTGAATATAATATTTATATAAGCGAAAATTATTAAAATTTTATAAATATATATATAGAAATATATACAGTCAAACTTCCATAATTCGAATTTTCTATAATTCAAACTAAATAGAGTGCAACAGGGTTCAGAGAGCAAATTACATACAATTATGAAAAATTCTTTAATTCTTTAAAGTCTCCATAAGTCAAACTGTTGCTTTGCACAGTCGAATGGTACTTCGATTTATGGAAGTTTGACTGTATATATATTTATATATATATACTTATAAGCAAATATACGCATATCAACGCGCGTTTTTGTCATGATTTACATGCAAAATTTCGGAGGACATCAAACTTCTCAAATAATCACTTAAGTATAAATGCTTATTTAATAATTTTTTTTTTAATTATGTTTAAAAATATTCATATTATTTGGTTTATATAATCGTTGGTATGTGTAAGTTTGTCATTTTACCATTTAAAGTATCCTATATAATATACGTATATATATAAGTTGTATAATTTTATAAAACTTGCTTATTGTAATATAATATATTTATATATGTGTATATATATTATTTTTTGTTGTCATTTTATGCTGAGTTATTTTTTAAATTGAATGCAAAAATTATAGTTAAAAAATATGATCTACATATAATTTAAATTTGAAAATTGTGAATATTAGCTACATATATAAAAAGTAAAGATATACTATATAAACTAGTTAAAATATTAACTTTTGGTTCATTTATTTAAGAAAATTTTAGTGGAAGATCACTTAAACCCGATACTGACAAAATCAGTCGAATAGGACAGATTGAAAGTATACGTTTAAGAAAGCTTTTACTTGTAAATAGAGATAAATTAAACTATTTTTTGTAAATAAATTTAAGGGATAAGTTTAAGTGATAAATTTAAATGATCAACATGTAAATTTAAATTATTTTCTTCTTAAAACATATTAAAAAAAAAAAACAAGTACGAAATATAAAATATGCTGGTTTTAGCAGAGGTCCAGTCTATGTTCCTGAACTATGAACTATGAACATGAGTTACAACAAAAAATTATAAGTTTGTATAAAAATTATTTATCGTTCTTAGTTTGAATTTTTTGAATATACAGTAATCCCTCCAATAACGCGGTAGATTGGTTCCGCTATATAGGAGTATTCCCGTATACCCCGTATATACACGTGCAAAAGTAAGGAAGCTAATTTTGAACAAATCCCCACCCTATATGGGGGAATGCCCGTGTTATACGGGGAATTACTGTATTACAAAAATAAAAATAAAGAGAGTATGGTTAAAAAGTAAACTAAATTGTATAAAAATTGAATATAAAGGCAATTTAAATTTATATATATAAAATATAATTTAAATTCTGTTAAGTGAACATTATAAAAAATAAAGTTTTTTATAATGTAACAAAAAAAACAACAAAACTTGCTTAAATGAATATCACAAAACAATATAGTTAACACTTTTTAACTTTACAGTATTTTTAAATAGTAGAAAAAATTCTGTCTATTTGTAGGTATCCTAAAATATTGAACCTAGTATTTAGTAGTTTAATTTATCTCTATATTTTTTGTTTGCTTTAACATAATTTACAATCAAATATTTATTTTGATAATTAAAAATGCGGTTATAGATATATTTAACACTATTGGCTCTATTATAGCAAATACACATCCAATAATTTTTTATATGACAGGTTTTTGAAAAAATGTATCTTTCTGATATAATTATGTACATGATCATCTTGTGCTCTCTAATATAAATGATCTAAATTTTACGTTAAATACAAATAGTCTGTGAACTCAATCAATTTTTGAGGTTCCAGACTAAATTAGCAAAACCATAATGGTTTGATTTGTGGGTGTGAGCAAATCGGTCGGTTCAAAGCACGTTCGCAGCTTTGTTTTATAATGATGTGACTGTGTTATCTTCTTATGAGATAAATCATGTTTAAACTTTGTACATAAATTATTATGTATTAAAAAAATTATATATGCATACATCATCTGTATACGTATTAAAGAATATTAGAATATGTCACTTAGTATTAAAATTAATTATAATTATTTAAATTATCTTATATTGTTATTTGAAAAGATTGAACGTATACTACATCTTAATTTTAATAGCAAGTGAGAAGATAAGTTTCCTTTAGTAAAATTGGAGATAAGTTATTTGTCAAAAAATTATTAGATGTATATTATAAATTATATTATAAAGCAAAGTTTGAACCAAAAATCTTAATTACTTTGTATAAACATTTTTTTAATAAAATATTAAATCTATTGTACGCTTTTGTATACTTTCAATAAAGTAAAAAATATTGCAATTAAAGTTAAAAAATTTACAATTAAATGAGTAGCATTATCAAAAAACAAATCAAATCAAAAAAAAAAAAAAAAAAAAAATTAAACTACGGTATACACATATATATGTATTTAAAGTTTTGTTAACATTGTTTCGCATGTCCTATTATTATTCTTTATAAATGAATTATTTTTTGTAATTTATCGAAGCTTTTCCTTCAGCCATTCTTCGGTCAATTCATCTAGTTCACGTACCTCATAGACGCGTGTCAAGTCAACTTCTCGTTGCAGGGCACTCTTTGTGCAAGCATACATCATTTGCAATTCAATCTATAATATATATATATATATAGTATATTTATATATATATGATATATTTTTGATATAAGCTATATAAATATGTAAATATACAGGGAAAGTCTCTTAAACTAATATCAACAAGTCAAACTACTGTGTCTACTGGACACATTGCGTGGTTAAAGCGATATTCGCTTTCCGAACATTCGTTTAAGTGAGCTTTCACTGTACGTACATACATATTTCAATCCATAAATATAAATATGTAATTAACCTGACTATCACGCGGGGTATAAAATATAAAACACATTGGATAGGATATTCTTTGATCGTCATGTATCATTTTATATGTGTATATCACGTATCTTGGTTGATGTCCTGGCAGTGATTCTTGTAATTCATCAACTGATATATCATCTAAAATTTCATCTAAAATAACAAGTTGCTTTTCTCGATCAACTTTCACTGAAACAAAAAACACAAGAAAACGAGAATTAGAGGAAATTAAACAAAATCAGGTTAATGATGTTAATTTAAATATTATGCACATAAATTAAGCAGGTTTTATTTTTTATTTTATTTATTTATTTTTTTAAATACATGATTAACCTCATTACATTACTGTGGTTCGCTCGTATTACATTAGTTTATTTGAATAGTTCGAGCATTAAGATAATATATACAAGAATCTAATCGGTCATAAACGATTAACATTGGAATGCAAACACTTTTTTGCAAACAGTTTTTTTATAGCCATAATGGCTAATGGACAGACAATGGAAAGACAATGGAGCATTTAAAGACTAAAAATACAGCTTTATCTTAAGCTCGATAATTGGTGATTGATATATAAGAATTAACAAAAATAGAATATTAGAGAATTCAATTGTTTGTTGTGTTTGTAGTCTGCAGAGACCTGTATAGTTGTTGTTGTAGTAACAAGCTGGAACTTGCTTGTGCGTACAATACGGCACTTGGCTTGTGGGTGGAAAACGGCACTTGGTCGTCGTGATTGACGAGTGGGTCCAGGACGTAGACCCGGCCATTTTTGGTAACCATCTATATAGTAGATCTATATATGAGAAGAATTACAAATACGAACACACCTGTTTTAGTTTTTTAGAACGATGATAGCGTGAGTAGAGCAATTATAAATGGAAAGAATGAAATTCAACTTACGAAAGCCGTAAGGTTTATAGAGAATGGAATATACCTTTCTGTAGTTATCATGCACAAAGATCTTGTGGACCGAATTTCTCCTAAACTTAAAAAACAAACAAACATTACTGAATATTTTATACTGTTAAATACGCATAGAATACACATAGAAATACATAGAATTCTTCGAAAATTCGAACTACCCGAAAAACCAAGTAGTTCTAATTTGTGAGCCTCTACTGTATTATTATTAATATAATGACTGACTAACAACCAGACAGCTATAATATGACTTATATCCTATCAGATAACATCCAAACTGGTATGGGAGTGCATTGACAAATTAAAAATACTTGGGAGGTGTACTTAATACAAACTTACAACTTAGCAGACAAACTTGCAAGAAAAGGCGCGGCTTCAAGAATGATAGGATCAGAACTATTCTCTGGTCTAGGCAAAGGAACTCTATCCATTCTTATGAATGGCGCAGAGAAAAAAGAAAAAGAACTCTATTGGGGCAGGCTACCAAGACTCTCATAATCTAAAATGCTTTTAGGGACTTACAACCTAAAATGCTTCAAAGATTGCATAGCACAATTAAAAAATAACCTAAGATTTATTGCGGGATTATTGACCGGCCATTGCAAATTAAATTATCACCTATTGAAGTTAGGAATTCAATCCAACTGATACTGCAAATAATGTAGAGAAATGAGAAAAGCTGTGCCCGGCACTGATGCACAAGCGGAAAAAACACCTAGGAAAGAAAGGCTCTATATTGCCTTTCATTAAAGAAATCGGACTTGGAAAAACACTCTAATCCGACTAGATCTTTTAAGTCGCAGTGCACTATGCCTTCTTTTCAATAATAATAATTAATATAATGTTTAGTATTAGCGTATATTATGCATAACTATACTCTAAGTGTAAGTTATAAAACAACATTTGGAATCTAAGACTAACCAATTTTCTGGTACTAGAGAGTCTATACCTATGATAATAATTATGTAAATTTTTTGCGTTTAACATTTTTTACTCTAAAAAGGTTAAACCCTATTTTTTTTTCTATATGTATAAAAATATAATTTATATGTATAATATAATGTAATATGTTTTTTATTTTAATATTATAATTATAATTTTATTACAAATTATAATTAGTATATTTTGTTATATTACTATAAAACAGATTGGTTTTAGTATGATTTACGTCTTGGGGTCTGATATTTTTAGTACTTAATCTGTACGCTTGAGTCTTTTAATATTAAATAAGCTTTCTGATAAGCTTTCTGAAACGTTTCTGATTTCTTTTGTGATTTTTCTTTATAATAACGATAATATTGTTAACGAAAATATTTTTTTCGTTGAGATGATTCATTTAATTGACTAATGGAAGGCTTGACCGGGCACTAATTCATTCTGATTTTGTTTTTCCTTATTTATAACAAATATTCTTATTAAAAAATTCGGTTAAGAATAAATATGTTTCCTTTCGAAACCTTCATTTATTTTTAGCAGTGTAGTGCTTCAACATTTCCTTATGCATAATATTTTTTTCGAGTGAAGAGGTCTTTTTCCATGTCTACTGCTTCGACGGCTTTAGTTATCACAGTCTTGGACACGCATAGCACACGCCTTTATTAGTCAGTTTTGATTTGAATTTGTAAACATTTTTTAAGAGAAAATAATCTAGTCAGATTCATCAGGTCAATTTGATGAGGTCATTTACTTGCCTGACTTGACTCTTAACATTGATTTTTTTATTTATTTATTTTTTTTTTTTGTTGTGTGGTACTTACATATAAGCGCGGAATTCGTTGTACTTTTACGGAAACGAAACTTTTTCAATTCATCACGCACTTCATCGCTAATATCACATATATTACTGTCGCCCTGTTAAGATAAAATTCATATACATTATAGCTTTCATTATATGGAAACCTTTCATTCATTTTCGATATCTTTTGCAAAAACATTTGTTACTTTATCAATTAATTTATTGTTATCCGCAATTAGTCATTGCAATCAATTTTCTATTCGATTTAATTTAATCAGTTCAAATTCCTACACGTATGCGAAATATTTCTATCATTCAATATAATCGTGTGCAATTTTGTTTATAATTTTTACCATTTTTTAATTATTTCCTAAATAATATTTAAAATATGTATTTTTTATAATAACAACAACACGCGAAGCAAACGAAAACAAAACTCCTCCGCTTACAATTTAACACTGAACAGAAACAGTGCAGAGCGAATTGTGTGGCTGGTTTGTTGCAAATAAACAGGGTTGACAAGTTTGCTTTTTTCTTTGTTTTGAAATTCTATGTTATTTTATGTAAATTAATTATACAGGAAAAGTACACTAATAGTGAATTCAAACTAAAACGAAATGTCATTTATAGTTGCAAATTACACATATATTATGATGTAATTTATGATAGATGCAATGCAAATCATGTTTCAGTTTGAACACACTAATACATATATTAATATAAAAACGTAGAATGTTTTTTATCACTATGTTTATGCGAGTCTTAACAACACTTTTAAAACTGATTTTAAAATTTGTTGTTAGAGCGTTTACGCACCAGAATTAAAAGCACTTTTAAGATGGTTGTCAATCAGTCAGCTGTTAAGCGGTAAACAAAAATGTTGATTTTAAACATTATAAAATATCAATTTTTATAAAGACTACATATATAAAAACTACAAATTGTTTTACTTTTAAAAAAGAATAACTTACATTTCTTGGCGAACTATTTCACAAATTGTGTCCTTTCTATATTTTTTATCGTCCAACAATTTAACTATTTCTTTTTCCATAAATATTTTAATTAAACATTCTTCCTTCTCTTTCATTCAAAACTGAAAATGCTAAAAATGTCGAGTTTTAACGACATTTCAAGACAGTAAAAGTATATTTACAGATAAACACTTAAATTTTGTACTATATATACCAAAAATTTTGTACAATTTTCATGTGAAACAATGTTATGAAGAAAATTTATTCTCAAATCTAAAAAATATTTTTAATCAAGTAACTTCTTTGTTTTACTTATCAGCAATTTGGGATGTCGCCAAATATTCATCATCAGTGCATTCCAATTAGAATTATAATAATCATGGATGAGTATTGAATATTTTCCAATTAGATTCAATATCATGTTTATACTTAAGGTTAATTAAATTAGTTATTTTCTATTTAAAAAGTTAAGTGTTTACATTTATACTGTAAAAGTTCGGCGAGCAACGAAACAAAGAGAAATGAAAAAATTTGTGATATTGAAATTTTCTTTTTAATATGACTACCACCATATTTTCTTATAAAACTTAATAATATATAAATTTAAGAAATTTTCGTCTATTTAAATCTAAATTGTATCTGTTCAAAATAGTGTCAATGGCAATATTATTGATTTTATGAAAATTACTCGTAATTTTAATATAAGGTCTCTTCCACGAGCTACTTGTAGTAACTTTAAGTAACACTGTGTATAGATAAGTTCCACCAGCAAATTTTCGAGTAAATTTTACTTGTGTTTTACTTGAGTTTTACTACGAGTAGCTCGTGGAACTACTTTATTAAAGTATGGTACATTCAAAAATTTTGGGACAACCGGTAACGTAGTGTTTGTTATTTTATACTAATAACATTTTAATAAAATTTTACCTCGCTGTTTATATATTCAGATATAATAAGTAATTTTGGATTTGTTTCTTATTCTATTTTTCATTTATTTTATTTGCTTTTATTTAATATTAATTTGCTTATACTTACTATTTATTATATATTAATTATTGTAAATATATTATTGTAAGTATTTTTAATAAATTAAGTACTGAAAATAATTAATAATGAATATTAATATTATAATAATGAATATAATATTATATATAACATTTAATAATATTAAATAATGAATATTAATTTAATTAATGTAAGTATTTTTAATAAATTAAGCACTGAAAATAATGAATAAATATTAATTTTATTACTGTAAGTATTTTTAATAAATTAAGCACTGAAAATAATGAATGATTGGATGTAAGATTTATTTATGTCTGATTTGCTTGATTCTATGTTGGCAATGCTGGTTTGCGTTTTCTTTTCATCGTCGTTAGAAAGAAGATTTTAAATGTGCAAGTCAAATAAGAAGTTTGTTTAAAGTGCAATGTACCAAAGTGTTGTTAATAAAATATAAATGTGATATGTTTCATTAATAACTTGGTTAATTATTGCATAAAGTTAAAAAGATCATTTAAGATAGAATTTTACGTCATTGAGTGTAAATATCGCCGATTTTTGTGGTTTGTCCCGCTATTTTTGAAGTTTTCGTCAAAGTTAGTTGAACTTAAAATTGAATTAATCAATTTTAAGCTTAAAGTTATAAAAATGAAGTTAAACGGTGCAAATATATCAAAGTACAAGGATGGCATATTGGAAAAATGTTGGATAATAAGTGTATATAGCAAAAATTGGCACTCAGTTTATGCGAAAGCGGAAATTGATATAATAAATGTGCCAAAAATATGGTAATATTCAAATAATTAGCCTTGCTTTTTTTAATTAAAATTAAATTTAATATAGTGCTTACATAAATGAGTTAATAATTCAAAGTTCTGAACAAAACCAGCTCGCTTACAGTGAAGAAGGATTCGCTCCGTCTAAACGCAATATTGAAGAATTTTCAAAGGTCGCTAAAGTCGCAAAGCCGCAGTTGCCATTTTGTATGGCCTACAAATTATATTGGGGAACTTTGCGTATTTACCGCGTGCAGGTTAAGAATTTGCTTAGTAAGTTATTAAAATATTTCAACACCAAATTAAATGCAAATTTCCTATTTCATTACAGAATCGACTAATGATTTGTTAACTGAAACTGGTTTAATAATTAATATTGGTAAAAAACAAGCGTCAAAGAGGTGTGGCATTAACACGCATTATTATTATTAACATTATTATTATTATGTTATTAACACTATTATCATTAAATTATTAACGTTATTATTATTATTATTATTAACATTATTATCATTATTATTGAATTATTAACATTATTATTATTATTAAATGATTAACAATATTATTAAATTATTAACAATATTATTATTAAATTATTAATATTATTAATTTATTAACATTATTATTATTAAATTATTAACATTATTACTAAATTATTAATATTATTAAATTGTTAACATTATAATTATTAAATTATAAACATTATTATTATTAAATTGTTAACATTATTATTATTAAATGATTAACATTATTATTATTAAATTATTAACATTATTATTATTAAATTATTAACGTTATTATTATTAAATGATTAACATTATTATTAAATAATTAACAATATTATTATTAAATGATTAACATTATTATTAAATTGTTAACATTATTATTATTAAATTAATAATATTATTATTAAATTATTAACATTACTATTATTAAATTGTTAACATTATTATTATTAAATTATTAACATTATTATTATTAAATTATTAACGTTATTATTATTAAATTATTAACATTATTATTAAATTATTAATATTATTATTAAATTATTAATTATCGACAGTTCTTTTAATTATACAAAATTGCTACTTCCATGCGTGTCCGTTTAATTAATTACTTAATTAACTTAATTAGTTTAAATCAAAATCATGTAACTTAGTCATTTTATTTATAATTCTAAAAAAAATGTTTCATCTAAATGATTTTTATAAAAGGTCCAAAAAGAAAACGATTAAAAAAGCTAAAAAGGTTCTTATGGAGAAGAAAACTGAAACAGATAGTTCTTTAAACAGTTCTACTTATGTAGACCTACTTGAAGAAGCTGAAAAATTAGCTCATTTAGGTGACGAAGCAATGGACTATCTAATCAAAGTAATTTAATAATTTTATATACATTATATGTATTGCTCATATATAAATTTGTTTTCTATACTGCAATAAAAAAAAAATTAAAGACACATAATAAGCACACAGTTAAGCATATTAACAAAATACAATTACGCGAAGAGCCCCTAAAAGATGCTTTAAGCCTTGTTGAAGCTGAGTTAGATGATGATGGATTTGGAGATATGACATTAGAAGATATGAAAGAATTCGAAGAAATCATTATGGGTAATGAAATGATTCATATATAATAACTATCATTTTTTGTACTTTATAATGATTTTTATAATTTTGTACCAATTACAGTTAACACTCGCAAACGAAAGGTATTTTCATAAAATACGAGTACGAATAAATATTCGTATATGTCATAATACTCAAAGCATGTTTCAGAAGTGGAGATGGGGAGCTTTTAGTGGCTTATTTACAATATTTAAATTTATCACTTATCATATCATATTAATAAAATTTTTTAACATGCCCAACAGTTTGTATGAATTGAAAATATATGGAATGTTATTATATTTCTAGTTTATAAATTTGTGTGCCTGCATAAGCGATTATTAACTTGCTGAAAAGTCCTGATGCAACCGAGCGCTTAAAGTGGGATGTGCCAGCACCGTTGGTGCGTGAGCACTGTGCAATGTATTGCACAATTTCATACGTTGCAGATTTAGAATAACACGCATTTTTGGTGCTCGTTTGCACTGGTGTTAAATAAGATATATATACATGTATCTTCAACCAAAAATGTATTATCTTAGTTTCTAAACAAGCAAAGTTATAGATATTCAATATATTTATATATAAAAAATTATGTTTATCTGTGATTGTTTATTAGATGTAAACTCATTTGTATTGCTTAATACATTGTAACACAAAAAAAAACTTGAATCATTAGCATAAGCACTCACGGCCATCGTATACAACTGATCTCGTCCTATACCATATGTGGTACGGAACAATTAAAATTATAATATAAGTATGTGTGTGTACATTTATATAAACTTTTATTGGTTTTTAATAATAAAAATAATGCTTTTAATTACCGGTTGCAATGATTACATGTATAATAAGTTTTTATTATATATTTTTTGATATTTTCATTAAAAGTCATTAATACGCTTAAATATTTTAATATAATTGTTTCTATTAGGTTGAATCTTACGTTGCTGAAGTTAACGATTTTAAAAAACAAAGGAACATACGTTTATGTAAATATTTTTTTGAAATTTATTTCGTTATGTCAATTTTTATATTTTCAAATAATTTGATTTTAACCAAATAAAGCTGGTAAAATTTTATCGGAAAACAAATATAATTCAAGTATGTCCAGTGAAGGTGCAAAAGAAAACTTAACTGAGAAGTATGTATTATAAATTATTTAGTTTTTACCTAAGTAATTAATTATATTAGTAATTATATTATTATTCATTTTATTATTTATATTATTTATTTAAAATGTGTTTATTTGTATATTTTCTAGTATTGAAGTTGGAATGGAGCGCACTTCTGAATCGAATCATGTTCTTGAGGTACGACGACTATTCACATATATCTATTAAATACAGTATTATGCATGATTTTTAATAAAATAAATTTTATATAAGTTCTATTGAAATATCTATTATGGGAATTCTTGTGATATTTTTAAAATTACATTAACTACAGGGCCTTCCGTTGAAGAATATTTTTAAATAGAAGAATTTTTAAATAGTAGTGACTTACAACAACAAAATTTTATTTTTGTTTAATTACTGGGACCGTCTTAAAAAAAATATTTTTGACTAAAAGGATTTTTGAACTTTATTTTTATTAATTGATTTTTTTTTGGTTCACCATAGAGCTGTTTTAATTGTTGTCAACTATTTACCATCAATGCCCTCTGAAAATATTAGCTGTTTGTATAATTATGTATATTACTATATGTTTGACTACAAGTGTTGTACCTAAAACTTTAAACCTGCTAAATTAAAAGCAATGATTTCGCATATTTTAACCGAACGAGTCAAAACTGCCCGAAACGTTCTTCCATACTCCCACAAATACATTAAATACATTCTCCACAATTACCATAAAACTTTTTGTCGTTATTTTGTTACTTCCTGAGAGTTTTTAAGACTTCAATTATGTATGATTGGTTGGTTGCAGAGATTGATCGTCAGATACCATTCTGGTTTAATAATATATTCCGCGTAAGATTCATGTAGTCAAAGAAAAAATTAATGTTTATATATGCAAAAAAGAGAGGGTGTATGGCTTTGTTATAGTAAATTATCGAAAACTGTACAAGGAAAATTAGAAGTTGATAAAATATGTGTATCAAGAATTTAACATACATATATACGAAATCCGTATGAACAATTTGACTAAACAAACAAGAGCATTCAGATTAAACCAAGTAAATGGTTATTAAGTACTTTTTTACAATTACAAATTATATGTTCAAGTTACCTAGTTTAATCTGAATACTCCTGATATTTTTTTAAAATTTATACAATTAAATTTTACATAACATATATATTTTAATAATTTCAATAATTTTTAAGGAGATTAAAGTTGAAGTGCCTGGTTCACAAATTGATCCACAACCCATTCAAGCTCTGAAGAGAGCAGCTAATCAACTTGACTCTTTGGAGGAAATAAGGTAAGTTCAATAATGTCGTCAATATTCGATTTATTACATAAATATAAATACATTAATGATTTAAATAATATGGGGCGGAATAAAGATTGAAGTGTGATCGATTAATGTGTGTATTTTTTACTGTTATCTTATAAAAAAATCATTAAATCAATAAACCCGAGCTTGTAGCTAAAATATTGCATAGAAGTAACGTAGACTTTTTAAGATTTTGTTTAAAATATACGTGGTTCTTAAAGTTTCCGTGGTTATTAATCTCACTGTGAGATAAAAATGTATTCCACCTGCTTGCTTAGAACTTGCTTTCACCGTTTTAAATCAATATATGAGTTTTGTTTTGGAATAGTTATTAGTAACAGTTCAAATTATCTGTCCAAATTTATAACTCTACAACTATACGACTATACAATACTCTTTTCCAAAAGAATGCTTCTTGCATTCTGAGGTCCAAGGTTAATTTATGCTAAACTCACTGACCTGTAAGCTAAACTTACTGACAAAGACGTATTATAATATCCGTTAGAGCTGTAATATATTAATCTATATTGTTCATGACATTGACAAAGCTCCAGTTTGGTTGAGAAAACTGGAAGTTTGAGATATTATACTTGGATTTGTGGTTATACATTGTGGTTATATTGCTTCTCTTTGTTAATTTAAGAAACTGCATTCCTGAAACTTCTTACAACTTACTAATTTGTGTAGAGCCAACAAATATTTTAAACGAGTTCATGATAATGTAGGATGTTCTTAGTCTCATACAGTTCTCTATGTTTCTTGCATTTGTACTTATTCGTGATTCTTATATTATATGCTTACGTTTCTAATTGATAATGGCTCATTAGCATTCCTATAACAGTTCTGCAAATTTTTGTGATAGCGCTAGTACAGAACTAAAGTGCTTTTTTCATTTGCGGTGTAGACGATGATTTATCATAGAAATTTTATAAACAATAATAATAAATGACAACTGAAATTAAATAAGAGACAACATTTACTTTTTTTATCGGGTTTCAAAAGTCTAAATTATGATTTTATCTGCTGTTTTAATTTTCGAAACTGCCATTGACATAAACTACTAAAAATCTAATATGTATAATAGTTAAAAATGTTTATACAGTGAAAACTCTGTTAAACTGGTCTGCTTAAAAACGGATATATACTGCTCTTAACTGTACAATACTATTAGTCCCCACTCTCCAATTTAAAACAAAGTTCAGAAATTGTATACAGTGAAAACTTTGCTCACTGTATGTTGTTCCTTTGAGTGAATAAAATTATTAGATCCGTTGGTTACCGTTTAAGATCGTTCACTACACCAAGAGTAATATACCATATGTTCAATGCTTTTTCTGTTAGTCTACAGGTTTTATGCATTTTAAAGATTTAAAATATTATTTTGCTCTTCTTTTCAGTGTTAGTGACAGACCATTGAAGTGTTTTAAGAAAGATGAGGAGGAATTTGAACCACCTGTGAGTATTAATTAAAAATTAATTTAATTATGACAGTGGATTTTAATGATTTAATTATTGCTTATATTAACATTTTTGTATAAAGATATTGGAGCAAATTTCTACCGAACCCTTGTCATCAAGCTCTTCATCATATGTGCACTGTAAGCAAATATAGTCTCTATAGTCTATTATAAATATTTAATTTAATATTTAATATAATTTTTATTTATAATTCTTGCAAAAAAGTCTGTGGCGCAAAGGTTTCTTCAACTCGTGAATACAATACAAATTATACAAACATGTAAGTAAAAAAATAATAATTACCTAATATTTGATTAATTAAATTAATTAATTAATTTTAATGTTTAAATAGTTGTAATAATTGTTTCGAGGAATTATGGCCCATTCTGGTAAATGTTCCTTTTTTATTTTGTATAGTAAACATAACATCAGAACATAACGCAACAACACAATACAAGACACATAACGTAACAATTATCCGATGTTTTAAAGATATATCATTTATCATATTATATTCTTTAAAAGTTCAATTAAATTGTTATATTTAATAAAACTTGTTTCTATGGGGATCCTATGTCTGATACTTTTTTAAATTAGTACTCTATCATATTTCCATACTACATACAAATGCACATATAGCGATAAAAATAAAACTATTAGTTGACATGACAAATTCCCTGTAGTTTGGATAGAATAATTAATTCAAATAATAATAACAGCAGTGAACATACAGGGTGGCTCGCGAAAATAGCAACAAAGGAAATAAATTTCCCGATAGAGCGAAGAGAGACCGTTACGGCGGTTCACACTATCACCTGTTTCTGGTGGTCTGCTTTCTGGCAAATTCTATTATTTTGCTTGTTTACGTACTGCTCAATTAGGAATGGTAATTTATTACTAAAAAACCAAATTTGGCAACCTACCACCTTTGGCCAAAGGAACCAAAACTTTGACTCTTTCGACTATAACTTTTTTTCTTCATTGCTGAGAACATGCACTTTGTTCAACTTTAATCGCTTAAGTTCGAGCTCATTTTTTAAAATATATAGAATTCTTTCTCGCGATATGTTCAGCTCCTTTGCCATTTGATTGCAGCTACTACAGCATGGGTTTCGCTCAATTCGATTCTTCACTTTACAAATCATTTCTGGTGTTGTTACTGTTTTTTTTTGTTAGACTTCCTGGACGTCGGGCAACACTACAAGTAACATAGTATCGAGCTTTAGTACGAGATACAAATGGTTTGTTCACATTTAGATGTTGGATAGAGAGCGCTCCAAGGATAGCCAGTGATAGAACTCCATCACTTAACACTGAACTATTAAATGATTTAATTTTGCGCTCTGTCATTATTGGTTTCACAGCTAGATCGGTGACGGAGTTTGTTGCAATTTTCGTCATCCACCCTGTAAAAGCATTATATAAATTAAACTAAATTAAATTAAATTCAACTATTCGATTTAGTTACCTCATTTTAATCATTATCACTAATTCCATTTTCCGTCAAAAAATCGCCAAACTTAGCTAGACCAAGAGTTGTGGAGCTTTTGACAAAAACACAAACAATGTATATGTTGACACTTGACATATACGTTGTCTATGCTTTTGTGCGAGATTGACTAAATTTGACTAAACTAAATTAAACATCTCAAGGAATTGATACTCGTATGCACTTATTTAGTCGAAGTGTGCGAGTTAATATGGCACAATACTGATTCATGTACACACAAATAAATACTAAAGTTACTTAAGAAATGTTCCTTTCTTTTAACAATTAATGTATCAAAATCAAATGTAATATAATATTTAAATAAAAAACTATCTTTAACATTATTTATAAAATAATTAAATTAGACATTAAAAATGTTACACTCAGCAAGTGTACAAAAATTTAATTTAAAATTTTAAGATTTATTGGGGGAACATTTTTTAGGATTTGCTTTTAAAAACATTTAAATATATTAAAGTATGACAATAATAATATTTGATATTTGGTTTAAGCTTGATTTAGAGCGATGTTTGCCAGTCTTTGATGACGGTAAGTATGCAAAAATTAATTTCAAAAATAATTCCATTTTTATTACTTCATCCGCTTGATAAGACTTAATAGTTTTATCACCGAAGATAATTCAAGATAATACAAGATGAATTTCATATTTTTGATACTAATGATATCCTTCTAGATCAAAATCAATTGTGAGTAATATCTTTGTTTCTATTCATTTATATTATTTGAAATTATTTTCTTTTCTTATTTTATTTAATATTTTATTTTATTTAATATAATTATTTAATTATTTAATATAATTATGTTAAAGCTATTTGAGCCAGTGCACTTGAGCACTTTTACTCTTTCTTAAATCGAGGTATTTTTAAAACCCCGCTTTACGCCTTGACTGGATTATTGTTTATCACTTCATCAGACTAAACAATTATTCACCTCAGATCTGCATACCTCCCCGAGGAGCCTGTAACCATTCTGAGATTCTGATATTTGATAACGCGGTGTTGATAAGTCTGTCAGTTTTCGCAAATAATTTCAGGGCTCTATCCTTTATATATTTTTTGATGGGATCAATCTTGAAGTCCCTGAGGATGTCATACGTCCTAATGTACCATGGTACTTTAAAAAGTCTTCTCAGAGCCTGGCTTTGTGCAGTTTCTAGCTGGCGAATAGTAGTATTTTAAGCTTTACTAAACGCTACAGAACCATATAGAAGTGACGTACGAATTATTTGGTTATATATCAGTTAAATAGCGGTTGGAGGTGATGAAGAATTTTAGCACAGCTAATTCTTTTCAGTTGAACATGTTTAAGCTATGTGAATCGTTTGTCCCGCGTGATACCGAGCTCTCACTCTTGACGGATTCTGTCTCCACTTACGCGTTATAAACAGAGTTTTTTAGTTTTTTCATTATTGATTTTTATTTTTAATTAATATTCTATATTATTTTATTAGTTATTATCTTCATTTTTCCATTTTATTTACATATTGCGTACATATATAATAATGAAAGTTTTTCGTTCTGAAAGTGTCCTAAGACATTGGAATTTATTTTAACTGATTGGCTCATTGTAATAATGATAGTTTTAACCATATTTAATACATATTACGTCTATGAAGTAATATCAATATTATTTAGTTTTAATGCAAAAATTTTCTTCTATTTTAGATTGGCAGATGTGAGCGAGGTTGAAGGTCCTTCAGCCAGCACTGATAAGCCAGTAAGTCCACGTTCCTAAAACTTTATTTTTAAAGGCTTATAAAGGCTTATAATTTATATTTAAATAATACGAAAAAAGATATAAGATTAATGACATACATTTTCAGATGGTTTCGGCTACTTTGGTGCCATCAATACCAGGTTAGTAAATAAAAATAAACATTTTGAAATAAATAAAATAAATGGTATTTACCTTTTTAATTTTAAAAACATAGGTCTGAAGATATCAACTAACGCAATAGCACCGCTGCAGTATATACGCGTTATTGATGAGCATGACAATGAGTAAGTAATAAACATCGATAGATGTGAAGATTACTAAAGATTTACATTAATTATATATTAAACTTAACCTGATTAAATATAGTCTTGATTTTATTTTATTTTATTCATACATTGTATGTTTACTTATCAAAAATTTTACGTTCCAAATTCACTTAAATCAGTTCAACCATTGTAATAATGATGGTATTTTTATTTTTTTTTTATAACTATTTCTTAATTATGTTGTTGAAGTAAAAAATATAATTTAAATATTATTATTTTTTAATAAAAAAGATTTCCTTTATTTTAGGTCATCCGGTGAAGACGAACACATAGATGTTCCAGCTACCGCTTATAAGCGGGTAAGTTCATTAAACTAAAAACTTTATTTTTATAGGATTTCAGCATTTATGGGATATTTCCCGCCATAGTTTTTAGAGTCTTGTCAATTAGAGTTTTAGAACTTTTTCAAAATTTTTTTATTAAAAAAATTTATAACATGTTTATAATTTCTTCTGTAGATTATTATATAGTCTTAAGTATTATTTAAAAGAATTAATTTAAAACTATATAAAAATCTATGAATATGAGCTATGAGTATTTATCTGCGTTTTTAATTTAATTACATATATTTTCAGACGGTTTCTGGTACTTTGATACCGTCAACCGTAGGTGAGTGAAGAAATATAAATATAATATAAAATATAAAATTACACATGAAAATTTTATTTAACTTATTTTGTTATAAAAACATAGATCTTAAGAACTCATCTAACCTAATACCAGGAATGAGTTATATACGCGTTATTGATGTTAATCCAAATGAGTAAGTAATGATATATAGTCTTAGTTTTATTTTATTTTATCATATATAGTAACATACTTATAGTTATAAAAGTTTTACGTTTCAAAGGTAACCAAAAAAATTAGAGCTTAAACCTTTTTCCTTTCTTTAGTTCATCTGGTGAAGACGAGTATGACAATGCTTTAGTAAGCACTGATAAGCTGGTAAGTTTATATAACTAAAAACTTTACTTTTAAAGGCTTCCAACATTAATTGGATATTTATAACTTTTGACGGTCTTTCAGTAGAATCCCATTATTCGTCTTGGTTTTTTTTTATTAGCACAATAGTTACATTCTATTTCTATTAGAGGTTTTGATCTTTTTTAAAATGTTTCTATTATAAAGACGTATGATATGATTTTAATTTTATATATTATTATATTAAATCATAATCTTAGGTATTATTTAAAAGAAAAAATTTCAAATAAAAAAAAATTAATAATATAAAATTGATAAGTGATGTGAATTAAATAACATACTTTTTCAGTTGGATTCGTCTACTTTCGTACCATTAATCCCAGGTTAGTACATAGAAATAAATATTTTGTAATAAATAAAAAAATGACTATTTTAAAAATATAGGTCAGATGAAATCATCTAACTTAATGCCATCGAACCAGAATGCACACAGTGTTATTGGTGTCAATCCATACCAGTAAGTAATGGAATTCACTCATTCATTGTAATAATGATGGTTTTATATATAAAACACCTTGTTTTTTTTTTATTTTTGTAACTATTTTTTATTATATCGTCAATGTAATTTAAATATTATTACTTTCTAACCAAGTTTTTCTCCATTTCAGATCTTCTGATAAAGTTAAGGTTGGTGATCCTATAGCTAGCATTGATAAGCCGGTAAGTCCATATTACTAAAAACTTTACTTTTAAAGGTTTGCAACATTAATCGGTTATTTATCACAATAGTTATAATTTTATTAGAATTTTTGACCGTTTTTAAAATTTTTTCATTACAAAGATTTATGGCATGGTTATAATTTTTTTTATATTCTTACTTAATTACTTATGTGGCTATAACAACCCGTTGCCGAGTTTCGGCCTGACGCAGCATGTCTCCCCAGGCGTGCGCGCCTTCTCCAGTCTCGTATATCAAGTCCAGTTAATGCTCCCTCAACTTGATCACTCCACCGGAGACACGCTCTACCTCTACGTCTTCTTCCGCCAACTACTGCTTCAAACACCTTTTTCGCCGGAGCGTCTTCATCCATTCTCACGACATGACCATGCCAGCGAAGCCGCTGGATGTTAATGCGCTGAATTATATCAATGTCGTGATAAAGCTCGTACAGCTCGTGGTTCATTCTAATGCGGTAGTCGTCGTCAACTCGTAGAGGACCAAAGATCTTACGAAGAACTTTTCTCTCGAACACTCCCAGTGCTGCTTCATCATTCTGTGATAACGTGCATGCTTCTGCGTCATACAGAAGCACAGGAAGGATGAGCGACCTATAGAGGGTAAGTTTCGTTTGTCGAGAGAGAGCTCTACATCCCAATTGCCTACTGAGCCCATAGTAGTATCTATTAGCAATGGTGATTCTTCATCTGATCTCCAGACTGACATCATTTGTATTCGTTACGGCGGTGCCAAGGTAGATGAAATCCTTGACAGATTCGAAAGTATAGTCGCCAGCCACTAGCCCGGTGTTCGAGCGACGCACATTTCTACCAGTAGCCGACATATACTTCGTTTTTCCCTCATTCAACGCTAAACCCATTCTTGCAGATTCCTTTTCGATAGCAGCAAAAGCAGCTGTAACATCACGCTTGCTACGCCCAATGATGTCAATGTCATCGCCGTAAGCAAGGAGCTGGACACATTTTTTTTATATTCATATATATATATATATATATATATATATATATATATATATATATATTCATATATTCATATAAGTATTATATATAATATTTATATATGTTACATATTTATATATTTTTATTTATTATTATTAATTATTGATTTACACATATAATTCAATATATATTATTATATAATGTTATATATTGTTATATTAATTTATAGTCATATATATTAATTAAAAAAAAAAAGTTTAAAACAATATAAAATAATTTTAAATATACTTTCAGATGGTTTCGGCTACTTTGATGAAGTCAAAAGTAGGTTAGTAAATAGAAATAAATTTGTAGTAATAAATAAAAGTTGTCTTTTAAAAATTTAATTAAATTTATTTTATTTTAACAATATAGGTATAAAGAAATTATCTACCTTAATGCCACCAAAACAACATATAGAGAAAGTGATTGACGTGCATTTTAATAAGTAAATAATATGTATCGATAAATGTGATTATTTATTATTTCACTAAATTTCAGTTTTTATTTTTTAGTTGTGTACTACTTAAGATTTTTTAATTAAATAGTTAAATAGTAGTTATTTTTAATTTATTTTATTCATATATATTATGTTCACAAATAGTTACAAAAGTTGTAAGCTTTAAAAGCAATTCTAAAAAATTAGAATTCGATCATTCATTGTAATAATGATGGTTTTATAGTATAAATATAGTATAAATATATATATATATATATAAAATTTATACTAGAACACTTTGTTTTTTTTTTGTAACTATTTTTTATTATATATCGTCAATGTAATTAATTTATAATTACTTTCTAATCAAGTTTTTCTTCATTTCAGATCATCAGATAAAGTTAAGGTTGGTGATACCATAGCTAGCACTGATAAGCCGGTAAGTCTATGTTATTAACAACTTTATAACCTTTTGTAAGATTTATACTGGAATTGCATTTGTCGTTATTTTCTTTTATAAGCAATACCTTCTGCTCAAAAAGTTTCCGGATTTGGTTGTTTGTTAACTACTCCTTAAGTAATAGACCTTTTCTTGACATATAGTACAAATTTGAGCGCCATCTGTCTCAAGTGCATTTGGCGATTTTTACTATGGAAAATTCTTGTTGTAAGCGATTTTTTGACCAAACACGGCATCACTGTCATCGCTCAGGCACCATATTCGCCAGATCTGGATACGTGCGACTTTTTCCTGTTCCCGAAACTCAAATTGACCCTGCGTAATAAGCGTTTTGAGTCAATTGAATCGGTAAAAGAGAATTCACTGAAGGAACTTCAGGAGCATATTTTGAAGGAGATAAAAAAAAATTGGGAAAAAAATATAAATTTGTGTGTTTTATTTACAAAATCCGAATACTTTTTGAGCAGAAGGTAGATGTAATTTAATACATGAGACTTTTGGTAGTCTAAAACTCTGTTTATGACATAAATTTATGATAAATAATACTATATAGTTAAATTATAGCTCAATTATTACAAGAAATTTAAAATATGAAATTTATGTGTGATATTAATATAAATTACATATATTTTTAGACGTCTTCGGCACGAATTATATCATCAGTTCTTGGTTAGTAAATAGAAATAAATTTTTGAAAATAATTAAATAATTTAATTGTTTGATGTTAATTTTATTTAATTTTTTCTGTTTTACAATTGTAGCATCAGAGGAGCAATCTATGGTAATAAATCCTCAGGAACTACCTACCTATTCACCAAGAAATCGCGATGTTGAAGCTGTGAATCAGAATTTGTAAGTATTGTGTATGTGGATCTATTAAATTTATAAGAGCTTCAATTGTTTCTAAAACCACATAACTACAATATTTGACTGGAACATATAGACACCACTGTGTCCGGATATTGTCAATGTACAATATACTAAGCGCATGGGTTTGTAACTATGAAAATGGTTATGGAGCCATGATGGTGACGAAGCTCCAGTAAGTTGATCACTGGAGGTTTGGACACCAAATAAAAAAGGTTAAAATTTATATAATCAACTTGCTTGAGTAAGACAACAATATTAAAATTTTATTGTTTATTAATTTAATAGGGAAGTTGTGTTTTGCAATAATTTTCCGTATATCTTTAATATGTGCAACTGCAACACCGAAGTAATAAACCATTGTACCGAGTTTCATAGATTTTATATACTTGGTGATGGTTTTAATAGAATAATCTTCATGAATACAGAGTTTTTGACATACCAGGGCAATTTATTATCTTTCTAAAGATGATGTCTTCAAAATTATGCTGTTGAGGTTGGATTTAGCTGACTTTCTACAAACGACACAGCCATCAGGCATCGTGTGATTAGAAGACAGGTTTTAGAAGACTTTACTTTGATCGATACCCACAAATTGAATGTACCGTAAAGTAATATCGGTTTGACAATAACCTATAAATGATTATACTATTTAAGAACTAAAAAACTACTAAAATGATTTTTGTTGTTTTATTAATTATATATTTTGGATCAAACATATTGTTCATATAATATTTCTTTATGGAACGGTTATATGCCATGCTATATATCTCTTTATACCGCCATATGCACCATCTAGCGATGTTTTTTATTGCTTCTCTAACATATAAATATGGTAATCGTTACATAATCGTTACACATGCAAGTACTACTGTAACTAATATGAAATGTTTTCAACTTCAAACCTCGATATATAGAAGTACTTTATATCGGACTATAGCGTACCCGATATAGCAGACTCTGCTAAAATTCGTACGGAAATCGAAGTGCTCAGGGAATTGGAATTGTGTATATGTTTTAATTATTCTTTCTAATTTCAGATTACGGGATTCGGTTAACAATCATGAGAATATCGGTATGCCAAATTTGGCGGTGAGTATTACCATATAATTTTTAAAAAACTTATATTTGTGTTATTCTTATTATAATACTAAAATTGATTATATTATATGAGATTAATCGCTGAGAGCAGTTCTATATCCATAAATATATGTCATGTCATGTCTTTAATCAGAATAGAAGTTAGTTTGTAAAAAGTAAAAATTTCACATCGGTATGAAAGCTTTTCAGTGCAATGTTATAGAGTCGATATTAAAAATATGTGTAACATGACTTGTACCCTATTGTACGCAGAGGTCTATTGAGTCGGAACAATTCTTAACAGTATATATATTATTGTTATCATAGGTTTTTTTTGATTTGAAGATATGATTATGAGAACGATAACTTAGTGGAGCAACTTCAGTCTTAAAGTGATAGATATGCAAGGATGGATGAAGAAATGATTCGTACACGATTATATATCTGAAAAAACTGGGCGGTTCCGAGGGAGAATAAGTTACGTCAAGGAGGGCATATTTTAGTCCGTGTACTACATATTAATGCTGGAGAGTCGGCACACCATACCGACGACGGTCGATCTGACGGCGCATAAAGCATTCCACCTCCATATTAATATAAATTATATATTAAATTAAAATATTACATTAATAATGCTTGATAGTATAATATTAATAATTAATAATGCAATTCTAAATAACAAATATTATTCATGATATTATTAAAATAATAATTGCTAATATTCTGCTTATATTAATAATAATATTATATTAAACTTTATATTATTATAAATATATTATATTTAAATAAAAATGGTATTATATTAATAAAAATTATTATTATTATAATATTAAAAAAAATGATTATTATTAATATTATATTGTGATTATATATTATATGTAATGTTAATATAATAACAACAATTATTTCATAATAACAATTAATACATTTTAGAACAATATTAACAATAATTATTATTATATAAATACGACATATTATATTATATAGTTATATTAAATAATTATATTATCTTTTATAATTAAATTAAATTCTTTTATGTTATTATATAATAATAATTATTACTAATATGATAGGAATTGTTGATAATGATGATTATAATTAGAATGTGATAAAAAAATCATTACTAACAATTATAACTAATTAATTATTATAAAAGTAATTAATATTAATTTAGTAAAAAAATTATTATAATAATAAATATTATTAAATAAAATTTATATTAAAAGACAAATTTTCTGTATAAAACAATAATTAGATCTAAGAATATTTTTTTTTAGGTTCAACCTCTAACCGATGAAAAAGCCACCGCAGCAAAGCGAGGTCGAAAAAAGACTATCAAAAAAGATGTGAAAGGTAAATATACATAAATATATATTTACAAAAATGCATTTACAAATATATAATATTATGCAATACTCCTTATTTCTACTTTACTTACTGTAGATCCAGATCGCAAAAGCAAAAGTCAAGTTTATTTAAAGTTGCTTCGTGCACATTCAGAGGAGTTCGCAAAAAACATGGAAATGATTATTAGCGACCCGTTAATGGATGAAAACAGGTATATATAATTATAACACTTTGAATGTAGTAATATAATATGATATATTGTAATATATAATATGAGTATAATATTTTTAGATGTAAAAACTATATAATAGAGGAACTTGTTTCTCCATATGCTTTTCACATAATGGTAAATTATACAATATTTAAAAACATTCAAAATTCATTTCTGCTATAAAAGTGTTTCTTGTCTTCTTAGAATGACATTGTTGTGGAACAGTTGGAACCAAGTGAACAAAATAGTGTATCTGAAGAAAACGCAACAAAAGAGGCTCAGGAAAAATTTTTAAATTACTTAGGACTAAAAAAATCATCTGATGTAACTGTGGCAAAAAGGTAAGAATTGAAATACGACTGCTATAATTATATACAGTATATCGTATAAAGACATATATTATTGTGGTAAATAATTTTAAAAAATCAGACGTTATTGGTTCAATAACCAATGCGTGATAATCTAGTGATTATGAACCAACTCTACTTCTTAATTAAATTTCTAGCAATAGGTCCTTATTCGGTTAGTAGAATTTGTAGATACTTACGGTCTCAGTCCACTCAAAATACAAACATGCAAACATACATTTCATGTTTATTATATAAGGTTTGCAAATTCAAATAATAAAGTCGCATATAGGATGTTATATTCATGTTTGATATATATATATATATATATATATATATATATATATATATATATATAGTCGATATGTCATTCAGATCGAAAGTTCTGTTTCATTTTTTAGAGACATTGTTAGTTCTCGAATGCTCGAGTATACTCAAATTGGAATATTTTGATGAAATATTTTATGTGCTCTAAAAAATGTCGAAACTGTTCGAACAGCTGATCTGCTCTATATATTATTCTATATACATGTCTTTTTTTTATATAAGCATAAACAATATAATAGCAATTACTCGAACTCCTAGAACTTTTAAGTATACTTATAATTCTGAAAAATGACTTTAGTTTTAGAGCTGTTTTGTTTTAGTGATTATTTTGGTGTGATATGTATAGTTAGAAGAATTCCGATTTCCCGTGTCTGCCCATTTGATGAAGTAATTTAGGGGAAACAGTTAATTTAAACAACATTTTCCACTACGCTGTGTAGCTCAATGTTTAAGACAACGGACAACGTCAATGTTAGATATTTTTACATGAAAACTACTAATAACAATTTGGAGATGTTAATCATTGTTTGTGTAATGAATATATGATTAGGCAAACCTAGATATTTCGAGAAGTAAACTCTATCGACATACAGCGTAGAAAATTTACCAAAATGGCGTAATCAATGCAAATATTTAAACACTTTGAACATGGATAACTCGAGAAGTAAGCTGTATCGGCATTTAGCATAGTGAAAATAATTGATTATAGTGTACCTGTAAAATCGGAGTTCCGTAGTGAATTTATATAGGTATCTATAGCTTTTAAATGGATTTGGAACTATTTTTAGTTCTGCAAATCTAGTAGTGGAAACTTTGTTGTAGAGTATGCATTTCTTAAAACTCCTAGAGTTCTTGAACCTGCAATTTATTGTACCATCTCTGCAGAGAGACACCCCAGACAATAAAAAGTTTTTAAATAATCCATAAATAAATATCTCTTGGTTTGAATTTTCGGATCTCATTTGATTCAAATTTTACTCCGTTTTTAAAAAAATGTTATTATCCTTTAATCATATCTTTGATACTATTAAGATAGTTATTAGTTAAGGTAGAGCTAGTTAAGATCTCAGTGAATAATCTGAGGGTAGATTTATTGACACTGACAAATTAGTCGATTTTGTTGTTGAAATGAATGAGCTGTTTAAATGTTGTACCGCATATGGATCAGTTTTGTATAAGTGTAACGGCTTCATTGGTATTAATAAAATTTTTTTTATTAGTATTCCGGTAAAATGTATATATTTTTTCCTACGAGTTTTATTATTTTTTAGAAGTATTTTTAAATAATTAATTAATATATGGGTATTTTTATTTTTAAACCGAAACACACATCACAATTTTATGCAAATCGGAGATGATTAAGTCAATTCCGTTTGTAAAATAATGAAACATATGTGGTTTTGTTTATTTTTATTAGAAGTTGGGAACGTTGTTGTGATGTTAGTTTATATGTAGTATCTTAAATACGAGTATGAGCATCTAAACATTTTTTCCAAAACGTTGACAATTTAGTGTGTCTAAAGGATTTTAAAATGGTATTCTCGTTCTCCTAATAGAAATGTAACAACATGACTGGTAACATATCACTAAATTTGTTAGATGTGATATTCATATACTCATAGTTTTTTTGCATAGGGTTCATAATTTAAAACAGATTGACACTAGTTTATTTATGAGCTTATAACTATCATTGATTGCATTAATTTTTATTTTATTAGAAAGTCAAACAGAAAAAAAGGACCCTCATCGTCACACGTTACCGAAAAATATGAAATGATGTCAGTGATGAAGGAATTATATAACGATAAAACATTAAGACAAAAACGTATTACCATAAACCGTAAGACTGACATAAATGAAGCAAGAGAGCCTCCTACAAAAATGCGTAAGCTTGCCGTCAATGGCAAAAGAAAAGAGAATAAAGCACCGTTCAATAAGTCTGATGAGATTAATAACGATAAGTTTAAGGAAAACGTTTTAGTGCCCGTAGATGTAAGAATACTATTTGTTTTTTCTTTAATTCTTTAAACCAATTATATTTTATTTTACTAGAACATGCCGTCAGTACACGTGAAGAAATGGAATACATACGGAGTGGCTATGCAATTACTTAACATTTGGCTACGTAAAGGAGATGCAAAATATATCATCAATGCTATAGAATTTTGCATTTCCGCAGATAATCGTATTGATCGGGCTCTGGCATTCGCTTCGCTTTTAGGTAATATAGTTTTCTTATGCTTATAAAAATATAAATATAACATACTTATTTTATTTCTTTATACTTTAGTGCTTTCCGCGCATAACTATATACAGTTAGATAAGCAAATGAATACTAATGATATAGGATACATACGGCGTGGACCGAAATTTCTCAACTAAACGGGACAATTCATTAATGCATATTATATTTTCTTATTCTTTTCCTTTTCCTTCTCCCCTTACATTTATTTCATTTTTTTAATTTTTTGTTATTTACACTATTTTATTTTCTTAACATAACTTATAAACGATGTAGGCTTTCGACTAGCATTACCCTAAAATTCAAACGAAATAAGTAAAGATAATATACATCATACATCTAGTCAATATCTAGTAAATACGGATTATGTGACCGATCTACATTTATAGATGTATTGATTGATTCAAAATATTATCTATGTTAATTGTAATTTATGACTACTATAATTATTATGGTATACGTCTACTAGAATAGATGTATTTGCATAACTAAGAAAATTGTATAGTCTATTAAGTGATTTAAGAGCACAGTGGAAGAAAGCAACTCTGTCACTTAAAATATGTTTGGTTAACATTTTTAGTCTGTAACCTTTACCTTTACAGATATTTTTAGTAGAAGTTTCTGCTTGTGAAAAATGCTTAGTCATACAAACGTTTCCTTTTCATAAATATATAAAAGGACAAATTATAATTTAATAATGTCTGTTTTTCGATTTAAAGTTTTTGATGTATTTAATAATATATCAAATAACATAACTGATCTCAAACCATTAAAAATGAATTCCTTTAACATTATAAATTAACATAAAATATATCTGGTCAAGATTTTTAGTCTGTAGCTTTTAAAAAAAAAATTTTAGTAGAATTTTCTGCTTTGAAAAATGCTTAGTCATACAAACGTTTCCTTTTCATAAATATATAAAAGGACAAATAATAATTTAATAATGTCTGTTTTTCGATTTAAAGTTTTTGATGTGTTTAATATATCAAATAACATAACTGATTTCAAACCATTAAAAATGAATTCCTTTAACATTATAAATCAACATAAAATATATATCGGGTCAAGATTTTTAGTCTGTAGCCTTTAAAAAAAAATTGTAGTAGAATTTTCTGCTTGTGAAAAATATTTAGTCATACAAACGTTTTCTTTCCATAAATATATACAAAGGACAAATAAAAATATATTACGCAGACATGTAATTTTTTTTCTATGTATATGTAGATATATTTAATAATACATAAAATTAAATAACTGATCTCAAACCATTAAAAATGAATTCCTTTAACATTATAAGTCAACATAAAATATATCTGGTTAAGATTTTTAGTCTGTAGCCTTTAAAAAAAAAGTTTTAGCAGAATTTTCTGCTTGTAAAAAACGTTTCCTTTCCATAAATATACAAAAGGACAAATAAAAATATATTACGTAGATATGTAATTTATTTTCTATAATAATGTCCGTTTTTCCGTTTTTCGAATTAAATTTAATAATATATCAAATAACATAACTGATCTCAAACCATTACAAAATAATTATTTTAACATTATACATTAAAGTATTATTTTATTTTTACATCTTAATAATTAATTTGTTTAAATATTATGTATTTACTATGTAAAACTATATCCTTTAACATATATATAATTATATAATTATAAGTTGCTTTGTTTTTTAAATTGAGATTTCATCTTTTTTATTTATCTTAAATATAAATTGTTTTTATTTGTTATATATTTAAAATGTCTAACTAATGTTAATCAATAAAATATCTAAACACAAATTCAATTTTTGTTTTATCATATAATGCGTTGCAGTAGATGTACACAAATTTATTCAAAAATGTAAATTAATACAATTAAAAGTAAAGTTGCGCATTATTTTAAAAGTAATTTTATTAAAATTCAAATATTTCAAAATAATATTACAGCAAGTATTTGAAGTTATAATTATATGCATAATAAATATTATTAGTGTTAGACATACTCGTTTAGTTGCTTTACTTCTATAGGTACTACAAACCAATATATCGTTATAAAATAGAGCAGGGTCGATGTTCGAGAGGTTGTGGTTCTTGGCATTTGGCTTCGACTGTTCAACTTTTGCGATGTCTTCCAAGCAGAGGTGAATGCAATTCAGTATACAGCAAAGTTGGCCCTGAGACATACGATGTTTGACTTGAGTATTGCAATTTTCTCGGACAACCAAGCTACTATTAACTCTTCAATGGACGTTACAGTTGTTTCTCTTAGAGTTCGAAAATGGTCTGCTCCTTTTCACGAGTGGTCTGGGATTGTGAGTATTTAACTCATATGGGCGTACAGATACAGATTCATCTCGGGAAACTGTCAAGCAGACCAACTTGGCAAAGCAATTACACTGCTCTTCAAAATTCTGTTTTTAGATAATCGTATCCCTCCTGTAATGGCTTAAATAATTATTAAGCCTAAATACCTAGGTTTACTAAGGAAAGCTTGACTAATTAAAGATTTTCATCACTTTACAAAACTCATCCAAATTAAATTGGCCAAAATTCATACCAATCAGCTGCTTTAACAAAAACTAACTACTCGATACAACCGTATCGGTGCTTACTTGAATGGTCACAACGTATTGGGATCTCCTTTCTAACGACTTCTGTTGGCATTAATATTCACCGGATTAGGAGGCAAATGTACTCCGTCATAAGCAAGAAGAATATTTAAAACTTAGATGGTTGTAATCCTTTTAAATTAGGGACATAGCAAAGTTTTTAGATTTATTAGGTTGATTCCATTTGAATTGAATAGAGAAGTCGTGTTTTTTTAAAGGAAAGCTATTTATACGCTAGATGCTTTAGACTTCGATCTCTATGATTGTCTTTTAAACCATATTAAATATTACAAAGCAATTCCGCTATAAACAAAGTTTCATTACATCTCACAATATATCTTGCAACTCGCATTGATGGAAATGGTATAAGTAGAACTGGAGTAATATTCTGTGGTATACACCTTAATTTTCCATTGTCATTTAGTTCCCGAAGAAATCATTTACAAATCGAATTGATTAAAATGATCAAGATAACGTAGGTTGTGCTGGTGATCCCAGGGGGATCCACTTATGGTAGGTCTATAGGCCCATTGTGATAGACGTATGTGAAAGATAACGTATGTGGAATATTATTCTCTGGTATATTTCTTCATTTTATAATATTAAATGAAAATGAATATACTTAAGTTAAAGTCATATTTTTTTACTAGAATGCCTTGATCAACTGGATCTGGAAGTGAACGTTAAACGCTTATGATCCACACCAGTGTCATATATAACTAAAGTGTATGACTGCAGTTGCTGTAGCGTCGTTAGTTTTGCTCATTTTGGGTTTATCTTACTTAACTTGTTCAATTGCCGTAGGGAACTTGGTTATAGAAAATGAGTGGTTCTGGAATCATTACTGGAATTGTGTTGTGATGCATTTGAGGATCCAAGTCTCTTATCAAAAAAAGCTAATAAGTTAATTGAATACCAATGATTCATAGAACTAATTTAGGTTAGTATTTAATAGTTTCTACTTTTTAATATATAACACAAAATCAGTACTTTCTCAGTTAATATTATTACTTAACTAAAACAAGCAGCATTTTATTTTTAATTTTTTTTCTTTTGTGCGGAGAGGTAATTTAAAAAAAGCTAACGCACTGTCACTATATCAATGCAATAGTGGTATGCCCGATTTGCATGGACTAAAAACATACCATATACCACACGGTTTTTACGCGAGAACATTATCATGAATGCTTCAAGGTAGGGTTCATATATTGGTTATTCATTGATAATTTTCTTTGTTAGTCTGTGTTCTTTGTTAGTCTGTGTAAGGTGTCACTGATAACCAGCACAACGGTCTTAGATCTCGTACGGTATGCTGAATGTACTGATGTCAATATATGACGTTTCTACTCTACTCTCAGCGAATCTACCCATAATATGCTTTCATATATTTGAAACACTAATAAATTCATTGCATATAATCTACGTAGAAGCATTTAAATAAGGAAGTTGTTCGTTTACCTAGACAAGTCAATCATTACTCCAAGAGAGATAATATCGAGATAGTAGGTTATAACCACAAAAGTGTAATTAATGGTTCGAAATGTTGTATAATATTCTGGTTGAACCATTTTGTTTAAAAAATGGTTCATTTTCTCACAGTCAAGTGTTTTTTGTGACTAAGACACATAATCATTTCATTTTCAGTGATTAATATTATAGCTATGCAAAAATTTGATTTCCAATATTTAAAAAAAAATCTCTATTGTAAAAAAATATGGCTACTCGTATTAGGTATATAGTTTTAGAAAATTATTATTTATTGTTCAATAACACTACTATTATTTGTATTAAATTTACATAAAAAAAAAACAATCTCAAAGAAACCTCCATTCTTTAAAAATAATCAATTGGCTACTTACAAAGAATGTTCAACCACATCTCTTATTGATATAGTAAAATTCATACTAAAAGAAAACTTCCACAAAATTAATTAATGACTATTTTTAGTTAATAATAGTTTAAATACTTTTTCACAGAATAAATATAAAACTATTAAGAAATGTTAAATTGAAATAAAATAAAATTTAAAGTCCAATTTTTTGGGCTAAATTTGTATAAATATGTAGAGAAACAAATCCCATTAAAGCAGCGACTAACAATTTCATGGCAATGGAGGCCCATGGTCCAAATGCCAGCACTGCTAGAATACCCTCTAGCCAAACTCCTTTGAATATGGTAATTGCAAGCAGTACTGTCACTAATGGCTTTAGTGACTTATTTAAATCGTGGCGGGTAAATAGCCAAATTAATGTCGCCGTTGTAATATGTTGGATCTGTAAGGATAGAAGAACATTTTTATTAAGAAATTTTATTTTGGATTCGATATTATTTGCTATATTATTAAGCAATAACGAAAATTACTAAAACATTTCAAAATACAAGAAGATAAGCTGATGTTTGAAAAAAAAAATAAGCTGAGAAGAAGATAGAGAGAAGATTACGGCTAGTATTTTTAGTCGAAAATACTTAAAATACTATATACTAGTGAAATAAAAATAATAAGCGTTTTTTTTTTCAAAGATATAACTTACGAATACCAATAGATCTTATATGCACATTTAAATAAATTGTAGAAAAATTTTAATCACAACCCATAACTGCTTCAGAAATCTTTAACAGATACTATTAGTTATTGCTGAAAAAAGTACTGATATTACTAGGAATATCATTATAAAAATCTATAAAGCATTCGAGAATATTTTATTTTGTTATGGAAGCTAATGTGATAGCCATTATTATCGAGCATCATCGTCTCTGCTAAGAATGCATAATATTTAATTCGACCATAGATAAAGTTTTACTCAACAATAAAGTAAAAATCGATACATCGAAAAGAAAAAAAAAACATTTTCTATGCGAAGTCCTGAGTTTTTATGACATATGGTATGTATGCTTTTAAATTAAATTAAACTGGTTTAAATTTTGAAAATTACATTATCCCAACTATATTTTAAAAAACTGTATTTTAAATAATAATTTACAATAGTGTTGGAAGTATATTTGCAATGATAATCGGTCGTTAGCTTTACACACTATAGAGAGTCTATACTTCTCACAATGACTAATTATTGATTAAGGACATTACACTAGACTTGTTTAATAGAGTTTTGTATGTCCGTAATAGATTATATTAGAACTTACAGAAGTCTGGGGCCCATTAGAACTTACAGAAGTTTGGGCCCATTAGAACTTACAGAAGTCTGCGGCCCATTGTGGAATCATTGGCAGATTTCATTACCCACTTCAAACACTACTGCAGACAAAAGTTTAAAAACTTTAAACGTTTTAGCATGTTTAAAGACACGTTAAGACAAATCATTATAGATCCGGTCAAAGAAATACTTAAGGGACAGAGCGCTAAAGCTATACGCGAAAAACGGACAGACTGCTCTACATAGTACTATTTAATCTCAGACTAGTCATTAGCCGTACGGGGCGGTATACAGATCTTAGTTCAATCATCAAATATTCAGCGAAGCTTATAGGGAATACATAAATTAGACAAAGATAAGGAAGGGACTCTGTAGAAACCTCCCAGCTAAAAAAGAGTAAAATTGCGCAGTTGCGCTAACACGGAAAAACCTCAACATAAGATATAAGATAAGACTATACAACTATTTCTAATAATAAAATTAAATTTTTAAATATTAATATAATTTATGCATACCAATAAAACATTTGACTCCACACATTTAAGTATATACACCCAACTGAATTCTGTACCACGCGCACCCACCCAGAGCATAATGCCTCGTGATAAAATTACTTCAGCTGCTGCCCAGCCAATGCCGGCAGTAATCAGTTTACTATGTCCCTTGCCGGGTATTCTTGATAGAATTATAGCAAAACCGAGTAAATCAGCAACATCGACACTTGATCGCAAAAATTCCTATAAAAAGAAATAATAACCATTAAACATCTAGGTTAAGTAAACATTGATTGAATTTTATTACAGCAATAAAATTAAATCCGTCCGACGAACTACTTAAAGTATCAGAATCGAAAAAAGTTGCTAACACAAGCATTTTACAAAGCTGTGTAAATATATAAATGCCACCAGCTTGTATACACTTCCAAAATGCGCCATATTCAGAACTATAAAAATTTTTTTAATTGATTATTTCTCACATTACATTAATAACTAATTGAATTAATGTCTAAATTCACTTACAGGCCAGAGTATTTGTAGGTCATGTAGTATGGCACATAAACGAGCGCAACACAATTACCAAAATGGTACAACGTCATCTTTAATGCTTGATATAATTTGAAATTTTAATACCTTATTATTTTAATACTATCATCTATATAAATAATTTAGAATTTATAAGCATTCGTTCAACTACTGAGCTAAGCACAAAATTCTACGAAAAGTGTCAAAGTGCATGCGACCAATTTGTGTTGAAATGTCTGACGTATACCATTTGACAGCTGTTGCCTTGACAGTACGATTTGCATAGATGAGTAATAAATTTTTAAAATTCCGTGAAAAAATTCCTTATTATTTTTTATATTATACTCTTAACAAATAAATTTTAATATGAATACCATGTAAAAAATAAGTTTTTATATTAAAAATTAAAATTTTGAGTGTGATGTTCAAAATTCATATGAAATTTTTAAAATTTTAATATATTTTTGATGATTGTTTTATAAAGAAAAAACGCGAAGTTGGCAACACTAAGTCTTTAGACACGTATCATCTGTCTTTCAATGAAGTTTGTGGGGTTTTGTATGACAAAAGCAAAAGCAAAAGCCATTAATTATTATATGCAGAAATTTGGTACAATATTGTGTAAAAAAATTTTTAGTTAATTTGAGATGTTTGTTTACTTTACTTGCATATAGTAATAACAAAATAGTTTTGCAGTGCAAAAGACAAATAACCTTGTATAGTAATTTCAAGGAATGAGAGCTACAGAAGTGTAAAATGAACATTCATTAATTAAGCGAAAGTTATAAAATATTTTAAAGTTAATATTTTTTATAAGTTAGCAATTTAGCAAAATATTTTAGGCGTTAACAGCGGCCTTAGATAATGAAATGCAAACACGACGTCGCTTACATCAAACAGAAACAATACTACACACGGGAGGTCAGGACGAGGGATATATTTTATTACCAGCACAACAATACCAGACAGTACAACAACAATATCAAAATCCACTACTAGTTGGAGCTGGTGTTACAGCCGCACCACATACAAATTACTCCACAGCTAATAACAACGACACTGCTTTACTGATAGGTGACGGACATCGTTTACACCAGTCACCAGAAGCGCATACGCAATATAATAACAATAATAATACTGCGGCGAAGAATCTGCCAATCGAAGACGCTGACGACAAGTATTCGAAAGCTAGTCGTCAGTGGAACTTACGTGCGCTTTCTACACGTATACAGGCCACTTCTGGACAAGCATTGCGTACATTTATACAACAGCCCCTAAGTGCAGCTGCGGCCGTTGTGACTGGCAATCATTCTCCCATTGAAAATCACGATTTTAATCAGGATATATCAGGAACATACAACGCATACAAAGCCGAACAGCAGACAAATAAATTACAAAACGATTTAGACGATTCAGATTCAGAGTCGAGTAGTTCGAAGGAAATTGTCTACGTTATGGCCGCAAGAGATCGTACAGGTGAATTTACGAGTGCTATACGTTCACTGCAGTCTCGTAATATATCGCGCGCTGTTTCCATACGCGATCCACGCAAAGCGAAACAAGTGCAAAGCTATTCGGAGTTTATGAATATCGCCAAATACATTGGAAAGAACATTGCCAGCACATATGCCAAATTGGAAAAACTAACTTTATGTAAGTGTGTTAACTATTTTAATTCTATGCTTATTATGTAGATATGCAAATTTTTCAGGCAACTAAAGAATAATTATGAATGTACTAATGTATGTACATGATTGCATATTTAAATCTTGATCGGTGATCGTTTTTAGGTACTAAATAAGTGTTTTAACCAATACGTCTAAATGGTATAAATGGTTAGTCACTTTTTTATTTCTCTGATTCTGCACATTTCCATCGATGAATCCAGGATACCTACTATTACCAAACCCGAAATCTTGGGTGTCGTACGCAATACTTGGTTGAAGAGTCGCAACAACGTGCTGAAAGCAATAAAAGAATAAAGTTAAAGAAATCCTACTACACACATACCAGGCAATAGAGTAATCTATTACGGCTTATACTGCTTTAGTATGTCATAGCTCAGCACTATGCACTTCAACCGATTACCAACGTATGTCGCATATTCCTCATCTTTACGCAGTGTTTTAAATGCTCTATACAAATGAACATAACCGGCTGGTTCCAAAACCATATCTTCATACGGGCCAAACAAATAGACATCTAAATGACGCAACAGTGAATAGTGTGAATAGAGACCTTCTTCCAAGTTGCATACGTTGCTTTTCTTCTTTGTACCAGTGAGGTCGAATAACTTCTTCTAGACTATGGTTGTATTGCAAAAAGTTTCCAAGACGTCTGAATTGATTTTCGGCTATACTCATGGCAGACAGTTATTTATATATCATTTTATGCTTTTACTCATCTGTTTTGATTTTTAGATCCGTCGTATCTCTAAGTTTAGATAGGGGTTCAACATCTCCATTTCGTTGCGCCTTCTTTGTTGTTGTTGTATTCAAACGCTCACCTGAAAGCAAGCACATAAAAGGTTGATAAAATACTGTATAATTGGTTGGGATGAGAAAATTAATATGAAGTAAGGATGGAGTAAGGAAGATGGAACAGGTAGGGATACTGAATTTAAACTGGGTCCACGCGTACATTTATACTTTCTATTATTATCCAATTATTTTATCTTCCTTCTATTAAACGTGACATTAAGATGGCTAGTTTTATTTTTTATTATTAGACAAATTTGTTAATTAAAGAGGTTTCGTAAAGTAGTGTACTACCACAATAAAAATTCATTTTTATATTATTTAATTAATTGATTTTTTTTTAAAGATTTGTTAATAGTTTTTGTAATTAATTTTATTCAAATTTTATTGAGAAAACGAATTTTTTAGTTATGATTAAATCTGGTTTTTGTAGGTACAAATTAGTAATAACATCTGGACAGTTCTGTTATAATAAATTTTTTATTCTCAGTACAATGACAAGTGTTTTTTTTTAGATAGTCAAAATGATGAATAATGGTAAATTTTAATAGTTCGTTATAGAACATAAGTTTTGATATTTTTTTAAATAATTATTTACCGTTTCATTGTTTCAGACAATTTATTGAAACGATTTTCAATAGTTAATAGCAAAAACATGCTATTGTAAACAAACTAAAAATTGGTTTTTCAATATTTATTGGAAGGGGTGCGTAGAACCTCTCTGGGATCGTCTGGTATCACTAGAACCATAATGAGAACTAATTTAGTACTGTTTTAACGATATTTTCTTTGGGTGTATATACTCGTATATTTCTAATAACTTCAACATGACTTTATATCAAATCTATCGACATAATGCAATTTTGTAAAAAATGGAACTGTCGTTATTGTCATTGTTAGACCCTAATCATTGAAGATCAGAATTAGTTGAAAATAAAAAATATTGTTTCAATATAAATTGTGTGAACATACATCTTTTATACTCCGGCAAAATTTGAATCCAATGTATCAGTCATATAGTTCTGACTTTGTCACGTTTGATTATGTTATCATTTTTCTCTATCTGTTAATTTTTTTAGTGAAAGCTAAAAGATTTTCTAAACAGAAGTATTCGCCATCGAAGGATATGCACAGATTTTTCTTTACAAAGCTATCAGAGAAACATAACCATAATATCCGTCAGTTCAGTAGCGATTTGAGCATTAAGCTCCTATGAAGTTGATCCTAACTTATTATTGGGGTATCTTCAGAAATTAAATTAGCTAGACAGCAAGAAAAGTGAGCTTTCACTCGATTCTTGGACATGCAGTTATCCATAAAAATAAGACAGCTGATTAACTTGTTGTCGGTCTCTATGGTGATAATCGAGCGTCAACTAAACTGCAACATAAAATTACAAACCAAAATGAGTATAAGGGCGAGTGCTTAGGTAGCAAGAAAGTCAAGAGAGGCAGAAACTCTTCGCAATCTTTAAAGGTTTGAAACAAACTAAATTACTATTCGGTAACTATAATAGCAAGACTTAATTTTGGTTTATGCACTTACTCAACAATATCATAAATTAAATACATATATTAAGTTATGCCAGTCACTATAAAGGGATGCCTGAGCTTCAATTCTAAGGTGTAGATACTGCGACGAAGAAGCTGAATCGTGAAATTTGCTTTAAGAAGACGCTAAAGAAGATATATTGAAATTCCTATACCACTTAGAAGTATTATCCCAAATAAGGTTGAAATTGTTATTACATTTTCTTGATGTATTTTAATATGTCATTAGGACTATATTTTAATATATATGGAAGATGGTAGTGTAAGTTCAGGTAAAACCATAAGTCGTTCTAATGACCATATGTCAATCGTTTGCTTTTAATCTTAATCCCAAAACATTCTATTCATAGAACAGGTACTTTAAATCTTAAAATGATCAATTAAAAGAAAATTACTTATTAAAGTTGAGTTGTAATTTTTTTTATGAAATATTTTATTTATTTCTTTTTTATAGAACAGTTAGAATTTGTTTTTAAATAACATCTTGAATTGGAGTCAATGCTACCCTAGTAGCAAAAAAATTATAAAAAACCAGTCTATAGTGTGTTACATAAAACTACTTGATATAAAAAAATAATTTTATTTATTGTATGTTTACAATAAATTATATATATTTTTAATTTATTGTAAGAGAAAAGATTTAATGAATAATTTTTATATATAGAAAAATTTTTCTGTACAATATAAATTAATTGACTTTTATTTATTTTAGTGGCCAAAAAGAAGAGCTTGTTCGATGATAGATCACAAGAAATCCAGGAATTGACTTATATAATCAAAGGTGATCTGAGTGCACTGAATCAACAAATTGCTCGTCTACAAGATATCTCCAAGGACCAGAAGCGTACTAATAATGGCAAACATCTCGTCTCACATTCCTCAAATATGGTTTTAGCTTTACAATCAAAATTAGCAAGCATGAGCACTGATTTTAAGCAAATACTTGAAGTGCGTACCGAAAATCTCAAGCAACAAAAAAATCGAAGAGATCAATTCAGTCAGGGACCAGTACCAGTTAATTCCGTCTCATCAACGACAGCGAAACAAGGATCATTACTGCTTAGCGAAGAGAATCAGGCAGTTAGCATTGATATGTCAGCTAGCGATACAACGCCATTACTTGGACCGCCCGCACGTATACAAACACAACAACAGATTGCACTATACGATGAATCCGATAATTATGTCCAACAGCGCGCCGAAACTATGCAAAACATTGAATCCACTATTGTTGAGTTGGGTGGTATTTTCCAACAATTGGCGCATATGGTTAAAGAGCAAGAAGAGATTGTAGAACGGATCGATACGAATATACAGGACGCCGAAATGAATATTGATGCTGCACATAGTGAGATATTGAAGTACTTCCAATCGGTATCAAAAAATCGTTGGCTAATGATTAAAATTTTTGGTGTTTTAATATTTTTCTTTATATTTTTTGTTGTCTTCTTGACATAATAACAAATTTGTCAAACCCTGGTATACAAATACACCACAAACACATACACACATACACACTTAGTTGCATTTTAACATTAATACCTAACTATTCGCATAGATATTTTAATTTTATTAATTTTATTTTTGTCTACAAAATTAGTACAATCCTTTTTGTTATTGAAAAATTCATGTCCGCAAAATTTAAAATTTCCAACTAAGCTTATTTTGATATTTATCTGTAATTCTACAAAATTTTCCACACGCGAATGAATTCAAAATAAAAAATTAATAAAAAACCCTATTGTAAAATAAAATTCATATATAAAATTGTTTTTAAATTATTAAGGACTACTTATGTGATTTTTTCAAAAGTAAAAATGTAACTATAATATTTATTATTAATGAAATAAAAAATAAATTGTATATATAACTGTATTTAATTGTAGAATCTACTAGAATTGATGCAGTGCATTTTATAGCTCTATATTCGAAAGTGTTTCGTTAATATGTATAATAAAAATTATAATATATAGCAATTTATTGATGCTTTTATATATTCTTTATTATTCTAAAATATACATGGGGGTCTGTTATCTAATAAATATATTTAAAAATATATTCTAATTTTATTTTTGTTCTTCAAATTTGATTATTTTTTATTTATCAAGTAATCAAGTAATTGACGTTGAAAAAAAAAACTAAATTCATCCAGTTCAATTTATATTTTCTAAAAGTACGTTCCTTCTGTTAGCCAAATCTTAGCAATCACAGAGAGAATGCGTGTTTGTTTCTTTTTCGTCCAATTTTTCGCAACTTCTACAAAAAGTGTTGAACGAAAGGCGCAATTTATTTCCATATCGTTGTTGTTATTGTTGTAACCCGCTGGGACTTGTAAGCAGATAATATGAAAGGATAGATAATACGATTACATCGATGGGTAGTTATTGGGGGTGTTGGAGAGGCGGAATGAGGAAAAGGGGTGGTTTAGATGGGTGGGATTTGATAGAACATTAACCTGTGTCCAGACGGAGAAATCTGGCCACTTCAATGGAGTGGGTCCAAAGGTCAATAGGACGGAGGTTTGTGTGCGTTGTAAAATAGGAGAGCAGATGGACGATGTCTTTGAGAGTAGAGCAGGAGTTTGGGCACACATTGGGAATAGACGTGTTAATGCATGATAAGTAACTGTTTAACACTAAGCTATATCTTGATCTCAATTGAGATAGGACATTTTTTGCTGCACGACGTCATTTTTCCAGAGAGATTTATTTATTTAACATAACGAAATATTCAAACAAATTTAACATAGCTGGAGATATAAATTGCAAGGATCAGTTTAATTGGATAACTTACTAACAACCTGAAATAGCATTGCATTACAGCTTTGAAACCATAACGGCATCCATAACGTAAAAGAGTTGCCAGCAAAAAACAATATATTAAAAAATGTATCTATCTTATTATATATAACTTTGAAAGAATATACTTCTAGGAGGCAATTTTATATACATATATGGTCATATGCTAAAATTGAAATAAAATAAGCTACTTGTTATAATATGCGATTAAAAAATTAGAGAGATTCCTAATAGATGTTCATAGATGGATGACCAAATCAACAGCAAAAACCAAACCAATAATGAAAAATGGGACGTTAAATGTCAAAAGTGATTGAATGTGTTCATGTGCCAACGCAGAATAGACGTATATATATTAAGACCCACAACGAGTCTTAATATATATATAATGCACAAATTTATAAATATTTTTTACTGATTCTTTCTAATGGTGTTTAGAATTTTGGAGTAAGAACCAGCCTTCACACTAGACAGACATATATTCAATGATAGAACAAATTAGTAAGACTTCTCTATAAATATAATTTATACTATACATTAAAAGGTTTAAATGTTTAAATATTTTATTGAATGTTTTATAGGCTTAATGTCATGTACACCAATTGATCAGATTTATGTCACAATATGGCAGAAATAGAGCTTGTTAGCAAACATTGATATTTTATGAACTAGTAGAGATAATCAAATGATATAAATACTTATTGTAGGCGCCCATCGGAACCTCTCAACCATTGAACCCAAGCATAGTTAAGTTTTCTATCTTTTTAAATATCTCAATAGGATACTCAAAGTGGTATATATAGTCTACTATTTTTGCTAAAGGAATTCGTTACATCCCGTCTATTGCTTTCTCTACCTCTCTTACATAATTTTTGTACTAAAATTGTATTATATTTAAAAAAACTATTTTTACTTACATATATTATATTATGTTATCTATATTTTTACACATATATGACTATAGTCTTGTGTAAAAATTGGGGTTGCTCCGGCTTTTAGTTTTTGAGTTACAGTAGACTGTAACACATATTTTTCGGGTAATTCTGGCGTTCGAAATGTTCTCTTTTCTAGATATTTTATTTCTCACAAAAAATTAAATTACATAAAAATTTTTTTATAATTTTGTATATTTACAATAAGACCTAGATATTAATTTTTAAATAACGATATCATTACGTAGGGACGAAATATTGGATATACTTTTTATTTTGTTGATAAGCTACTCATATAAAAATCTGAAATTAGAACTCTAATTGATCTAATATCATATGTTATACACTCTATGCATCCATTATGCTTGTAATTTGAGATATAGTGCAATATAGTGTATGAAGCTACATTCGAAAAAAAACAAAAAGAGGTACTTCAATACTTTATAATCCAATCCAAAAAAAAATTTTTAATATAATTTTTACTTTTATGAAATATAAATTTTGGTTACAAAATAGTGCAATTCAGACAACTACAGGCACGAACTAAGAATTATACAAATGTTTCTAAAAGTTTGATAAAATGTTCATCAATAATGAAACCGTACAGATGCGCAGGGTGTACTACTTGTTAAAGCAAAAGAGTTTCGGAAAAAGGAAATAAAACATTCTTCGTCATATTTACATAAATTATATTAAACAGTTAACACCATATAAGTTTACATAAGATCTTATATAGCTTTCATGGCTTCAAATTAGAATTAAATTGCTTTAATATAGCACTAAAGTGCTTTATCATAGCACTTTCATAAATTATTTTATTCGCTTTGAAATTCAATGACATACAATATGACCTAATCACTTGCTTAACTTGCTTGACTATAACAACCTTAATAAGTGTTATAAGCCATCTTAATGGAACTACGCATACTGTTCAACGTCCTTTGCACGGATAGCAAACGTAAACATTGCGGCATGAATACAATATCTTATGTGGCTTTCTGAAGTTGCTTTCTAATCGGCATAAAAATTATGGTCTCATTGGCTTAATTTAGGATTTGTTGCAGTATAAATATCTAGCCAATGATGGCGTGATCAGGTGAAAAACTGTCCTATTAGAACCAATCATTAAGTTGGTGTGGTACGCTTGAAAGTACTTTGTACGAAATTGGTATTAGGCTGAGGAAATGCTCGAGTCTACTTTTTATAAAATAGAACAGAGATTACTGTGATTCTAATCGTTAGAGAAGTTTTTAATAGTCGCTATATGCTAACACGCATTTTGTTATGGTTACGTGATGAAATCACATTACCATCTTTTTTGATTAGGTACCATCGTCATATAACAGTTTGGAGAAATGTTTCTTCATACATTTGAAGTGTATTTTCCATCAATCACGATGTGATCAATCTAATTTCTTGTTGAGTGATCGGAGATAGACACGCAAACTCGTGAATAAAGCCACCATGAGGACTTTAAAGCAAGTTGTCGTCTTTAAGGTCCTGTTCTTACGACCGTTTATATCAACGGAGTAGACCAAATCAATGAAAAATTGTGCGCGTGATATGCGTTTCTTTCAATATCAAATTCAGCAAATTTCGGAGAGGAAACTGAAATACCAAAAAGTAAAATTTATCGAATTTCGACCGAAGATATGAGTAAATATAAAGCCTGTAAAGCTTTTTGGCACTCACTCCGAAGCAGTCCAGTTACAGTTACTTATCTGTAAGCGTTACTTATTATAAATGATGTTGGTGTTTCTAATATGTGCCGAAAAGTACTTTAGAGTGCAGAATATGAAAGCTACCAGAAGAGTCAAAAGAGATAAAAGTATACTTTCACAAGAGAGAAATCAAGACAACGCTAATAGTTTTCTTTGATTCTAACCGATTTAAAGGATATTGTTAAACGTGGTTTCGATCCAAATGATTAGAAGGTGATTGCAGAATATCAAATTGACGTTCTGTAATGATTTTGAATCGAAATATCTAGAGATAGTCAGTTAATTTTAATTACATAATACTGCGCCTTCACACAAATCCTTCATAGTGCGTGAGTACCATTGAACAGTGTTGTGTGTATTCACTTAATTTGGCTCAATGCGATAAAAAACCTTTTGAAAATATCGTTAAACGGTTTAAGTGCGGTGTTGACTTATAAGAAGACTGTTCTAAATAAACTAAAATAAAGAATCAATGTAAGAAACTCTTTGTATTTTATTGTAGTTAGCTTTATTGGATCTGGGATACTTATAAGAAAACTGTTCTAAATAAACTAAAATAAAGGATCAATGTAAGAAACTCTTTGCATATTTTTTGTAGTTAGCTTTATTGGATCTGGGATACTTATAAGAAGACTGTTCTAAATAAACTAAAATAAAGGATCAATGTAAGAACCTCTTTGTATATTTTTTTGTAGTTAGCCTTATTGGATCTGGGATACTTATAAGAAGACTGTTCTAAATAAACTAAAATAAGGAATCAATGTAAGAACCTCTTTGTATATTTTTTTGTAGTTAGCCTTATTGGATCTGGGATACTTATAAGAAGACTGTTTTAAATAAACTAAAATTAAGGATCAATGTAAGAAACTCTTTGTATTTTTTTTTTTTAGAGTTAGCTCTATTGGATCTGGGTTACTTATAAGAGGGTTGTTTTAAATAAACTAAAATAAAGGATCAATGTAAGAAACTCTTTGTAAATTTTTTGTAGTTAGCTTTATTGGATCTGGGATACTTATAAGAAAACTGTTTTAAATAAACTAAAATAAAGGATCACTGTAAGAACCTCTTTGTACATTTTTTTGTAGTTAGCCTTATTGGATCTGGGATACTTATAAGAAGACTGTTCTAAATAAACTAAAATAAGGTATCAATGTAAGAAACTCTTTGTATTTGTTTTGTAGTTAGCTTTATTGGATCTGGGATACTTATAAGAAGACTGTATTAAATAAACTTAAATAAAGGATCAATGTAAGAAACTCTTTGTATATTTTTTTGTAGTTAGCTTTATTGGATCTAGGATAGTTTGTAATATAAAGTTGTGCGGTATATCAGTAAATTCCATTTAAGTACTCGTGAGCTTAATCTTTAATTTTATTTTTTTCATCACTATTTGTTTTTAATAATAATTTTCTGAAGCAACATTTTGTAAACATATAATTTCAAATTTTTAAAATGTCCTTAAAATTTTAATATCTTACATTAAGACCGAAAAGTTTTCGGAAATTCTCATTTAAAATTCGCGCGCTGTATATTTTTCGATATTTTAAGTTTATGTAGTTTGGCAGCAATTAAGGAAAATTACTATGCAAAAAATGAGCGCGATCTGTCAGACAGTTCGTTTACGGCAGCTGTTGAAACCAGTTCACCTCAGTAGTGCGTTGCGAAAAAAACAATGGAAAAAAATATTGAACAAAGAGTTTGCATCAAATTTTGTGTTTCGAACGAAATTTCGTGTGCAGAATCGTTGCGAATGCTACAAAAGGCTTATGGGGAATCAGTTTTATCGAAAACTCAAGTTTATGAGTGGTACAAAGCCTTTCAGGACGGTCGTACGACCGTCGAAGACATTTCGCAACGCACTACTGAGGTGAACTGGTTTCAACAGCTGCCGTAAACGAACTGTCTGACAGATCGCGCTCATTTTTGGCATAGTAAGTAAGGACAGTGCTGCCAAACTACATAAACTTAAAATATCGAAAAATATACAGCGCGCGAATTTTAAATGAGAATTTCCGAAAACTTTTCAGTCTTAATGTATAATATTCTTTGCGTATATATCAGAAACTAATAAGTTTTAATTAGACCGTTAAATTTAAATTATACGTTAGACTCCTAGCTTATCTGAGAGATACAAATACACTCAAAATTTATATGGTACAAATACGCAGGGGGATTTGTGCCGCGTGCCGGTATTGAATGAAAATAAACTCAACTTCCCTATTTGCAAATCGAGTAAAAAATTGTGAACTCATTTAATTCTGAGTACTACGCCTGCATTTTGAGCACTTAATGGTAAACAATAGCTAAAATGGTCAGAATGGGCGACATTATAAATACCCTATATAATATCAAGTTATGTATATATATTTATACGTATATATATTGCAATACATACATCATCATCCATAGTTATGATATACAGTCTATGTAGAATCTAAGCGTGTTTTACGACATTTCTCCATTCTTCTCTAGTTTGGCTTTTATCTTCCAGTTATCAACACATGCCTGCGCAACATATTAGTCATATGATGGCTTAGAACGATTTCAAATAAAGAGTTATGAAGAATAATATACCAAATAAACGTAAACAAAGAGAGAAGAAGAAAGAAGTATGATTGTATTGGACACACATTGCGTAAGCCTTATGAAGATATTGCGCATGGTGCACTTACTTGGAACCTTCAAGGGACTAGGCGCAGAGGCAGACCAGCAACGGCCTGGAGAAAGAGAGTTCAGCAGGAGATGGGCAAATCGTTTAACGAGTTGAAAGCAATAGCACAAAATAGAAACCAGTGGAAAACTTTAATAGACCCCTTAAGTTGCTAATGGAGTATGGATATAATATATCTTTCAGTTAATGACATTCATATCTCTCAGATCTTGTGGAACACTGTCACTTCATATCTTTCTCGGACTCGTCGGTTTGACGATGCATAAAGTATATGCTAAAATAAATATAAAGTATAAAATACAAAAAGGGGGGAGGGCAAATATGCTCACTTAATTAGTTTTGAGCCTTTCTGTTGACTAACAAAAAGTCACTTGAATGAAGTTTCGGCCAATATCGGAAAGGAAAATAAGTTTTTAGAAATCTGGCTTATTCTCATAGACCAACTTCAAGGAAAACAATTTTTTATTTTCGTCAAGGCATATCAAATAAAGTGCTTTCGTTAAGCATGAAAAATTATTATTTGTAAATGATCTGAGATCTTATAAATAATTGCACTTCCATCTCATGTGTGACCAGAAACATAAGTAGAGTAAGAGCTTTCGAAAAACAGCTAATTAATGAATTATCTTGACATCATTCGTTCTGCCGCTTCTCTTTGATATCTGTGTTTGTTTGCCATATTTAATTGTCTATTCTAAATTCTTTATTCAAAATTGTTATTTTTAATTAAATTAATTTTTTTTTTGCTTAATTATGTACTATTGTGAACTATTATTTATTGCATAAATATTATTTCTTTCTTTTTTTTTGTTAGTTTCCAAGTTAGTTCAGATGCAACAGAAGGGTTTATTCTTTACGCATTTTTGTAAATATTAAAAAAAAAAGTAATTGGTGTGTTTTTTAAAAGTACTTAAATTTCACTTAATTCATTTGGGTGCTTCTGATATTGAAGTCCTTCGATTTTATAAAATTTATTTATTGCATTATAGTGAGGTTTCACAAAGTTGTGAACTACAACAACAAAAACTCTTTATTATTTTATTTTTTATTATTTTAATTAATTGAATTTTTGGCTGACCATACAGATAACATATTTCGAGTATTGTCAAATACCCATCATCAGTGGTCTTGTAATTATTTCTTGTATTTAATTATTCGTAAATAGTTTTTTGAGACTCCTATATTGTCAAATATCCATCATCAGTGGTCTTGTAATTATTTCTTGTATTTAATTATTCGTAAATAGTTTTTTGAGACTCCTAGTACCAGGGATTGAACTCGTGCCCTGCCAAATTTAAAGCTCAGAGTCAGCATTTATTAGTTAACTGACCCAAAGCCTCAATTAACTTTTATATTTTTCTGGAGTTTGGTTAATTTGTAATTTGCTGTGTTTATATTAGAACGAAATTACAAACAAGCTGTAGAATAATTGGATTGGATTAATTAAAATTATAATATTATAGGAGCTAAACACTGGTTCAATAAACCCGCACACGTATTACTTAATATCTATTAAGTACACTTCAACAATAGTAATAAATTACCAAGTAGTGAAGATTATACTACTTATATCGAATAAAGGATGTTTTTAAAATTAAAAAAAATATTTTTTTAATTGTTAAATTTCAATACTATTCTGTTTATTGTATTATTGTAAAATTAAAATATTATTGTAAAAAGACTTTACCACTTAGGTGTGGGCAGATCCACAGACTGGGCAAACTTTATAATTCTGTAATCTGCAACAACAAATTCCAAACTGTGCTTAAATTCAACAAAAACTTAAAAATAAATTCTATCTAGTCGCAGTGTAGTATATTGTCTTCTACTAAAAATAAGAGCTCTCCTGAAATAAAGTTATCGTCTTGTATTTGTAGTGTGCACTATAAATGCACTCAAATGTAAGTTGAGTTAAAACGTAAATGAGTTAAGTGAAAAATGCGCCGACATAAAAAAAAAATACACCAAAGCAAACAATCATATTGTATTTTCAAATTGCACTAAATTATTTCACACTCAAATGTTATGTTAATTTTTGAGTAAACTTTAAAATCGTTAACATTATACTGTTATCACTATGTGGGAGGTGCATGAGATGAGGTTGGAAATGTTAAGTATGCTGCCAATATAACAGTTTATTGACGTTACTCTGTTCTTTATAGTGTTTGACATGCTACTTTAATTCTCTGCTATTGAGTGTGGCGCTACAGTTTAATGTATATTTGCATTATTTTACATGTTATATTTTATTAATTTATATTTTGCAGTTTGTTGTGTTGTTGTTATTGCTGCCGCTATTGTTTTTGCTGTAGCTTCTGTATTTGTATGTATATATATATGTATATATGTTTGTTAAGTATAATGTGTAAATTATATTGTACTTAATCTTGTTGCTGTTTATATATTCGTTCTATCAATGAGTAATAGTTACAGTTCTGTTTTATTTATTTATTGTCGCTTTTTATTTTTCATATCTGTTTTCTTTGTTTTTGTTTGTATTTTTTTTTGTTATTATTTTATTTCAATTTTTATTTTTGATTTTGATTTTGATTTTGATTTTGTATTGTGCAAATTTTTGAAAAGTGCTAGCTAGTATTGTTGCTATTGCTATTGCGGCTGCTGTTATGCTTCTTACTATTTGTGTAGCTGCGTTTTGATGTTTTTGCTGCTGCTGTTACTGTTGTTATTGTTAATGTTATTGTTGTGTTTATTGCAATAATAGTTGGTGTTGTTGGTGTTGTTGGCATTTCTGTTTCCGTTTCTATTATTGCTGTTGAGTCTTCTGCTACTGCTGCGGCTGCTGTTGTTGTTGCTATTGCTGTTGCTGGTGCTGTTGCTGGTGCTGCTGTTGCTGCTGTTAAGACAATTTTCATTTTTTTTGTGAATTTAGTACAATTTTGTATTCCGTGTCGTTCGGTGTGGAGTTGCTGTGCACGGTAACAGCAAGAATTTTATTATTTAAAAAAGCGCGTCTGAGTTTTCTGTTTTAGTTTGAAGTAAGCAACACTGTCGACCGTTACATTTGAAATATTTTGTTTGAAAAAATTATTAAAACGGTTTTTTCTTTCATGTGCGTGTTATAAATATTATCAAATAAAGAATATTATTCATTATTAAATATTAAATTAAAATTAATTATTAAAAATAATATAGTTTTATTTAAATAATTTTTTTTTGTCTAAAAATTTTTGTTCTTTTTTTAATAATAAATATTATTTACCTTTAAATTATTAATTAGAATTATTTAAAATTTTTGTTTTTTTTTTTTAAATAATAAATATTGTTCACCTCTAAATTAGTAATTAGAATTATTTAATGAAATAATTTAGTTTGATTTAAATAAATTTATTTTTTTAGTAAATTTTTTTCGCAATTTTATTTAATTTTTTTTTTATCTTTTTTATTTTTTTCTTTTAAATAAAATTTGTTTTGTTTGCAAATTCTTGTACGCGTGGGAAAATTCTTTTTCTCATAAATGAAATTTATTATTCTAAACGGAAGTTGTTTAACAAAAACCGATTTTTTAAAGAACCAAAAAAATTGCACTTCTTTATTTAAATTATATGTAGAAGTTTTAAGTTTTTTTTGTGTTGATTTATTTTTGTATTTCGCAATAATTTTTTTGTGAATTTTTGAGTTAAATTTATTCCTGGTAAATTTGAATTTTCTGCCGGGAAAATATTTCGCATGCATAAAATTAACTGCGGGGAAGTTTTTTTTGTTAGTAAAATTAAAACAAACAAAAAATAATTATAACAATAATAGAAATATGTAGTAAATTTAATAAGCTTTGTAAAAAGTGTGTGAATTTATTATTTTTTTTTATTTTGACTATTTTCAAATGTATCAGTTTTGCGCGATCGCGAAGTGTCAGTGCGTTTCGTCCATTGTTTAAAAATAAAGTTATCAACATTTTTACAAAAAATGAAGCAAAATAACAAAAAAGATTATCACTAACGAAAGAAGAAAACAAAAAAAACGTTTTCTTTTTTTTAAATTTTGCACATTGTCAGCTTAAACTATCAACGTTGAGATTGTCTCATTGTCTCATTGCTTCATTAGTCTTTTATGCCTGTTGTTGTTTTTGTTATTATTGTTATCGCTATCGTCGTCATCGTCGTTGTATTGTTGTTGTTGTTGCTGTTGTTGTGAATGATGATGATGTTAGAGTGCCAAATAATTAATAAAGCAAAGCATTAATTTTAATTAAAGCAAAGCTTAAAAAGCTTTGAAGAAGTCACTAAATCTGTAGCGGCTTTAGTAACATATTATGTGAACAGAGAAGAGTACATATAGTAAGGTAGGCAGGGAAATAACAAGGGATAGCAGTTGTCATCTTATGTGTCTAGTTAATATACATCTAATATACACATTTAAAATTAAATTAAATAAACTGATAAAAAAAAATGTTGATACTGTAAGTATTAAATAGAATACATCTTTCAATGAATAAGTAAATAGTGTTAGAAATACTACCGGAAGACCCGAACATGTAAAAAGCTTTGTTACCTAATAATATAGGTATTCAAAGACTGGAAATCGAAAACATTAGTTTTTATAAAAACTCATTATACCCAAACGTCTACACGTATTATGTTAGGTAGGTTTAAATTGAAGTTAGTATTGAGAAGAGTATACTATTCGAAAAGATTTGAAGACTTTTACTTATACGGATGACAGCCATATATTAGTTTTTTTAGTGTTACCCTAGATTTTAAAAGAGTTGGGAACTATATCACAACGTCACTGCATCCTTTGAGGATTTTTCTGACTCTAAGTGTGTTATATTCTCAATTGTTCTCTACAAAAAACCAAAACTTCTTTAAAGTGAATTGGTCAAGCTATATTGTCGTATAGATACATTTTTTAATTAGGTAAATTTGTTTGATCATGAATAAGGGTTTTCCAAAAAAAAATTGTACTATTTTTAAAGGTGTAGTATAATTGTGGTTGGATGCACATTAAGAAAGACATTTAATAGGTATATTAATAGTTAAGCAGATATATTTTAATTTAGTTCTTTAGTTTCAAAATTTATCTTTAGACTGAATACTATCATCAATTTGTAATTTACGTTACTTGAATTTCTGAAATTGTTATGTCAATATATTGTGTTTCTAGTGAGATTATATAGATTATCTTTATTGTTTAATATATATATGATAGATGCAATAACATTTGAATATATGAAATTCATACTTTTAACTATTGACAAACAACCAAAGTCCTTGGGGACTTTCTTCTTTCTTTTCAGCTCAGAGTTTTTTTTTCTTTCAGAGTTTAAAAAAAATAAAATTTTATTAATGGTGAAATATAATTTCGGTTGGATCCATCTGATAGTGAATATATAGAATATAACCGTATTAATTTCTTAAATTAAAAAATGCACAGTCAGATCAAAAATTGTTTGAATTTGTAAATTATGTTAAATGACGGGAATTTGTGATGATGAGAAATTCTCGAGAAATTATATAGGTTATCTTTATTGATTAATAGGTATATATTATATATAATAGATGCAATAACATTTGAATAACTGACATTCGAAATATTATTCATCAATGATCAATCAATATATATATAAAGGATGTTAAAAACCCAAAAATTTCATTAAATATTATTACTACAGACAATTATTTTAAAAAATTGTTTTAAAATGTCATATTCCTTCCAATTAGTTACTTTAATGAATAGTCAATGATAAAAAGGTAAATCTAGGGCAGAGCTAGAGCAGGACATGAAGTGATTCATGAGGTACTTGTCTTCTCAATAATATCTGTATTTATTTTACTTAGCAATTGACATCTTTTTCATTAAATATGTTTAAAATAGGCAAAATAAATTTATTTAAAAACACCATAAAAAGTTTTATGGTTCAGAGTTCCCAACTAAACTCTCTAACACCGTCGATGATTAGTAGTCAAATCCAGGACAGAACTGGGCTCAGTTATATCTGTGTTACTGTTTGATTAAAGATTATTATATATAAGCAACAAACATATTAGATTAAGTAATTAGATATCGAACCCAGGTTAATTTATTTTTTAAAAGGTATTGTACTTATAGTTATAAAGGGATAAAGAAATTCTAAAGGAAAAAATAAATTTTGCAACAGTGGTTAGTTATATCTGTCGGAGCTTCATAATTTGTGTTGGAATTATTAGTTTACCAGTGTTGTGTGATACTTCCGAGCCATTGTGGCTTCTGTACCTTTTACGACGTGAATCGAAATGTATATTGTAAAATCTGTTAAGAATTGGAGTTAACTCAGTATAGCTTTATAAGGAAAATATGTCCTTTTAAATTCATTTAGTATGAACCGAGATGAACCTTTTACGATGTTGAGCCGTTACGTGTATTTTAGAAACTGTTAAGAAAAAGGGTTCATCTTATCTGGTTGTATAAGAAAAATTTGTTGTTTTAAATTCATTTAGTATTTCGAAGCGATACGAGTAGTTACTGAGGTTAGGCTATGTTGGGTTAATATGGATGGCTGTAAGCTACATATGGACCTCTTGTTCCATAACAATACCAGATATAAATAAACTTTGAATAAATTTTGTAATAAATATTTCAGCAAATTTAAGTAGTGCTTGAAGCTCTGTTACGGAGACGATGTCAAAAAGCATTTTAAATCAAAGATTTAAACCCAGACGTTAGTTTGAAGTACACATATATCGTGTTAATAGAGTGGTCATTTATCGATGATAACTGCAACGAAATTGTTATATTAAAGAAACTTTAGAGCCTCCTTGGTAGTTTTACTTTTTATGAGTATTAAACAAATAGGAACTAAGAAAAAGTAGAAGCTAACAAGAAAGGAAGAAAATAAGCTTACCTGTTTTTTTTTAATAAAATAAATCTAAATTATTTACCTTTCATAGAGGAGACAATAAATCTATTAATGATTGCCATGCAGAATAGTCTTTTTAGATTTACAACCTTTCGTAACAAAACAAAAAAATTTATTGGATTCAACACATTAGTCATAATTTTTTCTTTCAGAGTTGAAAAAAGACAGCATTAAGTCGGGTTAAAAAAAAATTGACATCACTTTTAAAATATGTTGAATGCTTTTTTTTAAATATTTTTTTTGTTGTGTTGTGTACAATATAAAATATAAAAATTTTTAATACAGAAAATGAATTAATTTAAATAAAAAAACAAAACAAAATGAGTATTAGAAGAGCAATGGGAAGCAGTCTTATTTTATATATTTAAATTAATTAATTAATTTATGTATTTATTTGTAAAATATGTTAAATGTTAAATGATCATATGAATTCTGCAACATATTTTCAATGAACATTTATTATACAATAGACTGATTTTTAAATTTGGCCGCACTGAAACTTAAGACTTAAAATTTTTTGCAACTAAAACCTAACTCTGAACATTTTAAGAGTATTGTTGTTGTTTCACATGTTTTCTTTGGTAAGTTGTGAGTATTTTTATGCTACTCTGAAAGCAAAAATTACGGTTCTTTTTGATTGTATGTGTAAAGCATACACATAGTCCTTTATAATGTAATGTTTAGAATATATCTATCTATGTTTTTTTTTTTTGTTGTACCGGTGCATTTGAAATCTTTTATTTTTGAACTTAAGTTCATATCAAATGTTATCAATATAAATATCAAATCGCAATTATTATTATTATTTTACTGCACTTGAATTATCATAGATGATTATTCATAATATTAATCAAATAAATCTGCATTAATTTAACGCCTTATCAAAATGTATCCATGAAATTCTCTCCATACCATTTAATCGAAATGAAAATGATTTTAAAATCGCTTATGTTTCATTAAAAGGTTGCTTTATTCTGTTCCTGATTTACGAGTACCTATTTTGGTGTGGATTTTGTTTTTGCTATACGCCAGTTACCCGCATGAAATGTATCTTTTATCTTTAGGCAGCTTTTGTAAATATTTGCTGATCACACATTAATTTTTCCGTTACCGTTATTTTCGTAGCTTTCGGTGTTGCTGCAAACAGTGTAAATACAAGTACGAGTACCAGTGCAATGTATTAAAATTAATTTTGAATTAAATTTTGCAAATATTTACTTACATAATAACACTAAAAACAGCATCTAAAGTAACAACAACAACAACAACAATAACAGTTACAACCATAAACCAACTAATACTGCTACAAAATATACATATATCTATAAATATTTATACATCTCATGTAAGTAGAAAATTTTATGTTTTAAATACTTGTGCCATAAGAATTTTATTTCAATTTTAAACTCTTTAAAACTTTTTTAATTATATGTATGTTATATTGTATCTACTTTATTATATGTATATTAAATTTCCGGAAAATGTATATATAGTATTAATACGTTTCTTCTATTACAAACGAATATGTTAATTAAGTTCTCGAATTGGAAAAATACGCTTGAATATGTTTTAATATAATGACTAGAAATTTCGGAAGGAATATTATCTTTCATATTACCATTAGTGCTTTTTAATAGGATTTACAATATAGATATAATGTTTATAATAGCAACCTTTAAATAAAATGCTAGGTAATAGGATAAAAAAGTAGTTACAACTTTATATATTTTTAATAGGTACTTATAATTTATTGTTGTCTGTTTAAATACTAAATTATTATTAAGTACTTATTTAATTTACAATATAGTATGTCTTTCAAATTATGCAATTATGACAACCTGATTTTCAGTTTGAGTTGCCTTTTTATATATGGTTTTGAGATCTCTCTGTGATATTGCTTTTATGTTATCTAGTGTTGGTAACAAGAACACATCCAATAAGTAAACCAAATTATTAGTTTGATGTCTAATCTATTTAAAACTAGTCCATCTTTTTGTTGTTGTTTTGAGTGACCTATTTGGATATGAATAACTTAAGAGATTTAAAATAATTAAGTCGTTCAAGTTCATTGTACGTTCGTTACCATTTCAAGAAGCAAATCTTAAGTTATTGAAACTGTGTTTTAAGTTTTCATAAAAAACAGTACCAACATATTAGGTAAATTATTTAATTCGTTAAAACGTTCGTTACCATTTCAAGAAGCAAATCTTAAGTTATTGAAACTGTGTTTTAAGTTTTCATAAAAAACAGTACCAACATATTAGGTAAATTATTTAATTACATGAACCGTTTGCACCCCAAAGCTACTAACTTATTTGCTACACTTTAATTAATATTCAGATTACACTGAAAAACTTTGTAAATTTCAATAAATTATATTTTATAAATTATTGTATGATATTTATAATATGTTATATTATTTTATTATCTTTTTTGTTGAATAATACCATAAATTCTTTTTACATATCTTATGTTCCCATTTCTTAGTTTTATTAAGTGAATTTGTCTCATATGATCTCTGCTATATTAGATCATTCTAATATAATGATCATTAGATCATTCTAATATAGCAGAGGTTTCACAAATGGAATCTGCAGTAATATCACTATTACCCAAAATATTGAATTACTTCTTTCTTTTGACACTGAACTTTTATGAATTTTTTGTTTAGTATTATTCATTTTGACTCACATTGTAAGTTAGTATTAAATATTGCTCTTCTAGAAGGAAGAAATTTCACAATTTTTTAGGTTGATCTCTCGACACATATAGGTTGGCACAGAAGAATTGTCGATCTATAGCTTGATTAATGATAATTATGAAATGTACGAAGATTTATCTGAACTTGATATGAGTCCAAATTTGATAACGTTGATGATAACCATAGCCAAATTAAATGAAATACGGATTGCTTCCTCACCCACCGTATTCTCCAGATTTGGCTCCCATTGACTATTACCTGTTTCCAAAAATGAAAAGATGGCTGCAAGGCAAGAGATTTGTAACAAATGATGAAGTAGAATAAAAAAACTGAGGTATATTTTGGCGGACTTGATAAATCGTATTATTTAAAAGGTATCCAAATGTTGAAAGATTGTTGAACTCGTTGTATCGTGCTAAAAGTGGACTATATTGGAGCACAAAATATAATTTTTTAAAAGAAATGCGTTCATACACCAAAAGCATAAAACTAAACACAGAAATTCTTTGCAAAACAAGCAACAGCGCTTACACAAATTTCATACAGTACTTACGCGAGTCATCGAGTCATTCATGCTCACCTGAGTATATGCTATGATTCATGAATCATACGTATTATTGTAAAAGCAGATTCATTAGCATTGCCATTCGTTAACGAACATACTTATGAATCATGTGAATAGAATTTTTTCATATACCATGTTTATCTTCCAGCAATAAATTAGTACATTCATCAATTTTTTTCTGCATATTTGGTAGTAAACAAATGCAATTTTTAATTTAATTCAGTTGGAATATATGCCTATAGTTACTACCATTTTTTAGTGTAGATTTTGCAAATTGTTTATTATTCTTTAAGCAAATAAATTTTTATGCAGTCAACAAAAAAATTCGGTCCCCAGAACTGCTATCAACAACATCCGTTTGCTATGAGACTTTTGATTGCACATATCAATTAAGTATTAAAGTTTTGAACTATGCCAATAAATTCCTATACGAGCAGTTAAAACTTCTGGGTGCACAGAGATGGAATGCCAGTTCGGCGTAAGAGTTTGGGTTAAGTGCAGATGTTTTCAACTATTTTTATGGGTATGCAGAACTTTGGCATGGGGCACCTATTGAAAGACACAGTCATAAATTTCGTAAACATTTTCTTATCTGTTTTGCACAGACAATAAATACGAGTAAAAGGAATTGTTTGTGTGTGCACAAAATTTCACAAATTACTCATTTTTTCTCTAACACTTCTATAGCGATTACCAGTACCAGAAGTATATAAGATACAGTAATATCATTTTTTAATATTTAAGTAATTGATTTCATGACAATATCATAAATATATACAAGATAAAAATGCTTATAGACATTAAAAATGCTTTATAAGAAGAGTTTTCATTGAAATTAACAGTTCTAGTGGCACTATTATTTTTCACAAATTATTCATTTTTTCTCTAACACTTCTATAGCGATTACCAGTACCAAAAGTATATAAGATACAGTAATATCATTTTTTAATATTTAAGTAATTGATTTCATGACAATATCATAAATATATACAAGATAAACATGCGTATAGACATTAAAAATGCTTTATAAGAAGAGTTTTCATTGAAATTAACAGTTCTAGTGGCACTATTATTTTTCTGTTTTCAAAAAACATTTATTTTATTTTTATTTTAATATTAAAAATATTTATGTAGTGCACAAAAGCTCAATACATTATACAATGTTCAGACAGTCAAATTTCCTTAATTTCGTGAAAATTAAATTAAGTTAATTTCGAAAGTGTGCATACTGCCCCAAATTAAGGAAATCATATGTTTTTTGTTTATAAATCGAATGATAATAATTACATGGTCCAAATCCCAGATTTTAAAACTTGATTATCATAACTATTAATGATGGCATTCAGCAGTTTTATTAGCTTTAGTGAATTTTAGCTATGTGAATTATTATTTTTCAATCTGTTTTAAATTAATAACAATTACAGTTTTTTTTCTATATTCAAATTTTAAAATTTGCACTATTTTCAAAATATTTTCCCGGCTTTATTAAAGTTAACTATCACTGACATTTATTTAAAAAAAATATCATATTTTCGCTATCTCAATTTGATCTTTTGCTTAAAATTTGGCTTACGAAATTAAGACTATCTTCCTTAATTTTGTTTTAACCTTAAAACTGAAATTTGTATATGAAAAACTACTTAATTTCGCTGAAATGGAGTTGAAATTATGATTTTTGCGAAATTAAGATGTGTTTGAACATTGTATTAGTTTATCATCTTTTATTGTATAAATTGCATACTTATTTATGATGGGGTTATAAATAAATAGTTTTCAATAGTTTTTTTTACTTAATAATTTATTTTTTTGAATTATTTTCTTTCTATAGTAATATTTTCATGTATATATCAATTAAGTCATTTTAATACAATATAGTTTTTTTCCTTAAAAGTTTATTATTTAGTACTATATTAACTGATTAACATCATAAATAGTTTAGATATTGTTTTTATAAACCTGTAATTTGTGTTGTTCTAAAATGAAACACATTGATGCTATTTTCATCATCATCCGTGACTATGCAGTCCATGTAGGACCTAAGCCTGTCTAACAATATCCTTCCATTATTCTCTGTTTTTTGCTTTTATTTTCCAATTTGTTAAGTTTATTTCTTCTAAATCCTGCTGCACACTGTCTTTCCATCATTTTCTTGGTAGCACTTTTCTTCTGCTGCTTCCTACTTCGTTTTCATAAATCTTAAGAGTTACTCTTATATCCGGTATTCTTATAACATGTCCAACCCATCTTAATCGCTGTTTTTTCATAAGTTTGTTGACTTTATCACCTTCAGCTAGCCGTTCTTGCTCGTTGTTGTATCTTATGCGATACATCCCATTTTCTTTCAAAAAACTTTTCAGTTTTGTTTTCTGCGAAATATTATTACTTGTAATTAGACGTTTTAATCCATAATAGGCTTTATTCCCAGCTTGTAGTCTATCTTCTAATGTAGTCATTGATAGATTGTTCTCGCTAAAGAGAACACCTAGACATTTATAGCTACTGACACCTTCAATTAAATGGTTGTTAATGTTTAGGACATTTGGAGTAGATTTTATGGTTGAGATTAATATGTATTTGGTTTTTTTATAGTTTATTTTTATAGCCATTTTTTTAACATCCGTTTCGTTTTTTTTTACATTGAGATAAGATATTAAGCTACTTATAGCGCTACTTATTCCGCTTAATTATGGACAAAATTTTTACCAGAAACTGAGATATAGATACTTTTTATAGCAATCTGAAAAAAAATTATGTTTTATTGAATAAAAAGTGGATATACCTAGTGTTGCCACTATTTCAAAAGTTGTGGAAGTATGCGGGACAGATATTTGTTTCTTGTGTTAATATAGAGTTAAATTTCTTTTGCCTTCTGAATATTTATTCACATTTTAATATAAAAAATGTTTATGTAGTGGTTTGTAACGAACATTTTTTGTATAATTATTTTTTCATTTTCTTAGTGCCATTAGCTGGCAAAATTTTTTATTTTGTTTTGGTTTAGTTTTCAATTATTATGTTATTTAAGTTATGCTTGCTGGCATTTTGATTGTTTCTTATTTTCTATTATGTTTTCAGCATTGATCGGTGAGCACTGAGTGTATGTATGATTGAAGTGAATGTAGTTTCCTGACACTATGAAATCAGACACCGTTTATAGAATTAGAAATTTTTTATTAAAGAAGCATTAAAAATTGAATTTTTACTGAATTCAAAACTACTAAATAAGTAGATGCGATATTGACTACCTATTTTTTTATTCCTAATTCGAATCTAAAATGCTTCACTAACATCACAGTACAGAAAACGTATAAATAGATATCTAATAGATATCTAAAAATATATAAAATATAAACAGCGGACAAAATAAATGTCCACTAAAATTTTAAAATTTGACCATTCAATTGCCGTTCAATCTGTAAAATCGTCACCATCGTCACTCGGATACTATAAATCAAAAGATATATACATTAAACCGAATAGAGGATCATATATCCGTATCACATGCCTTGTACTCAGAGAGTAAAGCGGAAATGTCAAACTTTTCAAATAAATTATGTTTAATGTGTTATTAAGATTAACTTTGGCTGAGAAAAAGTCCTTCTCTGCCAATACTGTCACTGGCATTGAACAACTATATATATTATATGATATATATCATACAGGCATCCATAAGTAAATAAGTCAATTATATAGGAAATAAGGATATTTTCAATATCAGCTTTAACTTCTTCGTCAATAATGTTAAGAATTTTTAATGTTAAAATTTTAGGTAATAACCAGTATTTTGTAATAATGTAGTTGTTATTACTTTTAACTTGAGTATGAATATATATATATACATATATATATATATATTATTATATAATATATACATATATATATATATATAAACAAAAGATAATAAAACCTCATTAAGATGTCCAGACTATGGTTCTGACTAATGTTGATAAATCAACCTTATATATATATATATATATATAAACAAAAGATAATAAAACCTCATCAAGATGTCTAGACTATGATTCTGACTAATGTTGATAAATCAATCTTATAAAGCCCATACTACCTTATTACGGTTATTTGAATATATTTGGTATTATAAGCTCGTTTAATCCTATGCTCCTCTTAGGAGTTAAAGGATTTAATATAAAGAAAAAATATATATGGTTATTATACCACGAGCCTGTAAAACTGTTATGCTGTCTTTATTTCGGTATCCCGTAATTCAAGCTGAAGAAATGTTGTGTCCTTTGTTTAGCTTGACTATGCTCTCTTTGCTTCGTCCTACTAATACGAGGTTTTAATAACTGAATTCAAAGCCTGAATTATAGCTTGCAATATTATTTTTGAATATGTGGATGTGATAAGTTTCCTATATAACTTTCCAACTGCAAACACTTTCGTTTGTAGTGTACTAGACGAGTTACAGAGGTGCACAAATTTGTAGTCTTACAGTCTTTCGAAGTATGTATTTACATTCAAAAGAAGTACCCTTAGAACATATAGTTTCTCATTATTAATAAAAAACGTAAAACTGTTTTTTTTTGCATATAAATTTTTTGAAGGTTTCACTTAAGCAGTTTCATTGCAATTATAATTAAAACGAAATTTTGTAAGTAATTCAAAGTTCAGTTGGAAGCAGTCAAATATTTATTACGATTGCGATAAAGGATACCCATATAAGCAGTGGTAAGTTTGGGTAAATTATGAAAATGAAGTACATGTATTTTATTATTTTAATTAATGTGCATTATAAGGATAGAGGCGGGCTTGCAATTTATAATGCCCTCGTAATTATTTCGTTTTTAAACGTTTCAGCCAGGTATGCACTTAATTATCGTGATTACTGTTTGGTGGGCTGCTCTTTGGTACTCAAATCGCTTCTAATTTAATCACATTAAAACCGCACATTTTCATAATGATTTCATTCTGATAATTCATTTTTAATGTCCTTTAACGAATATTCGCGAACACACGATTCCTTCGCTGTAATTTAATTTATTACACGCGTTTTACGTGGCTGGGAACTTTCTACTATGAAGGGCCACTACAGTGAAGGAGCGCAGTTAATGGCGAAAATGCGCTGAGCCCATAAAGAATTTTATGAATTCTTCGATTTTTATTTTTATATTTATTTTTAGTTTGATGAAAAGAAATTAAAAATGCTGAATACATCAATAAAGTACTTCAGGTAATTAGAGTTAATCAATGGAATTTTTGATTTCTCTGATTTTATGAATATTACCCAAATCTGATCTCTGGAGGGATAATAGAGAAAGTTATTAAGTGATTAGCTAATTAACATACATTCACTTTTTTATTCTTCTTAATAACTTTATTTAAGCTAGGATTAAAGTAATTTTTATGACCAAAAATATAATCTTTTTGATTCTTTACAAAAGATTCTAATAAGATCTAGAACTAATTAAAGATATATACTCATAGTCGAATTTTAAGAGTAAACTGAACTTTGGATAATTTTTAAATGAATTCTATTTATAAGATTAGGTGATACAAAAAGTATCTGCCTTTTTTTTTTGGCACATATTTGAATAAAAATTTTCTTTCTTAAAAATGATTTTAGTAAAGTTTATGTTGGCCATTATTATTTAAGATCTTTTTACCTTTTACTTTTAGCTACCCCAAGCTTATAATAATTCATCTTGTATTGAACTTGTGTATTTCATCGGCGAAAAACTTAGTCAAGTGATTTTAAGCGACTTTTTTTGGCTGGGCAATTTTCGGGGCATTAAGAGAGTTTTGCAGACATTGAAAAAAATAGTAATTAAATAGTAGCGTGCAAGCTCCAGGCTATACAATAGATATATTTATATCTATACATCCATATATAGCCATATCAATTCCTTTTCATCTCTACCAAACACTCGAGTTGTTTGCCATCAGTCAAAGCTTTGCTGTCTTTTGTGGAGTATCACCGATCTTTGATCATGATCATTTGCGTTGGATATTTTCATATTTATAAATTTCTTCGCTCATAATGATTCGCTCTAAAAACGAAAAGATTTCGTTCCAGCTTTTCAGAAATTGTAAAATTTCAACTTTTTAATTTATAATGGTCTTAGAACTATTTATTCTTGTAAGAATCATAAGAATTGTAAAATCATGTCACGTTAATTTTTAAGCCTTTTTTACATGGTAAAAGTTAAACACATTTCTTGGATCAATTTTAAATCTATGTTTATACAGTTCAGGAGTAAGGTAAAAATAAGGAAATGTGCACTTTGATAGGAATAACTTGGTAATGATGATGTGATGTACATCGATTTGAAAAAATGGTGAAGATAATAGCAAGTGCTCAATCCATATTAGCAGTTAATGTAAGTTAACTCATGCCATATGAATATTTATTTTTGGATATATTTTTGGATCACTTTTTTTTTTTTTTTTAGAAATTGTATTTTTCAAGGATTGGTGTTATCATTTTAAAATACGAAAAGTTTCATTTAAAAATTAAATTTTCATTTCTCAACTTGTATTCGTGAATCATTGGAAATTAGAAAATACTTCAAAAACTGTTAAGAAATGTAAAGAAAACTTGGATCCTTAAGCAGATCCAAGCGGAAGTATTTACACTTTTCCGATAGTTTGCGTAAAACAACTGTTTTTTACTGAAATTGACTTTTGACTGATGTACATCAGTTTGAAAAACTGACAAAAGCAATTGCTCAATCCAGATTAGCAGTTAATGTAAGTTAACTCATGCCCTACAAATGGATTAATTATTTATGATTGCGAAATTGTGTTTTTCAAGGATTGGTGTTTTAATTTCGAAATACGTAGAGTTTTATTTAAAAATTAAATTTAAATTAAATCATTAGAAAATAATTCAAAAGTGATTAAGAAATGTAAAGAAAACTTGGATCCTTAAGCAGATCCAAGCGGAAGTATTTACTCTTTTCCGGTAGTTTGCGTAAAATTTGAGACTCAAATTTATTGCATCCGATTGCCACTCATAGTTTAATATCTAAATCGTGCTACACGTACGTTTTCCTAGTAGTTATCCTGCAGTCCCTACATATTCTCCGCATGCTCCGAATTTTGAAGATTATTACAGAAGCTATAAAATTAACCTAAAAGGAAGCATATTGATAACGGTTCGGTCCGCACTCCTCCATCGCCCGATGGCATACTTCGTTGCAGTGAAAACAAAAAGCACACAAAAAACGCAACTAAATTGGCTAAAAATTGCTGAACCGTGTAAAATGAAACAGTTTCAGTTTTTGATATAAAATATTTCGTATATTGAATTATTACGCTCCCCTAATTGAACTTCGTTCTTTGGTTGCGGGGGGTGGTGGCAATATACGTCTAAAATTTATTGCGGTAATTTTTATTTAAGTGCGTTTGCGTGTGTATTGGAATTTTTTGTGCGCCTCCTTTTTATGTTAGATTCTTCCGCTTGGTACTTATACTGTAAAGTAAGCGAGTGCTATGGCGGTGTTGTGTTAGTGTTTGTATTGTATTGTGTGAATGATAATAAGTATGTGTGTGTGTGTGTGTGCAGCTGTGTGTATTATTTGTGTAATCGTGGACAACGAAAAATATGTGCAAATTTATAAAACCATTTATCATGTTTATTTTTTCTCATGCGATATTTGCCATTTACAATCGAGTCCGTCGTTTATGTTCGAGTGTTTGTAGTGGGATTTGTGTCCGTGTATTTGCATAAGCGTATCAAATTGTTTTGCATGTGTATTGCATGCGCATCTATTAACAACATTCACAGGAGTTTTTTTGCAAATGTTTTTTTTTTAAATTATTATAAATTGGCTTGATATTTATTTTCAAACATAATTTTCCTTTCTAATAACGTCAAAATTTATGTTGTCACTATTTTACATTTATTGGTTTTAAAAATGTCCTTACATTTACGAGTATAAAATTTATTATCCTTAAAAAATGTTGCTAATAATTTTAAGATATGATTTGCAGATACGTTTGAGATAAGAAAATAATAAAAAAAAATTTGATATAATAAAAGTTCTTATTTAAATTTATACTTCAAAATACTAAAAAAATTCAAATATTTTACACAACTATCATTTCTTCTTCCTCCGAACTCCACTTTAAAAACCTTTTTTACTGGAGCATCATAATCCATTCCCATGACATGACCAAGACAGCTAAGCTGCTGGATGTTAAGACATTAAGTTTAAAGAATGCAGTGTGAACCAATTAAGCTGCAACTTATTTGAACATAATATTTTTCGTTTGAAATCAAATTTTCTTAATTAACAGAAAAAAATATTTGAAAAAAATTGTATATTTAAATCTGTTCCACTTCTCACCTACTTTTCATATTGCAAAATGCAAGAATTGCCTGAGATTCAAGTTTTTATTCCAATAGTCGTATGAATTGTTTACATTTTTAAGGACATTAGGAATATTTGTTTCAATTCCATACGTTTCAGCAAAAATCGGCGCAAATTTGTCTATATACGCATTTGCTATTAGTATTGGGTTTGCATTAAAAAAAATGTTTAATTGCAAACAAATCATTTTCTTTAATATAAAAATTTATAATAAAACCACAAAAACATTAAAAAAAAAAATTTTTTTAATGTTGGACTTCTGCTTCACGCAGCATGTCTTTCCAGGTGCTCATGTTGCATGCGCTTCATCTCCTGTCTCGTACATTAAGTACGGTAAGTGCTTCCCCAACTTCATCACTTCACCGGAGCCATTGTCTACCTTCACGTCTTCCTTCACTAACTGCCGCTCTACCTTTTTCATTTGAGCCTCGTTTTCCATTCTGGCGACACTAACAAGCCAGCGAAGTCGTTAGCTGTTAATTCGCTGAATTACATCAATGTCGTGATAAAGTTCGTACAACTCGTAGTCTACTATAATGTGTTAGTAGTCGCCAAATCATAGAAAACCAAAGATCTTACAAAGAGCTTTTTTTTCAAATACTCCCACTGCTTCTTTATCATTCTGTGATAGCATCAATGCTTAGCGCAAGTCTACGTCTACGTGTCTACTGAAGCTGTAGTAGCATCTATTGCCAAGATAGTTCTACATTTGTTCGCCATAACTAACAACAAGGATGTCTGTCTTGTTGTAACTAACAACAACGGCGGTGCAAGATAAATAGAATACATGACCACTTCAAAAAAAAAGTTTAACTTTTTTCTTGGTTTGCATTAAATAATTGATCATAGCGAGAAATCAATTTAGAAAAATGTTCCTTTCAAAAATGTTATTTTCAGTACACTTCATGTTTCCGTAAAATGTTTATTTATTTTCGTCTTTGAAGGTTGATGCCCCTTTGAAGCTATAAATCAGACAATTGGCTTTTCAGTAAAACTTGTAGACATTGCCTATTGGAGAATCAATTATTAATTAATCAATGATCTGTTGTCCTATTAATCTCAATTGAGCGATTGTAGCGCGTCATGTAGTGAAATAAGTGAAACTGTATAAGAAAAAAAAAAATTTGGTAAGATATAGATGATTACATTTTCAGGAAGGTAGACGATATATGACACGAAGTCTGACCATTCTAACACGTTTATCAGTAATGAAACCGTGCAGATGTGCAGGGTGTACTACTTGTTAAAGCAAAAGAGTTTCGGAAAAAGGAAATAAAACATTTTTCGTCATATTTACATAAATTATATTAAACAGTTAACACCATATAAGTTTACATAAGATCTTATATAGCTTTCATGGCTTTAAATTAGAATTAAATTGCTTTAATATAGCACTAAAGTGCTTTATCATAGCACTTTCATAAATTATTTTATTCGCTTTCAAATTCAATATCATACAGTATGACTTGATCACTTGCTTAACTTGCTTGACTATAATAACTCAGTATCAAGTTTAGGTTCCATGCAGTAGTTCTTATCAAGAAAGCGTATATGCGTTATCTATTATAACGATATGACCAAGACAGAGAAACCATGATTAATTTGAAAGCGTAGTTGTTGCTAAAAAGAACAGAAGTAAAGATCTTAAGAGTCTATAAACTTAAAGACTCCTAGTGCTGTTTCATGATTCCCTGATAGCGTTTAAACTTTTGCGCCATACAAAAACAAAGCTGGAATAAGCGACCTTTAGATACTCGCTTTTGTCCGTCGAGAAAGGGGTCTTGTCCAACTTCATAGCTGCGTAGTAAACTGAAATCCAGATTTTTCATTATTCTCTTTATAGGACTACAATTTCGCACTATAAATATATTTTGTAAGTAGGGGAGCTGGCCAGACTGGCTGCATCAGGTATTTATTCGGTAGTTCCAAAATAATTGAAGCATATCGTTGACACTATCCAAACATTTGTAGAATTTTTTTTGTGCTAAGCAATTTAATAAAAGGTGGTAAGAGTCAATGATATGCAAGCATTTGTATACAAGTTGACCGCGTTCTGTCAAGAAAAAAGTCCTCTTAATAAGATGCCCTGTAAAGCATTTTCAGTTTCGCCAGAAGTACAAGGGAATTTCTGAGTTTCTGATACGGTAACTCAATAGGCCTAAGCTAATCTTAGCTTTTACCATACACAGGTACATCTATTGAATGGTGGTAGCATTTATCGCATGTATTGTTGAAATTTGCCTATCTGATAATGTAACTACAGCTAATATACCGATTTCTGTCTATCTGACGAGGTGTCAACAAGGTAGATTTATGTTATGGCTTCAACTGCTTTATGAAAGAATTCTTTATTTACCAAATTGAATAAAATTTATGCCTGAAATATTCTCTTTCTATTAACTTAATTAGCATAAATAAAAATACCTACTTAAAGCTATGTAATATAGGATCTTATGTTATTTTTATACGTATAGTTTATAGTATTGTTCGTTATATATAAAAAGACACGTTTGTTATGTATATATTGTATTTATTTAAATATTTATTTCAATCAATTCATTGTTGTTAAACACAATTATTATTTGTCAATAGATTGTTATAAAATAGGTATTGTGGATAAAAAAGAAATGGGTGTGATTCGCCATGTTATGTGTCAACCTATATGAGTATGGATCCTTAAATTGTAATTGCTTTTATAATATATGTATGCATTTATGCGCCTATATGAATGTTTCAAAGTAACGAATTTGTTTAGAAATAAATTTGTTATATTGCAGTTAAATTTTCATAATTAAAAAATTTTAAAAACTAATTAATTAATTAATTATTTTTTAATTACATAAATTTTTTTAATAAATTTGGCTCAATTTACTTGAACCTGAACACATTTTCAATGTTATTTTTTTTTTAAAATTTTTTTTTTTAATTCTTACGTCGAAAATATTTTAAAGTCGGTTTCGTTTTTTAGGATTTCAACTTTTATTGCTATCATATTTTTTGTATATTCCTATACATATTTCGGCAAGTTCGCTTTTGCCTTCATCAGGAGAATGAACAATATTATAAATTTTTTTTAATATTTTACAGTAGAAAATAGTAAAATCTAATTTATGGATCGACATTACCGGGATTACCATTTGTTGGTAATTTAAATATTAATTTTGATGTTTATGCTGCACTTTCCCATTCGAAAAGGAGCATTGCAGCAAAAAAAAAAAATATTGCTTTTTTTATTTAAATTAAAATGAAAATTAAATTTTAATTTAATCACAATAAAGTAGGAAACTTATTTTGCCATTCATTTGAATCTACGAAGTTAAACTTGCCTACATCCATCATTCAACATTTGCGAAGCACAATTTACCATTTTTACCATTTTGTGCACGTCATGAGTAAAAGCAGTGCCCGAACACTAACTGAACACTAACCGAACACTTCGCCAGCCATTTTAAGTACTAAGCAATGGAAATGAAAGCAACAACAACAAGAAATTGAGTACTAAAATAAAAAACAAAAACAAAAACAAAATTAAAATAAAAATAAAAGTAAAAAAAACGGGAGTCTGAATGGTAGCATTAAAAACATTTAACATATAAAATCAGTTGCAACAAAAATTACAACAACAATGCCAGCAACATACAAAAAAAAAGCGCACAAAAAAAAATACAAAAGAAATATTACAAGAAAATTATGAAAAAGTAGTAAAAGCAGAAGAAGCATAAGAAAAGCAAGTATAAAAACTAAATGGCTGAAGTAGTGTAAAGCTACGAGTAAAGTACTGAGCCGGGCAGAGAAAACTGTCAGAAAACAGGTCAACGGGAAACTGAATTGAACTTAATTGAGAAGTAAAAAGGGAAATAAGTAAAAATATTGTTAAAACAGCAAAGAAATGAAAAGAAAAAAATAAAAACGCAGACTGTAAAGAAAAATTCGCTCTGGCGTATTCATTTGTTGTCTGTATATGTATATGTCGCTGTGTCTGTGTCTGTTGAATGTAGGATGTGAACGTAGTATGGTATGTTTTGGTCAAAACATAAAAATATTACGACAAAAGATGCTATGACCATTACTTGTGTAGTAATGCACACCTACACACATATATGCACATACAGAAATCTCTACAAATGCTTGTGCAAGCACAGAAGCATTTCTACATGCATAATTCATTTATCAAAGAGGACCCGGAAAGCTGTCTTTTGTTAGCTAATAAAAGCTAAAATGTATACAAACGATGCGATTGCATTCATAAACTCACTTTCCAATTACTCTATAACTGCGGTATTGTCTTCCCTAACACACTTAGTGATGCTACTTTAATACTAGAAAGATATATGCGTTGGAGTTATGACGTATACAAGTGGTAGCGCGGGTTGTGTACACCAAAGGAACTTAATTTGAATTATACGGCTAAATATAATATCTTTATTTGGTTTTTCTAAATTAAAAATATATTGTTTCGAAAAATAGAGTTTATGAATTTTCAGTATATCTTCCATGAAAATAAATACAAAAACGTATTAATATATTATATGTATATTAAATAAGAAAAATATGTTTCTTCTTAATTAGAACCTTTTTATTGCCTTAGATTGAACCAAGTAAAATTTTTTCTATTGTTAATAGTGGTTCGTCCTTCTTGTTATTACGCCTATCGTCATATAACAAGATTAGATCTTGGGAACTCATTTATTGGGAGTTTAAAATTTCGAATATATTTTCCATTAAAATAAATAAGAACATTTAGAAACATTTAAGGTTTATCCAAAGTTTAAGGTGGTTTTTAAATCTCTGATTTTTTTATACGGCAATAGAATTGGCCAATAAGCCTTAAGACTACCAGTATAACCGAACCTAACCTACCTGCAAGATCATAGTGGATGGTGGGTGAAAATGAGAAATGGTTAATTTAAACCTTTTTGAAGGAAACGGTAAGAAACAAAAATTATATGAATATACATATAATAATACAAATGAGTTTATGGAGTACTAGTCAAAAAACATCGAAAGGTTGGGAATTTTATATATAGATAAGTACTATATAAATAAAAATATGCACAAAAACTATATAAACAGTTTTTTATTTCAAAAGTCTACACAATAATAGCCTTTAAATGATAAATAAATAAAAATAAGTAAACTCTAAACAAAAAAAATCAAAAACAATTATAGTACAATTTTGCCCGCTGACAACTCGATGAAGTATAATGGATATACATAAACATATATGAACTTTTTTTTACTATATAATTAATTATTATTAAAATTATTAATTTTCTAATAATACATTTTTTTATTTTTTTAGGTAAGTACCATTAACTGGAACATATTCACATGTCATCATAATCTATGTAATACATATCCAGGTATTTTATATGTTCACTCTAAAAAATTACAAATGATATCAGAAATATATATGTATGTTAATATATATCACATTAATTTTAAATTGAATGTTTTTCGAAGTTATAGCAATTATTTTTTCTTCTACACTCATATATATTGGAAGTCGCTTAATTTGCATTATAGTCCCCGAAATAATTCTTTCTTTCACATCATGGGTTTCAAGCGCAGTATTTTCTATACGTGTTCATACAGAAATAAAGTCTGGAGGGCTATATTTTATTATTTATAGTTTAATATATGAAATTTATTTGTTTTAAAAAGGAATGTATTATTTCTTAAGTGTTAATAAAATTTAAACTGATATTAGCAAAAGTTTTAGTTTACAGAGTCCTATCAAAATTTCAGTAATGATTATAAGTTTTTCTTTTGATAAGTCCATACAATCCTGGTATCTCCTGATTATAGGTACCAATAAGTGATTTGGATTGTGTTAATCCTAGTAGATAATCCCAGTAATCTTTTCTGTTCTGATTCTCCTTCATTTTAATGAGAGAAAGGAGGGTACTGTGATCTAATTTACAGAAACGTTTCGGTTTCATTATCGGTGTGGCTGCTCCTTTCCTGGCTTGTTTGTTTGCTTATTCGTTTTCGCGTATGACAGTATGTCCCGGTAAAAAGTGTTATATACTATCGACAATTAAATACTGATTAGAGTCTAATAACATCTATCATATAAAGGCACATGATACCAAAGACCATTTGTCGACATATAAAAAGTATTTTAAAGACTGGCAAAAATGTTGTTAAAATAATTTAATAACAATTAATTTATTTTTTTAAAGTTATTTTATTATCTTTTGATGTAGATTAAATAAATTTTGTATATTAAATTAATTGTTTTTGTTTTATTTTTTAAATTCTCGGTTGTATTCAAATATAAGGTACTTGACTACTTCACAGTAACGTTAATTCACGACTGTGTATATGTGGATCTCATCGAAGAGGACACTGAAATAGGCATCATAGATTATTGCGTTTTGACCAAAGATTTGAATAAACAGAAGTTCTGTGGATGCTTCATGCTACACATTCAAATGGTTATCGGCCATTATACTAGAAAGACTAGAAAGTTCAGTATTGTAAAGACAAGGGAATTCATATTATGCTTTTTTCGTATAGTGTTTAAAGGTCACTTTCTGTTCTTCTCTGGGCGGTAAATATTATATGATAAGATAAAATAGATTTAATTTAAATTCTAAAAAATGTTTGCAATATAATAATGTATTGATGTATTAAACTTAATGAAAAGGAGTTTTACAACAATGTTAAGAAAATTTGTTTCAATAGCTGATTGGGATCTAGCTGTCGTTATATATAAATACTAGTTAGTTATCTTATTAAAAAAAAACCTAAATCGATAATAGCATCATATTATGTTTCAAAGCACGTTTGCAAAAAATAGTTACAAATTGGACTGATCGAAAGGACCATGTAACTCATAGCCGCGGCGGATATAGTCGTAGCCGGAAATCATATTCAATAAATAAATGGCATGAAATTATCTACCAGATTATAATAAAAAAAAATTTCGCTCCAACAATATTTCGTATTATCATTTTAAGTTCTCATGCAGCTAAAAAAAATATCCTATATTTAAAATGTTTGTATATTATTATTATTATTTATTATTGATTAAAAAATTCATACAACAAAAATAATAGAGTTTTACTTAAAATCTAAATTGACAGTAACATATAACATATAAATATAATTAAAAATTAATAAAGAAGTTTTTCGAAAAGTAGTGAACTATAACAACAAAAATTCATTTTTATATTATTTTAATTAATTGAATTTTTGTCTGACCATGCAGCTGTTTTGAGTATTGCCAAATACTCATCATCAGTGGTCTTGGAAATTATTCTTGTATTTAATTATTCGTAAATAATTTTTTGAAACTGCAAGTACCAGGAATCGTACTCGTGCCCTGCTAAATTTAAAGCTCAGAGTAAGTGCACCTTAACCAACTGACCTAAAGCTGTAAGTGAAGCTCATACATTTTTCTGGAGTTCTGTTAGTTTGCTGTGAAAGTTTTATTAAAGCGATGTAGTTAGGAAGATTTATATTAAAAATTAATGAAAAGAATATTAAATAAAATTATAAAAAACTAATGAAATTGTTAGATAAAATTTAAAGAGATTTGTTTTCATTTCCTAATCTAAACACATTTTGTTAGTATATATAAGAATGATAAATGAACTTTATTTCGTGATGATTAAACTCATTGTACTCTAAAATAAATATTAAGCAAAATTTTCCGCATCTTGCGAAATTTATCATAAAAAATGCTACTGTCATAACTTCTGCAAAATTACTGACAATTCACTTAACTCGAAGGAGGCATAAGAACTTATGACCATAAAATCATGTAAAGTCCTTAAGCAATTAACTACAAGAAGATTTATGTGGATTTTAAAGTCTTCCATTCCAGTGGGAAGGCATTGCAATAAAACTGCTTATTGGATATATATACCACATTTATCTTCAGAGCTTCTGTTATGATATCTCCATAATGGCTGCAGTACCCACTCAACAATAATCTACACAATACACAATACCCATAGTAAAATTTTAATACATAAAAAAATTTAATAATAAAAAAATAAGAGAAAACAAAGCATAATAAAACAAAACAAAATAGAACAAAACAAAATATAACAACTAAAAAAAAAAACAAAAAAAATGTGAAAGAAAATTCGTGTAAAACAAAAGAACTTAAATGAAACACAAAATTGCCTGTTACTGCAAGGATCTTAATGAAAAATAATGGACAAGTAAGGATTTTCATTATGTGTTTTTTGTATGTTGCTTTTGTAGTTTTTGCCTCTCTATGTTTTCCTTTGTCAATTTTTTGCCGCTGTTGTTGTTGGTGTTGGTGTTGTTGTTGTTGTTAGTAATTTATTTGATGGGCGCTAACTGTCTTGTTTTCCATTTTTTGTCTCCCATTTTTTTGTGTTTTATTTTATTATTTCTGGAGCCGTTTTGTTTTCCTTTCATTTGTAATCCAAGACTTACTCTACAATTGTTTATCATTATTTTGGGATAAATGTCCTGAGCTTTGAATTGAATTAAGTGTACATCAACGTGTCAAAATGTCACAATTGCTTGCTTTATTTTATTTTTCGTCCTTGTTATCCTGTTTTTATATATATTATATTCTGTTGTGCGCTGTCTACGCTTTTAGTTAATTGCAGCCAGCGTATATGAATATTGTTTTTATCATATACGAGAATATCTTTTATTATCCTCGCTTTCATTAAGTTGCTTTGTAGTAAAAAATATAGCCCGAGTTGATGAATAAATAAATTATGGAAATGAACTCCACATAAAAGATGTATTAATTAAAATATGTGTTAAGTTTAATATAATTACTTTCATTAAATATGTTTTTTTTTCACTGAAAATATTAGTAATATGCGGTGGAGTTCAGAGTAAACGTTATTTTTTGAAAATAGGTATTCATGATGAATATTTCAATGTTAAGCCGTCAAGGGTAGTTAGTTTGTTTTTAAGCCCTTCCGTATAATCCACAGTAGGCACTACAAGAAGAGGAACGCCTAAGATTATATCTGGCGCAGATTAACGCTAAACGAAATTAACAGCCAATCCACACATCATTGCAGATCATACATACATCAATATTGTTGAGTTCAGAGAAATTGCAGTAAGAAGGTAAAGATGGAGACGGATTTGTAGAAAGGTTATGCCCAGTATAGAGGTAGTTTTTAACCATGTGACGGCAAGCAAGGCTTAATATAATAATATTTCAATCTTAACTAAACTTTTTTGACTGTTATTATAGTACATTTAATTAAAACTAGAAATTTTGCAAAACACAATGATATTCGTTGTAGGGAAACTGTGACAAAAAAGTGCTTTAATATAGCATTAAAGTGTTTCATTACAGTAACAATGATCTTCGTAGTCCCTAGATAGCAATCGAGTTGACTCACTTTATTATGAAATATGATCATTTTGTACGTTACTGGAAAATCCTCTTTTATGTATGAATGAAAGTTTTATAGGTTCATATTTGTCTAACGTGTGTCTTACTGGTCAAGGTGTCAGACCCATAGTTGTAGCTAAAGGCAACTTAATTAAGAAATCAGAATTAGTTTGAAAAAAGTTATTTGATTTTTGACATAAATAAAAATAAAAAATTCAATAAGCTAAAAGGTTGCAGTACAATTGTGTCCTTTATAGATTTTAGAATTAAATAATATGATTTTCTGACTGACATCGTTCATGGATGTGTTGAGAAAGAAATATGTGTTTACATTTTCTCTTGCCTTAGCTCGTCAGCACCTGATATCCCATGTCCATGTTCTAAGTTGTATGCGATTTATATAGACGATAGGTCTTTTATTTACGACAGCCTGACTTTGACTGACTCTCTCTCTATTCAATATATGTGTATTATAACTAATATTTACAGAGTTGTACGGTATTTATAAAACTTTATTTCAAAACAAAGTGGAAATCGTTAAATTAACTCGTCTTATTCGTATAAATATGTATGAATTTTGTGTAAATTTTTACCACAGTTTTCATACTAAACATGGATTTTGATTAATTGAAGTGAATCAGAATAGTAAATCTTAGTAGAAATGAGGTGAAAGTAAGGTTAGGTTATGCCGGCAATCTTGAGGATTCACTTAGGCCTATTGATCTGTTGGGTTAAAACTGTCTAAGAAATTTTGAGGTTTAAAAGCACTTTCAGCTCTTTCGAGAAAATTCTACTGCATACACCACTATCTATTTTGCAGTCGGCAGCAAAAATAGTTAGACTCTCACCTAATGAGAAACCGACAATTGTATCTGCTGTTATTTAACGTAATATTCAATGCCTTGGTGGCTTACTATTACGGTGTTCAAAAACACATGTTGGAAATTTAAATTTCGCTGGTACCAACGAAGAAATGTGTGTTAGACATAACTTCCATCTTGGTACGATGTAAGGCCCCTTAAAAACCTTTGCTACAATGTGGGTTGTAGCACTCGGTGGTGAATAGGCAAACGATGATTGAATGATAAACAAATATCTGAACATTCTTCCTGCGTAAGTTTGGGTATTAACCACAGTCACTATGAGTCCGACCGTAACTGGTCGTAGTACCAGATATTAACCTCTGGCTAGGTTTCGCAAGTTGGGCGGATCACTTAGTACCATGCACACTACAATTATAAGTGTAAGTGTCGGCGTGGAACCGGGATTTTATTCGCCTCTTACGACAGGCATGTCTACTGCGGAAATAATTTAACCCCTTTACCGCAATGCGCGAACGTCCCGATAGTCATATGTTGTTAAAATTGAGCATGAGAGAGTTATCATCAATATTTTTTGGAGTAGGATTAAAAATATTTCAGCTGTAGCCGTAGTCACTAGCCTTTCACTATAAAATAGTTTTAAGTCTAAGAGCGGATGATGTAGTTGAGTTTTTACTTATAAGTGCAAGTGATACTAAGTGAAGCATTAGGTTCAACGCAATGAATGGTGTAGTACTCAATGCGTCAGTAATACAGAGAAAAACTTTACGCTACATATTGTTGAATACCATGCAGTACAGAGATTTTTCTAAGATTCTCCATCATACTATGATGCCGTACAACAGTATAGATCTTATGACAGCCATATGAAGTCATCGAAATATATGTGGTTCTACTAAATACTTTTTTTGCCGTCAAAGAAGCGAAAGGAGTGAGGTAAAACTAAAGTTTAACTTAAAAAAACTTGTTTGAATGCAGAGTTTCTTGAAGTCAAGTTTGTAGCTAATTATTTTTGCCTTGTTAGATTGTTGGATTGCTATTAATATAAACTTTATGTGGTGTCGCATCCACGATGAACTTAAATAAAGTGATATAAAGAATAAAATGTTTTTATTTTAGCTACGGGATATGAACACCGACAATTCAGCCTAAAACATTAAAGAAGGATTATACAAAAAAAAAGTCTCAATCGCAGAAAATTTAAAATTTCAGGTGTTGAAGTTCTCAGTTATGGTTGCTACCGTATCACATGCGTTAAGCACCCGTAATGTAGCATCCTTTATTATATTTGTGATTATGTTTACGATTATTATAATTTTCTTTTTTATCGCTTTGTTGCCAAGTCTTGTCAGATTTTGGCATTAATATTAAATCACATTTGTGCGCCTCTAACTTTATTTTAATTTTTCCTATATTTTTGCCTTATTTCTTTAGATTCATGTTTTTCAACGTTCGGTGCATTCAGTGCTACAAACGCCCATAATGAACGTTTGAAATGTGTTAGATACGTTTCTCACTTCAACGCGCACAGGTGTCATGGCACACAAACGCACAATTACACAGAAGCTACTACCATTATTAGATTAATGGCGTATGGCAAAGGGGTAACGAGCAGGAGTATTTGCGGGTTGCTCATAGCAATTTTCGCAGCCGAAATGCTTAAAAGTGTATGATTATGCCTTTCTGTCTGCTATCTGTTGTCTGTTGTCTATTGTTTGCTCGGCTCATGCTGATACCTTGTCTATAAGCAGCGCAAATATATCGCAATGGCAACATGTTGCATGCTAAGAGATTTATGATTTATGTAGCGTATATTCTATACCTTTTACAATATATCACAATAAATCTTTTATATTTAATAATTTTTTTCTTCTCTTATCTGTAATACAATTTGTGTTGTAGCAAATCTATTGAAAGCATCCATTTAAGTAATACTTAAGTGGTGCTTAGTGGCATAGTTATAATACGTTTACATTACACGTCACTCATACGCACCGTGGTACCATAGGTTGTTTTTTTTTGCATTAGATTAATTTCTATTTTAATAATGGTATTTTTATTTTTTATTTATTGTTTCAGTAAACAAAATCTTCTATTTATTATTTTTATTTTTGAAATATGCTAATTTATCTGTGACTTTCACTAATATTCGATTATAATCTATGGTATAGTCATCTTTAAAGTATTTTAAATGCAAAATAATACATATTTTACGACTACATAAATAAAAATTTAACAATATTTTTTTGTGATTTCAGTACCCTTAAATTTATGAAAGCATATGTTTGTTAAGAACATTTCGATTACAAATAACATAAAAATTAATTATTAAATATGATGATAACATCAGTTATGACGTTAAATGTGTTTATGAAAATGCTTATATTACTTAATATAAACTATTGTATTTAATAAAGAGTTTTTGAATAGAAGTGAAGTTATAATTTCATGCTCTAGTATAAAATAAATTTGTTAATGAATTTTCAAAGCAAATTTACAAAACCTTAACTTCGAACATAAGTATGACTTTAGGTGAGTTGGTTAATAATCACTGGCTCTGAGCTTAAAATTTGGCAGGGCATAAGTTCAACCCTTAGTATCTGCAGTCTCTAAAAAATATTTACGAATAATAAAAATATTATTTTCTTATTTGGTATTTAATTACAAAGAATTAAATATAAGAAATTATTTTAAGACCACTGAAAATAGATATTTAGCAATACTCGAAACATCTTATGATCAGCCATAAATTTAATTAATTAGAAATAAATAAAAATTTTCGAAACCTCTTTATAAAAATTAATTCAAATAATATTATTTTATTATAATACTGAAAAACTGGAAAAATTAAAAAGAAGATAATTTACTATAAAATGGCATCAAGACTCGATTAAAATTAACTCGTTCTTGTTAGTAACAATGCTATGAAGAGTGATAAAATGGGATATATATATTTTTGAATAGAATCTATTTGAAATAAAAAAAAAAGGTAATAGATGTTAATATATTCTGTTTTAGTATGTATAAAGAAATATTTCCACAGAAAAAAATAATTAAAACCAAACAATAAAATCAGAACAATTAAATACAAATATATGCACTTCATTCCAGATCCGACGAGACCAGTTTTAACAAAAAAGAAAAACAGTAAATGCTTTGGAGTTGAAACGATTTTTAAATATTGTTAACTTTACTTTAAAGACTAGTTAAAATTATTATTTTGTTAATATCCAGGTTAAATTCCGAGAGAAATTTCCTTTAAATTTATATTGACTTGATTGAGCTTTTCTAGAAGTGTAATTTTTTTTGTCTTTAACTATTTTGGTAACTTCCATATCGTAGTGTGACTTGCTGTTTTAGGCTCGTATTTAATATAACTTGTGAGTTATTATGACAATTTGGAATTCTACAGTTTTCTGTTAAAGTGTGTGGCATGAACTGCACATAGAACTTTAAGATTGTTAATGTGGTTCGTTATCCTTTATAAGGTCCTTACATATCAACAGTTTCGACCAAAGCAAGAAAAAATTTGTGTGTGTATTTGTTTCCGCATACAATATATAGCATTTTATACGTTTCTGGACTTAGTTTGAAACAAACTTTGGTGTCTGATCTTCAAATTGCGGTTGTTTTTGCAACAATGCACATAAACAGATATTACATACAATATTAAGCCAAGAAAAATATTGTGAGGAAACGTTCAAAATTGATTAGTAAATATGTTGGGGTATTATAAAATTTGATCAGATCTGGGTATTATGAAACCACATATCGGCTTTAATTTGTGGCCTTGTTTTAATTAATATTCTTTCTGTTTGTCATAAAAACGTACATCTTATTTTATATACACAGTGCTGCACAAAATTTTAAGACCATTCTAATCATTTCTAATATATTAATTTTAATGTGAAATAACACAGTATGAAAATGTTTATGGTATAAGCTTTTTTATTTTAATTTTGTATAAATTAATTGAAAAATAATGTTGTTTATAAACAAAACATTTTCGTACTCTGCGTAAATTCCCTTCAAATTTGCAATTTCGAAAAATATAGAGGTGGACTGCATTAAAGCTGTTGTCTTCAAAGACGTTTATAATAACCTTTTTTATTAAAAAAAAATATATAGTAAATAGTTCTTCATCATAATTTTTTGTCAGTATATAAATAAATATTATGTTAACATTTAAATTGAAAAAATCTTTGTTGAAACAATTATAATATGTTTATTCTCTTAAACAAGTTAGCTAAAGTCAAAGCAAACATTGTTATAACACTTTCCTAATATTTTTCTTTTCTAAAGGTTTAAAAGCACCTGCATTTCTTCCGAGAAAACTCTGCTGCATACACTACTACCTATATTAAAGCCGTCAGCAAAAGTGGTTAGACTCCGTCGTAATCAGGGACGTCCCGACAACCATTTCTTGTCAAAATTAAGAATGGGAGAGTTGTGGTGAACATTTTTTGGAGTAGGACTGAAAATATTTAAAATCGAGCTATAGTCGTAGTCACTAGCCATTCACTATAAAGTAGTTTTAAGTCTAGAGTTCAATTTAAAACCCTTGTTGAAACAATTATAATGTGTTTATTCGCTTAAACAAGTTGGCTGAAGTCAGAGCAAAAATTGTTATTACACTTTCCCAACATTGTTTTTTTGTCATATAACTCACAAAATGTAAACAACATTGATATAAATTTCAATTAAAAACATTAAAAAATAAATCCAATTTGTAACTAAACTTTTAATTGTATAGAGAATTCATTCACTAAAACTGTATAATTAAAAACAAAACTAAAACAAATTTTTTTTATGTCCGTGACAAACAATTAAAATAATTAATTATATATATTCAGTGTTGCATTTACTGTTTGTTTTATTAAAAGTGATATTTATCTTTTTACTATTAATTAAAATTAAATATAAATTTATTAATGTGACAACTGTAACGGCGCGCAAAAAAAGTGAAATGTGGAGCACAGGATAAGCAACTGTGGTTGACCTGAATTTTTGTCAACCCATGTGTTTGACGTTAACATTACGTTAATGTAATGTTCTTGTGTCAAATCTGATGCATATTCCATTGACATACGTTCTCAATACATAACCAAACTACTAGCTTTCCACCATAAACGCTGAAACTCAGTTCAAGGCAATGCATATCATTAAATGTTACTCATACGTCATGGTGTACACATATATCAAAATATAAAAATTCAACTGTAAACTAAAGTTGTAGTGTGTAATTTCGGTTTAACTTTAAGTTTTCTGTTTGCTAATTTTTATTTCTCGCCAAAGTAAACTATATTTTGATTAAACAATCTACATGCACATTTCACAACGTGACTTTGAATAATTCTGATAATGAAGTAGTATTTCATTTTGCACGTTTTACTTAAACACTTAATAAAATTAACATTAGTTTTTTTCTGTTTTTTTGTTTGACAATTTATTGAGTTTTTAAATATTTAGAAGCAAAATTATAATTTCAAGATTTATAGTTATAGTTGTTTGTATAAATGGAAATAACAAAATTTGTTTGTATCTTAACACGGCATATTAAACAAAGTGTTATCAAGTAGTCTTTAATAGCACTATTTTATGGATGTGTCGCGTATAGCAAAGCTGCCGACTCTACTATCCAGAAGTTACAAGTTGTTCAAAGGCTGGCTCTCCGCAGACTTTTCAAAGTGTCATGGTACATCCGCATTAAAAAAAAATCCGGTCAAAAAATATAAAAGAGGCAGAGCCCTGAAGCTATTCGTGAAAACCGACAGGTTGTACTACTTAACACTAACTAATCTAAAAGTAATCACTAACCGCACGGGATGGTACGCAGATCTTCGATCAGTCATTGACTAAACACGAAGCACAAATTAATCAGTGAGATGGGTGGGACTCTGCAGAAACCCACCAGCTATCAAAGAGTAAAAGTGTCCAGATGCACTAACTGGGAAAAGGCTTATGCATCATGTATTAAAATATATATCAGCAATGAGACCATTCATTTGTGGTAACATCGATTTTCCAGTCTTGTCACTTTTTGAAAAAATGCATTTTCATTGAAAGGAAAACATAGAACCTTGAAGTACATCTTGCTTGATATTGAATAAACTTAAACGACTTTGGAAAAGTGTCGGTTATTGCTGTTATATATGAAAAGTCCAACTTATTTGGAAAGTATATTAAGTATTAAAGTCAAAGGTATTTTATTTAAGAGGTATAGAATTTCAAATGGATTTAATATACAATAAAATAAATCTTATTAATTAAATTCACAGATAATTTCTTTGCAATTTTGATGAAAAATAATTTTTAACATATGACCACAATAAAAGTGTTTAAAGAACTGCTTTTTAGAGATTTAATTTTTGACCAATTAACTCGAAGTTTATTACACCTAAATTCAAATATTCGCCAGAAAATCGTACAATGACATAGGATTGATTTTGATGACAAGATAATGTATTTGTATCTAGAGATTGTGTTGTCATTAAACCAGATGTTATATATAGAATTATAACATATAACCTGTTTAAACAAAAGTCATTCCAAGATTATTTTTATGCATGTAGGATTTCATGTAGGATCTCAATATATTGTTTAGTTGGCCAAAGGCAGAATTGGCCTTACGGATTCGAGCATGAACGTCTTGATTTATTTCACTTACATTTGAAATACACTACCGAGATATACAACTTCTTGTAAAACCTATACGGGTTCGTTATTGATTAACACCAGCGAATTATTTAAGGCACCGTGACCACTGGTTATAATCACTGTTTTATCGGCGTTTACTTCCATTTCGGTTATATGGACATTTATGTTCAAACTGTTTATGTTATGTTGAGGTACTCTGAGGACACTCTGGTTTAGCAAACACACATCGTTTGCATATTTGAGATCAATAGCGTGAGGATAGGATCCTTTGAATCCTATGGTGGCCATGCAACGAGGCTCTTAAAATTTTGTCGAGTGCAAATATGAATAGTGCGAGAGAAAGAAGACAGCCCTGACTAACTCAAATAACTCCTAAGAGTACCTATGGTATACTATCCATCGTTGTGTAGAACTTGACATTTAAAGTTCTTGTACATAGGTCTAATTATATTGAGGATTTTCTCGGGTATCCCTGTTCGACGTAAAGAACCTCAGATAAAATCTCTGTTTATACTATTAAAGGCTTGAAGTCAGTAAATGCAGCGTGAACAGTAGACCTAAATTCGCTGCACTGTTGAAATACTCTACGAATAGTGTTGATTAAATCGACGAAGGAGCGATTGCCTCTAAAGCCACATTGATTTTCGCAAAGTGAGTTTTCGTCTGCTGGAGATATTCGGGTAAGAAATATCGAGGTGCGAATCTTACGATTAAATTTTTTTCATAATTGATTGTTGTCGCTTCTCGTTTGTCTATATCGCTTATAATGATTTAGTAAGGTATAATCCTCTTGATAAACTTTTCAAAATTGTTTTTAATATTTATTAATCGATAATTAATTAGTGCGTGTTATACATATACATAGCATTCAGTTATAGTAGTTCAGCTATAGTAGTTGATGGATTTCAACTACTGTTTTTTATTTCAAATGTGACTATTTTCCATGTGTCATACTTAGCGAATATTTGCTATTTTAGTATTTTGTAACCTTTAAAAAAGAATCTATTCTTGAATTGATCTATGTTGGGTTTATCTATTTTAATAGATCTTTTGTCATTACTAATAAATATTCCGATAGACTGCTAGGATAATACTTTACTAAAATTTTGTTGTATTTAAGAAATATATTGTTGAAGTAATTACATCCATATTGAGTTTTTGTAATTAAATAGAACTCTTTTCGTTATTGATGAACATTTTAACAAGCTTTTGAAGAAATACTTCTTTTAGAAGATATTATTTCTCTTAGCTAAAGTTAAACAAATAAGAGAAAATTCATCATTGTTTCATCTTCGTCTAGATTTACACGGGTTTACATAGGTTTACACAGATTTTACATAATACCAAGTTCTGTGCGTGGGTTCCCACACATTAGTGGTTAAAAGTACTACGATAAGACTAGCATAATTGATTCGGTCTCTGTTATTCTGTTCCTGCGACCAGTTCTTATGGTAGGAATATATATCATATAATAAAATTTATTATATGGCTGAAGAAAGTAAAAAGTATGTATTTTTCTAAAAATTGAAGTATGATAATATAAGTATAATGAATTAATAATTCATTTGATATAAAATTCCTTTCAATATTTATTCGACTAAGTAACATAGTTGATTTGCATATTGTATGAAGCATGTAGGAGAAATACAAGTATTCCTTTATTAGCTAAGCTCGTCCAATAAAGCTTAAAGATTTAGCACACCAACACGCATTACACCTTGTGATTAATTTTTATTTAAAACTTACTAATGTCGAATGTCGGCTCTGTTACTAAGCAAATTGCTTTATCCTTTGGCGAGATGTGTGCGGTGAGCCAATAAAATATTAAATGTGTAAAAAATAAAAATAAAAATAAAAATAAAAGCTTTTACACGCACAAATGTGAGTAAGCAACACCTGCATTAAGTACTTACATATGTCAGAAGTTTTTATGTAATTATGTACAACGGCAGTGGCTGGTGGCTGGTGACTGGTGACTGGTATTCACCTACATCGAGATACTGAGATATATGCGAGAGTATGTTGCCGAATCTGTTGCTTGTTATAACAAAAATATAACAAAAACATTAACATATATACGAAAACGACGCATATTTTCATATGAGGTAAAAGGATTTTTGTGCGCCAGAAGGAAAAATTGAAATGAACAAAATTTAAAGGTTGAAATAAAAATAATATGTAAATATATATATATTCATATATATATATATACATTTATGTATATAGAAATGAAGTACGATTTTTTTTGTAGACTTACATGCAAAGGACTTGTGTTGTGCGTATCTACGTATATGAAATCTGCATAGATTTATATGGTTAGTAGTATTGTGTGTATGGCATTGCAAAAACACGTGTATGATTTTATTTAATTTTTTCTCCTTTGATTGTTAATATTTTTTTTATATTTATATTTATATTTATTTATATATTTGCTTCACCTTCAGATTCTCTCACAACTCACAACTCAATACTCATACTCCAACTGCTATTTTCACATTTCAGCTACCACAAATCACTGAAATTTACATTTCAACAAATTCAATTCAATAAATTTCGGGCTTGAGTTACATGAAAAGCAAAACTTTTTTCAATGAATAATTTAATTTGATTCATTTGAATTATAATGAAGTGCCAAAAAGTTGTATTCGTGAAAAATGACTTTGATTTTATTTTCTAATCAAAAACGTTGCTCATACGTAATGAGGTACGTTACTAGGCACATGATGTTTGAAGTTATTCGGAATTTTTCTTCTGTTATAATTACGAAATTTTTATTATCCATATCTGATTTTGAAATATGGATACTTTTGTAATGGTTAATAAAAAGATTGTACTTATTTATTTAAATATTTAAGGCATTCAATTCTTAAATGTTAATTCTTTATGTAATTTTATATATATTTGTTAAAATATTAATTTATAAATTAATTTTTAACGTCCGTTTTGAAGAAAAAAATTAAATTCTTTATACATATAAACTATTATTTTCAATATAGTATATAGTATTTTATTCTCTTTAATTAATATTAGGTAATATAAAAAGTATCTGCAGTTTTTTATCATAGAAACTATTTTATATCCATAGTTTCTGGCAACATTAAGCCGATTATATCAAACGAATACTACTATTTTTTTGTCAAAGTAGTTGTATAAAAAGTCATATTAATATAAAAATAAGTGAAATATGCAAAAAATCATGCAATTTGATGCTTTATTACCATAAAAATTTTAAAACTGCTATGAAAATATGCCGAAAGAATTATGCGGTGTAAAATGATGGATTGAGTGTACACCGCACTCGGAATGCTTTGCTTTATTCCATTTCTAAAATTCCAAAGTTAAAAATCTAACTCCAAAAAAATCGATGAAGTTTTGCAACTGGTGAAGCAAGATCGACACTCAACCTCAACCGCCGAAAGAATTATGCGCTGTAAAGTGATGGATTGAGTGTACACCGCACTCGGAATGCTTTGCTTTATTCCATTACTAAAATTCCAAAGTTAAAAATCTAACTCCAAAAAAGTCGATAAAGTTTTGCAACTGGTGAAGCAAGATCGACACTCAACCTGCCGGGAGAAAGCGGTGGTACTAGACATTAAGCACAAGCTAGTTTGGAATCATTTCAAAAGAGCAGACTGCGCAAAGAAATTCGTAATTTGGTTACCACATTAAATAATATAAAGAAATTTGTTTAGCAGCGAATTAAACTAACTGAAATACAGCTCAAACCCGGTACGATCCAACTAATTTTGAAGTAAATCATGAAAAATGTTTTGAATATACTAACATCAAATAGAAGCGGTGGAACCTACAGAAATGACTATGTTGAGTGTTTGGTTTTTGTTTGCTAAATTTCAAATTTTTTTAATCTAAATTAATAGGTAACTATTAATTAATTAAATATTTATATTAATATAGTTATTTATTATTCTTTCTTAGTATAGTCTTCACTGAAATTTAATTATGATATAAATGTATAAAAATGTTTAATAAAAAAAAATTTTTTTATTTTTAATTAATTATAATTAAGAGAACTGGAAGGATACAAGGGTTTATTTAGTGCTCTACTTTCTGCAACTCGACTGTTTGAGTGTAACGTTCAGGAAAAAGAAATAGGAATTGAACATTAGAAAAGAAATTGTATTACAACATTCACACAGACATCTTTAATGATTCCGAACAAATTGACGGAATTTTTGAAACTGTCATTACATGTCCATTGGATTACCAATGAAACTCTGACTCTTTTACTTATAACACTGTTTGGAGACTTCTATTAAGTGTATGATATTTTACGTCTTAACATTGAATACCTCTGTGATAGAGACAAACATCTGTTTGTCTGTGAATTTCGCTCTACTATTTTATAGTATCGGATATAGTTACAAATTTATGTTCAACTGTATCTTCAATTAGTTCTTCATCTTCCCATCATTTGCATTGTTTATTGCAGAGAACTGTGTTTTACGATAATTACTACTAAATAACCAGTAATCGATAATAATAACCAGTAATCAGTAATAACCAGTAATACAAGCCACTGTCTTAGAGTTGTTCTCTCGGTCTACGAAGATAATTATTAAATAACGAGTGAACGGTTTTTCAAGTCACTATCTTAGAAATGTTCTCTCCTCGTAAGTTGAATAAGTTCCTCAAAGTTTTTAACTTTAGCGTGGACACCTATGTTGGTTTTAAACTTAACTCTGTCATTGAGCTGAGCACATGTTAGTCTAATATGTTCGCCCTGAAATTCTTGATAAAGTCAGTTAAAGCTATAAAATAAATGTTAAACTATTTTTTCTTTATCTTCAGTTTCCTAACATTAGCAACACGAACATTACTACTAAATAACCAGTGACCGGTTATACAAACCACTGCCTTAGAGATGTTCTCTCTTGGTAAGCTGATTACGTCCTACGATTTTTTCTTAAGAAATATCGATCTTCAAAGCAATAATATCCGGTGTAAGGCAAGGTTTTAGCAATAAGGGCGAGCGGTTTAGTTATTGGACTTTCACTTTCCGGGGCCCAAAGCAAAAATACGTGTCGGTCTCAATATCGTAAACATTGTAAAAGTGTTATAATTTGCCTATGAAGTGTTTAATCTTCGGAACAACACAATGTTTTAGCATTAGTATACAGTTGACGATACGTGTTCCAATATCGCTTCTGTCTCCCATTATCTTCAGAGGAAGATTGATATCCTGGGCTGGTCACTTCACCAGCTGTACAGTATTTCAATGTTATTCTGTCACGATTTGTGTTATTTGAAGTATTAAGAATGGTATGTATTGTTTAGGTATTATTTAAATTATCCAATGGTTATATTGGAACACTTACGCAGTATGTAAAAAAGTTGTCTGGTCAACCTGAAAATTTCGTTCATATAAAGAAAGTCTGTATTTATTTCTTTACCCCAGAAACGATTGATTTTATATAAAAGAATATTAAAAAGGATTTTTGTGTTCTATTTGTTTAAGGGAATAGAAAAAAAAATATATATCTGTATATATGTTTTGCGGCAAAATTAATACACTCGTTACTCTTTGTTTTTTGGCAGTTGTAAAAAATAAAAAATAATTTTTTTTCGAATGAAAACATTGAAAAAGCTTGCAATTTATTGAATATTTTATGTGGCATTCGAATTATGTTGCGGAATAACAATGAAAAACCAACGCCAGCCACAGGATATTACAGTAACAACACAATAGTTAAATTTCATTGTAGCAATTCGAACGACAACAGAAACCAAAGCGCAGAGCACAGCAAGTTTGTTGCCAAAAATTGTAAACAATAACTTGACGTGTCGTGTCCTGGCATTTTATTGCATTTTCAGTCGCTCAAATGTACATTTTTATTTTTATGTTTTTAAAGTAAAGATTATATTTACAAAAAAAAACAAAAAAAAACAAAAATTGAAATAAAAAATTACTGTAGAAGTGCATTAACATACACGAGCACAAAGATATATGTGCTGGCGTACTTTAAAATACAAGTATATATAATGCTTACTTCCTGATACCTCACTGGCACTGCGTTTCCGTCAGTTGTGATTTGTCTCCTAATGAAGACGCCAGTTTTTTCAACTTAATTTTTAGAAATATCCTGTAAGAAAAAAAAAAGTTGTTACTTCCCACTCCTTGTAGTCCTGTAGATTTTATTACATTACATTACAATTCAGTGCAATTGAGAGGACTTTTTTGTTTTTCTTCATTCTGCTGAAGTTCGAAAGTAAAAGTTTTCAAGGAGTTCACAGTAAAGTGAAAAACTTTCTGCACACTTGAGCGCATAAAATTTTAACAAAGTTTCATGTTTTTATTTTATTGAATTTTTTTTTTATTTTTGTTTTCCGGAAATTTTTATAGAACGCACACGCCCTGTTTAGCAGGTGAGTAGTGCATTATAATGCATACAGAATAGAGTGCAACTGTTCCTTTCTGCTCGAAACACTTTCCAATTGTTTCAAATTGTTTGAGATTGTATGAGATTGTTTGGAATTGTTCGAAATTGTTAGAAATTGTTTAAAATTGTTCACAAGAAAATACTTTTATAGTTTGACTTTTTATTGGGTTACTGAATTTCTACTCCAGCACAGACTTTATTTCAATTTACTTACCAATTTAATTAAAAATAAAAATTATTTGATTTATTTGTTTTAAAATATTCAAATTTTCAATAAACAATTAACAATAAACTAATTGTAAATGTTCTTTTTATTTTTTGCTTGATGAACCTTTGTGTAAAACAGAGAACAGCAACGAGTCATAATTCCGACACTTAGAGTAGACTCATTCAAAACCAAATATAAATGCGTATAAATGTTTTTCTCACACACTACTTACATGCATTCACATTCGCCACAAAAATGACTCAAGTGTATTTTTTAACGAATGCCGGTGTTAAGTAGAATAGCATAAATGGCAAATGACCCATGAGTCATAGCATATACTCAAGTGAGTATGAATATACTCACTGAAAATGAATGAATCGATGAGTTGTGACATTCGTAAAAATTTTGTGTGGGCGCTGTTGTTTGCTAAGCAAAAAATTTGCATGTGTTTAGTTTCTTGCTTTTGTTATGTTGTTGTTGTTAGTACTGTAAATGCATGCATTTTTTTTAATTAGCAGTTATTTTGATAGAAAATTATATGCACAGTAAACAACAACAGGCACTGTCCACTGTGACATAATCCTCATGAATGGTTCATAAATCATTTGCATTAGTATTGTATCGAGTGTTGGTGTTTATGGGTATCAAATGAGTATAAATCATTCATTATAAGTGCTGTCAGATGTATATATGAATCAGGTGTAGTTGAATATACGAAATAGAGAATCAGTAATATTCTGCAAAGTAAAAAATAAAAAAATTGACAATAAAACATATCAAACCCGTTATCAAAGACACAGCTATATAGTTTTAATATAAGATAAGAACAAACATCAGTAATATAAATTTATAAGATAAATTTGCGAATTTATTTGGATTATTTTAAAAACTCTATTCTATAACATTAAGTTTTAGTTAATTATTCTTATAAGTCTTCGAGTGTACTTTATCACTGACACTTTCTTTTTTTCGAAATATTATTGGTGTCAGAGAAGTTTTGAAAAGTAACAACAACAACAATTCTTTTTTATATTATTTAATAATTCAATTAATTTTTGGCTGACCATATTCATTAGTGGTTTTGAAATTATTTCTTACATTTAATTATACGTACATAATTTTTCTACCATGAGTTGAACAGGTTCCCTGCCTAATATTAGAGTCAGAGGCAGCGTTTATTAACAAACTGACCATACTTGACTTGTATATACGAACTTGGAGTTTTGTTAATTTGGTGTTATATATTATTTATATAAATCTATACACAATATTTTCTAATACAGCTGCTTTTAAAATGGGTACCTGTGTCGGCGATGTATATATTTCCTTATATGCATCAGGTTTTCTAATCGAAGACTTGCTTTGAAATGGTGTTCTAAGGTTTTTTTGTTAGCTTGCATAACGGGTAATTTTTTGTTTTAGTTGACCAATCCTGTCAAGGTATAATTGAGCAGTATGGTCTTTTTTTTTAGTTAGTTGTTTTTTTAGGCATTTTGAAGCTGTTTATAATCCTTGTTTTGTGCCCGGTGACTTTGTGAATCTGAATCTTTGTTATTCTCTTCTGGATTGTCGTTTCAAGAAAATTAGATTGTCAATGTTTGTTTGAAATATTGCCTTTTAAGACTGATCTGTTGGGTTTAGATATTAATGAGTAGTAGGAATAATGTTTTGTGCCCGGTGACTTTGTGAATCTGAATCTTTGTTATTCTCTTCTGGATTGTCGTTTCAAGAAAATTAGATTGTCAATGTTTGTTTGAAATATTGCCTTTTAAGACTGATCTGTTGGGTTTAGATATTAATGAGTAGTAGGAGTAAAAGAAGAGATTTAATTCATTGAATGTGCTTTATTAGACTGACTTCTCTATTCTTATTAGACTCTTTGAAGCAAATTTAAATTGTTTTAATATGTAAAGGTTAACAATAATTTTTTTGTCGTCTATAAATTGATTATGTTTTTCTTTTTAATTGTATCTACTTTCTTATACTAATTTCTCTTCATCGACTAATAAACTTCATTTAATATAAAGCAGAAATTCGTTTCTAGGTTGTTTTAAAACTGATTACACTTCCTTTATTCTTGAACTAACTACATTGTAATAAAGTAGCTACCTTTAGTACCCATTAATTGCTTTCGCTCTTACCTTCTATAAACTTTTAAGTGCTTCTGTCAGTTTTACGTACATCCCCTAGATACTTTTACTTATAAATAGTAGATAATATCTTTATTTTTTTATATTTCCCTTTTAGTGGTGTAGTTTCGTTTAATATCTTCATTGTTGTTTTCACTATTAATAATTTTATTTTTTTTATCATTGCATTTTTATTAGCATTTGAATGTTGTCAGCACTTAATGAAGTTTGTTCTTTGCTAATTTGTTGACAGTAAAAATGTGCTATTTATAACGTAAATGTGATACTCGTATTCTCGTATTCTCGTATTCTTCAAATAAATGAAATCAACTCAGATACATTTGCGAGTGAATGTTTGTTTGTGTGCTTATGTTCGTTAAATTATTAATTTTCTTGGCAGTTTTATTGAAAAAGACACAGCAAATGAGAATACATAAATAAATCCAATTTACACGCGCTTCGAATGAATGAATTTTTTATTATTTGCACTTAAACTTATCGCGCACAAATGTCACTTGGGTTACAAATAAAGTCACGAAATCAACAATAATAATAAAAACAACAACATCAACAACATCTACAACATCTACAATAACAACAGGAATAAATGACAACAAACCTACAACACAAAAAGATACTCATTTTGTCAGAATGGAACAAATCATTCTGACAGGCTTGAGGTGAGACGCTATATTTGAATTTAAATTAAAATTGTATCTATTCGATTCCGTAAAGTCTGTATCTTCTTTATAAATAAATAAAATAATTGAAAATTAATAAAAATAAAAAAAAAAAAAATAATAATAATTCTTATTAGTAACTTAAATTGAAAAATCATGTGATAAAAAAATATAATTTTTTTTTTGCAAGATAAAAGACTGTAATAATAATACAGTAATTCTTGAATAAACGGACTTATAAAAATGTAACTATCTTGGTATATTTCTCCGATAATCGTTTTTGAAGAGTGAAACGTATTACCTTTCCGACTCTACTGCATTGATGCAGTTAAGCAGATTGTACTAGAACGTACTAGATCATAAAGTATCACATTACTTACTAAGTTTTTATATTAAGTATATTATTATATCACACTACTATATTAAACATGATGCAAAGTACAATGGAGTACTCTCAGTTGGCTTAGTTTTGTCTATTATTTCTAATTCTTATATTATAACATGTCTCAATATACATATATTATAAGATACACTCAATTAGCTTAGTTCTATCTATTTCGTTTTAGTTATATATTATTGAGATAATATATTATGTGTAGTCAAAAAAAATACATTATCTTTTCAATAGAAGGCTTTAGTTATCTGTGTCCCGCATTTAATAAGTCCGATCGGGTTACACTAGATGGCTTTAGATAGATAAGATTCCGTATTAAAAAAACTCTTGACAATTTAGTAGTTAAATGTTGCTGACAATGTTACGGAGCTGCTTGAAATAGCATGTGCGAAATATAAGGAGCCTTGAAATTATATAAATAGTCGAGATTGAAGAAATCGGGATATTTTGTGAATTATATTTCAAAAAAAATAACAATTTACATCCAACCATTAATAAAATTTTTTGAATCCAAGCTTTAAAAAATAAATAAAACTTTAATAATATAAAACCCATTAAGCAATTCAAGGGGAACATAGTATCTTTTATGCTAATTGAAAAGTGAAAATCTTTAAATAATCAACACACAATAATGGAACAAATAAATTCAAGGAAGAATAATAAAACAATGATTAATAAATAAAGAGGAGAGGAAAATGGCTTTGTGAAACCGAAGCTTTCTGAATAAAAAGTTTTAGTAAATGTTTGCATCGCAATTATGGCAAATGCATTTGAACGTAAAACTCAATATTTGATGTAAAGTATTAAAAATTTTAATTATATTAATAATAAGCCTGATTAAGAATAATTATTTTTTTAATAATGCAGAAAAGTTTAGCTGAATATATTGATAATGTGACAGACCCCAATACCATATCCTTACAATATAGTCACCAATGCATTGTATAAATGCATTTCTCTATACATGCAAATTTTAAGAAAGTCAGAGTTTCAGTTAAATTATTCATTCCACATGATTTAGCCTAAAAAATTAATCATTTTTCGCACTTAATGCATGTTGTACAGAATGGAGTAGAATTGAATCTACGAACTTCCAAGGATAGTCGCAAATATGATCCCTATCTATAATAGAAATAGGCTATATTAAATAGTAAGCTTAAATCACTTAATGTATCAGTTTGTGAAAGCGTTATATAGTTTATGCGTCATTTAAGTACAGTTAAATTGCATTAATATTGCTTTATAGTGTCTTATTATAGCACTCTTATATTAGGTATAGAAAAAGAAATTCAACCAAGAATCCAAACCAAGAATGATAGCGTGAGAGAGATCAGATTTCGTGCTAAAAAAAAATTTTGACAACTTCATAATTGGTTGACTCAGTTTTGTTTGAGGGCGCGTCAAAGATAGACACTAGCAAGGAGAAAATATGCTATATTTCAGAGTTTTTCTTTGATAAAGCCGAAAACGTAAGCCAAAAGCCAAGCGGCTGAAAATATGACTACTGTTTATAGTCCTGATACTGTGACAGCTAATTATACACAATTTTGGTTTCTGGTAGCTTGGTTTGTAAATATTTATGTATTTATCTTATAGATCAGACTTGGTACCAAGTGATTACCATCTGTTCCTGTCCATGGCAAATGATGAACGTTTTTTTTTTTGATGAAAAATTCGCTTTCATAAGGACGAGGACTTTTATGAGAGAGCCATAATGAAATTATCTTCGTAATGACAATAAGTTATATAATGAAACGGCGAAAATTTTTGCTAATTTGGATCATTCTAACTATGGTGAATAAGCCTTCAATCGCATGCAAAAATAATGGATTTTTGTTTACTACACCTATTGAATTATACGGCACTCTCAATTAGCTTAGTTCTTTTCCATTACAGGGAACGACTATAGTAATCCTTAAGCAAATCGAGTATTGGCAAATTTTTTACATTTTTATAGCATTACGATACTAAGCAGTTCTAGTATCTTCAAATTCGATTATTTGGATCGAATACTTTATTGAATGTTCGAGCTAAGCAAAGATGTTTAAGATATTTCAAGAGCTTAAAGATAATATGGTGTTTAAACATTTTCAAACGACAGTTGTTGTTGTTTTTCTAACCCATGAAGATATATTAAGCAGATAAGTGAAAAAGGAATTTCAAAGGAGCAAACATGGGATAGGTGGATGATGGTAATGTGAAAGTATAGATGGTTGTTTTGGAGTAAGAATGGATTGGAGATGATTTTCGAAGAGCTCTATATGCTTGCTGTCAAATGTTCAAGCACCAGTATACATGGACATAAAAATATTATATTGAAAGTTTCGATCATTTTAAATAATATTTAATGGTCTTAACTCGATATTTACTGTAGGTAAAAAATGCTCGGTACCGCTACTTTGTCGCTTGAGCTATTGTAAAATATATTTGATTATATTAAGCGGTGTCAAATACCGTTGCGTGCAGTTTAATACAGTTTTCAACGCTCATACGGCAAAGTTGGACCATTGAGCGTTTTTCGCCACTAATGTAATCGGGCCCAATATATACATATAGCTTGAATAATGAAGCATATTATAATATATATAATTATTTTGTATTATATTGCTTCATATCTTATACGCATAATATTTCTATTCGAAAACGTAGATTAATATTTTACATAATTTAATTTGTTGCAGCGGGAATTGCTGCAACAAGCGACTTAAGTTGCTCCCATTTTGCCTACTTGCCCGTCTTGTTGCAGTTACTGCGAATTATGCAGGCAGCAATTGTTGCTACTCTTGTTCTTAATGCTGTCATCGCTGTCATTGCTGTCATTGCTCTTAATGATTATATTAAAAGGTGGCAATTTCAGAATGAATTTTTTATTTCAGCTTTCACGTTTATTGAAGTTAATTGAAGCGAAAACATCAGAAACAAGTAAAGAAATGTCAACGACAATTCATATAAAATAAAATAAAAAACGGAAAATATAAAAATAGTTGAGAGTGAATAGTAAATAAAGTACATCATTAGTCAAATGCATTTTATATTTTTATTCTTCTGGTTTTATAACAATTGTAGTTCCTCTTAATCTCATAGATAAGATCTACGAGTTTTTATAGCGAAAATTCCAAAAATAGCCTCAGCAATTTGTTATTCATACAGAGCATTTTGGATGCGAAGAGTGAAGCAAGAATTTATTAAAATATTTTTCCAAAAGTTTTAAACTATTTCAATCAAAAAATTTTAAATTGCATTAGTTTCGTTATGAATAAATAAAAATTTGGTAGTAATTTTGAATGAAAAAATAAAATAAACAAAACAAATTTTAAAATCAACTTTTTTAATATTTCAATGAATTTGAATTTATTTATTTCGAACTGAAGAATTCATTTCGAAAGGATAGAGTTTATAGTTATTATTAAAATTCTCAAAAGTATTATTATTAATATCAAAATTAATTAAGAAATATTATTTTAGTATTCCTTCCTTTTCCATTTACAATTAACAAGAAGCCGCTCGGGTAATATTACCACAACTGTATTAATTCAGTGAAGACAATCTGATGAGACACGCGATAATGATAAGTTCGTTTCTGGAATATGCTGTGCTGATAAATAAAGTGTTAAGTGAACACGATATATGAAGATATAATCGTGCTATAATAAACTGGATACTTCGGGTACTCGGGCACCGCTCCGGAAAATCTAATATGGTCTTACCTGTGTCAATTCAGTGAAGACAATCTGATGAGACATGCGATAATAATAAGTTCTTTTCTGGAATATACTGTGAGACCCGAGTACTTCGGGTACTCGGGTCTCATCTGTGTCAATTCAGTGAAGACAAACTGATGGGACACGAAAAAATGAAGTGATTTTCTGGAATATGTTGTGTCGATAAATTCAAAGTGATTAATGAGCACGATGAATGGAGATATAATCGTGGAATAATCAACAATAATAGATTTTTGTTATGTACAATACTTCTCACTTTGTACTTCTACAAGAAGAATATTTGGTTTTATGTTGACTTTATTTGAGAAAATTGACTAGGACTTTTATTCTTAGATACTACTACTTTTTAACTAATCTTATTTTAAATATAAGTTGTAATTGAACGTCATTTTTAAGACGGAATTGTTTATTATATTTAATAGAAATTAGTATATTCCATAAATAGGTTTTTTTCGAAAAGTAGTGAACTATAACAACAAAAAATACTTTTATATTATTTTAATTAATTGAATTTATGGCTGACCATATAGCTGTTTCGAGTATTGCCAAATACAATTGCAATGGTGAAATTTTCTATGATGATTGTAGTCCACTTTAGTCAGATATAATCACTGATCAAGCTGATTATAATAAACTTATATGTCTGCTAATTAGAATATAATCTTTTAAACAAAATTAAAAATAATATTATTTGATTCTGTTGAATTAAAAGTATTTTTAACATTTAATATGACTATTGTATTTTTATTGATAACAGTGATTTTGTGCTATTGCTAAGGGCTTGATATTATAGCGCTTAGATCTAAAACCATATAGTAGCTTAGACAGATTATATTCAAACTCCATGAAGATAACTTATTTTGAATAGATTCTTCAGAACCTGATTTAAAGCATCCAACACATATATTTACTTATGAAAGGAATGCAATTGTGTTGCTTGATTTAGGAAGGAGTATTTTTTGTTTTCGTTTTTTAAACATCTTAGAGAACTTCCTTCTTGCAGGCATCTATTGAATATTCTTCAAATTTTTCAATACAACATTGCATTTGAAATTATTTTATACTGAGAATGTTTTCTGTTATTTAAGTGATTTTAATTCAAGCTATTTTGTTCTAGTAGTGCAATTTAGTATTTAGTATTTCCACGAATTGTGGTGAATAAAATTGAGTAGGTGGTCTTTTATATTGCATGAAAATATTGTAGCTTAATTAGAAACTAATGTATTTGAAACTATGACAGTTTGAATGTAACACATTTCAATAATTAGATTTTAATTGCATTTTCCGAAATTTGTTTCGTTAATTAGAAATTTAATAAGCAATGTCATTAGTATAATAATTTGCTTTGCATTCGTTTTCTGCAAATATGAATTTTCGTTAAATAAACTAAAAACAGATTTAATTTTTAAATTAAACAAATAGTTTTAGAACTTTAATTTGATGCTTCAGAAGGTTTCAATCATATAAAGTTGGACTTTTTTATGTTTTCTTTCCAAAGAGTAGTTTTCTATGAAAACATCATTGGTCTTTTAAGAGTTATTTATGAAATTTCCTTGTTACAGATATAATAATTTTATATATGTGAAAAAAAAATTGGATGCAGAAAATCACCACAATTTTGTAATAAGTTTTCATAATTTTAATACGTTCAGCGGTTGTCAAACGTTCCACATTGTAATATGGAAAAGTCTAAAATAAATATTTAATATTTTAGATCGTTCTGTTTGATATATATGTCACTAAAACAAAAGTGTTGTAAAGTGTTGTTTGATATGTCACTAAAACAAAAGTGCTGTGAAATCGAGACTATGAAATAATAACCCTCATTATATAATTTGTTTGAGGATGATACTCGCATTAGATGGAGTATAGTTTCCTTCTTATCATCAGAGCTCCAACTACGACAAAAGTTGCTCAGTTTCACAGCATGCCTACCTATTATGGACTGACCTATTATAAAGGTTTACAGTTAATATTTTTTAGCATATATTTTTTAAGTTTATAGGTCTTTAATGTCTTAATTTTTTCACATGGTCAGTATAGTTCCGAGTTAAGAGTTTTGCAGATAATATTAGATGGTTCTCTCCCAATTCCACCAAACACACAGCTTAATAGAAATACCTTCGAGTCCATAAATTTTGGTTTGGTCACCATTACAATCAGCTCACCGCTATTTGACCACGACTGTTTTCATTTAAGGTTGTCGTGAGTGATCCAGGTTTTATCAGAAGTTACTTACCGCTGTCATAAATGGACAGATTCTTCGGTTCGAAGATACAAATTCGGTCTATGAGTTTTTTTTGCTTTAACTCGTGTAAAGCTCATATATCGAGCTGCTTTTTGTATCCAGCCTTAGTCACATGCTTTTAAACGTGCAATAGTTTTTCTGCAATCTTTAGTTCTGGATAATCGAAAGAGTACTAACCTGACAATAGCAAGTTGGACTCTACAATTTCCATGATTTTATCGACATATTTGACAATTAGTCTTCCAGTACGTGGTGCATCTTAGACATCTAAATTACCGGAACGGAATCGATTAAACCAAAATTGTGTATAATCAGCTGTTATAGTATCAGGACTATTAATACTATTCATATTTTCAGCCGCTTGGCTTTTAGCTTACGTTTTCGGCTTTATATGGCATATTTTCTCCTTGCTAGTGTCTATCTTTGACGCGCCCTCAAACAAAACTGAGTCAACCAATTATTAAGTTGTCAAAATTTTTTTTTAGCACGAAATCTGATCTCTCTAACGCTATCTAGCGGATTCTTGGTTGGATTTCTTTTTCTACACCTAAAAAAAGAGTGCTATAATAAGACACTATTTCTTTTTCTACACCTAATATAAGAGTGCTATAATAAGACACTATAAAGCAATATTAATGCAATTTAACTGTACTTGAATGACGCATAAACTAGATAAAGCTTTCACAAACTGATGCATGAAGTGATTTAAACTTACTATTTAATATAGCCTATTTCTATTATAGATAGGGATCATACTTGCGACTATCCTTGGAAGTTCGTAGATTCAATTATACTCCATTCTGTACAACATGCATTAAGTGCGAAAAATGATTAATTTTTTAGGCTAAATCATGTGGAATGAATAATTTAACTGAAACTCTGACTTTCTTAAAATTTGCATGTATAGAGAAATGCATTTATACAATGCATTGGTGACTATATTGTAAGGATATGGTATTGGGGTCTGTCACATTATCAATATATTCAGCTAAACTTTTCTGCATTATTAAAAAAATAATAATTCTTAATCAGGCTTATTATTAATATAATTAAAATTTTTAATACTTTACATTAAAAATTGAGTTATACGTTCAAAAGCATTTGCTTAGGAACAAAAGACATACATAAGACTAATATAATATTAATGTAATATATATTTCTAAAGATATAATTATTTTGTTATGCAGGTGTAGAGTACTGTGATTGTCTTATAGTTCTGAATATCGGAAGTTCAATTGTACTCTAGATTACAAAAAAAAACTTCATTAACTTTTTCGTTGTTCATTTTACTGATGGCGATGACTTTGGACCTCACCAATTATCAACTCTAATCGATTTGAGTGTTGTTAACTTGTTGTGCGAGATACACAATCACGGCTCATTTCATCTTCATCAATTCAAGTATCTCAGTAAATAAATTTATATTTTCCTCATAAAAGTCTCTTGTGGGTCTTAATTATAAATTGTACTTGCTTGAACTTAACTCAAACAATTTTCGTCAATTCAAGCAGAGTAATCACAATAAAACTGCAAAAAGATAAATAAAACTTACTTTAATTATCTGTGAAGTACTAAGCAGGTAACTAAGCAGTAAAAATTATATATAAATATGTAAATTGCAATATAAATATAAAAATATATAAATACGTGAGTATATGACTATATTTAAATAAAAAGTATATTGAGCGCAATTTGTGCTTATTTCTGTCCGTAGAAGTGTTCTATTTTTATTTAGTTTATCACAAATTGCTCTTTATTTAGACAGTAAAAAAGTACGGACAGTTTTTCATTAGGTTTATGTACTTCAAAATTTGCATACTCATATTATTTTTACTTGTACGAGTACGAGTACGAGTATCTTGTCACATTATGCATGAGTATGTACATGAAGCCCATTAGGTCATAGATTGTGTGCGATATGGAGAATATGTAAATGTTGTATGTAAGTTTATTTTTATGTTTCAGTAGCGCTTATTAAGCTTCGTTAATGAAATAAGTAAGCGTTCATCTTATGCTAATAGATACAATTTGTATCTGCACAAAACGTTTAACTATGCGTACATGCGAATATGTGTTTCTGTATGTATGATTCTGTATCTACGGATTTACACACATAACTACATAAGTGTCAACTAATAAGAGCAGTGCTCTTAATATATGCATATCGGTGGGGGGGAGTCTAAAAATAATGTGTACCAGATATTGCCTTACTCATTTGTAAGCACTCGTAAGTGACACAGAAATGATAATAATAAAATAAAAATATAATAATAATAAAATTTAAATAATAATGCAATGACACTTTTAACACCGAAAACAGTTTAGTTCGCAACTTTAGTTTGTATGCTGCATATGAAAAATTGGTCATCACGATTTGGCTCTTATTGCACATTTCCTTAATATTATTAACATATTAGTTTTCTTTACGAATTTTACCAAATATCTTAATGTAAAATATCGATTAGTTGAGAGATCGGTTAGTGTATTAACAAGCATAGATTGATCGAGAAACATCTATAAACATTTAACACAATTACTTGCCTTGAAGGTTTAATACTACGATATTCTTAATTTTCGTACTGAATTATTATATATTAAAGAATGCTTTATTGGCGAAGTCATATGTTTAAAAATAATCTTTTCACTCACCACAACCGACGCCTATTTGCATTGCATATTGAGTAAGCATATATGAATATCGGCATACTTTTGGATTTTAAATACAAACTATACTATTCTTCATAATATGTGTTATATTATATTATTTTTTGATTTCGGTTATATCAAATACATACTTTTGTTAGATATAGAAGGTGGCAAGTCACTGCCTATCAATTTTTCACTAAATGGTATGGTATTGGCTTATGTGATCCAACTAGTTTTCTTAACAAACATACACACGCACATATAAAAGGTGGACAGAAAGACAAATAGACAATCATAGTCGCAGACACATAAATAGACACATAATCATAGAAGAGATCGACATATGGATACATTATATGGACAATATAAGTTTTTGTGTCCATTATAAGAAACACGTACTTCTTTGAAGTATTGAAGTTGAAAAGTCACTGCCTATCAATTCTTCATTAAACGGTATTAGAATGAGGTCCATCTAATCCATCTACTCTCCTAAACAAGCATACGAAAGCATATATAAGAATTAGACAGGAAGACATATGGATACTTTAAATAAGTTTTTATGTCCATTATAAGAAACACGTACTTCTTTGAAGTATTGACGTATTTCACGTGTTTTGAAAAATTTCATTATTAATTTTTTTTTGCTGTCAGAGTTCTCCAAACTTACCTCCGGCTCTCCTTATATTGTAAAAGCCATTTCCTGCCATTATATTTTCACGAAATTTTAAAGGATAAATTTGATTCACACGTTTGTTTGAGAAAGTTATGGAAAGTTAAATTAATTGCAAATGGTGTTAAAACTGAATAACAGGCATTGGTTATTTCAAATTCATTTTTAATTAAGTTAAGAAAATAATATGCTGTCGTACAAACTCATCCTTATTCGGTCTGGAGATAGGTCCTACCTTCAATATATAAATACTATAAAGTTACTGATCAAAAATGTGTAGTATTATCAATACTATCTGTAGAATATCTCAAAGCATTCTATATTTCATTTTTCTACGTATTATTTATTACGTAGAATTATTATTATTTCTACGTATTAGTAGAATATCTCAAAGTATTCTATACTTCATTTTTCTACGTATTATAGTTTTTAAGATATTTAAAAAAACAAAAAAGTTGATCATGTTTCGAATTAAATTTTGAGAAGTTCCGGTAAGCCGATTGGATTTAAAATACATTAAAAATTATAAAAATTTTATTTAAGACAAATTTTATTTCAATATAAGAAAATACCATGAAATTGAATAATAAAGAAGTATCTATCTATATATAATATACATCTATCTATAAGAAAATAACAGATTTCTAATTTCATCTAATTTTAATTCTGCTACACTGTAAAAAGTTGAAATTGCAATAACTTTAAGCTATATAAAATAGCTTAAATTTTAAATTGAATTAACAAACTTATTATTTACTACTACTGTTGAAAACTACTACTTAAATGTTATATACATATACATATATACATATGTGTGAATAGCTTAAGAATTTGAAATCACCGATTGTAGCGCAAAATATCGTACATACGAGTATTTACTTTTCCTGTGTTATTTCAATTACTTATAAATCGTTTGCTGCTCATTTGTATTTGCTATTGTTGTTGTTATTTTTGCATTTTGAATTTTGTTATTGCTTTTGTTTTTGTTTTTGTTGTTGTTTACCATAGAACTGTTCAGTTTTTTGATTTGTTTTTATTTGTCTTTGAGTTAGACTTCTGTGCTTATTGTTTGCCATATGACAATTTACAGTGTTCGTCTTCTGTTAACGCTAATGTTCATTTTTATTTTTGTTGCTTTTGTTGTTGTTGCTTTTTTGTTATTGTTATCATTACTCTGTTTTTGTATGGCAATTGGCAACTGAAGTTGCCGTGCTTCGTTTGTGATTTGTTTGTGCTTTATTTTTATGCTGATTAAGAAGTTACATATTTTGTTGTTGTTTTCAACTGAGAATTTATTTGATTGAAGAATGGCAAAATTGTTTTTTTTTTGTGATGTTTTTAACTACTCGTTATGTTACACGACAGCGAGTTAGAGTTGAAGTTGAAAAAACAACCAACTGGCTAAAGACATTTATTTGCATAACTGAAAAACAGGAAGGAAGTTTCACGGAGAAGTTCCCGCAGTTTGAAGTGCGTAGGAATTTGCTATGCATTCGAAAGTATCTGTAAGTCAAAAATAATTTCAATTTAAACTTTTTTGATTTTTTTTTCTTTTTGTGAAATGAAATATTTATGTCTTTTTTTTTTTGAAAAATCAAATATTTATATTATTTGGAAAATGAAATATTTATACTTTTTTTTTTGTGTGAAATAATATATTTATATTTTTTTTTGTAATATAAAATGTTATATATTTTTTTTTGTAAAATAAAATATTTTTATTTTATATAATAAAGTTGTTATTATATTGTACTTTACATAATATTTTTAAGGTATTTCTTTACAAAAATTTTGCTTCTTACTATTCCATATTGAGGTCAAAATTTCTCTGCTGACTTGCAAACTTTTGACAGATTTAAGTTTCAAAGTTGTGTAATCGTTCGTTGGCTATCAAATTAAACTTAACAATTCAGCTCAAAAAATAATTGCTTTTCTCGTTTGCTTAAGCCGCATTAGTTGTGGCTTTTGAACGCTTTAAGTAGCATTTCAAAGCATTCCAAAGCACTCAAAACAGATACTCGCACAAAGAGAAACGACTAATTGGAGCTCAGCGGCAATTAAATTTGTATCTGTTAAATGTCTGCGGCTCATTATCAACGTTTTTATTGCTGTCCGTGCACTAATAAATAGTTTGACTCAATTGGAAGCAATGCCTTTTATTGTACTCGAACGTGGTCAACTTTGCATTTGTAGATACACAACAGAAGTGCACGCACAACGCTACAACAAAGCCAACGTACGACAAATTTGTTTATTTTCCATAATTTGCATGCTTTTGTCTCGGAAGTGCAATGAACGTTTCGCCTTTGAAGGCAGAGGAGGCTTTAAAAACATCAAGCCTCAAGCCATTGAAAAGCAATTTCTATATAATTTTTACTACGGCTGCTTTCAATGAAGCGAGAAATTAAACACGAAGTAATGAAAGAAATATTTGCACTCTAAAAATTAATATTTAATTGAGTCATTTAAAATGCATTTTCACCATAAATTAAAAATATCTATTTTTCAAATGCAAAAGAAAGAAATTAAATATTTTAATTACTTACCATTTCAAATTGCTACTAATACGCGTTAAGTTAAATTCTCTATTAAATATCACTAAATATTACTAAGATGTTTATGAAGTTCAGGAACTGACATCTTAGCTTTAGTTACGTTCGAGTGGTGGCTTTGTGGCAAAATCACATTTGAAATCATATTATATATTCATATTTTCAACACTATGAATTTGCTTTCTTCATACGCTGACTAGATGTCGAACAACGTCGAAATGCACAACTCCACCATTCAAATGAAAGTGAATCAACCCGGTAATTATAAAACTTGGCCAAGTCCGCAGTTTTGAAGGATGACAGTTCCATAAAATCGGTATAAAAAAGAGCCTCGAAGATTTTAAATCTTCTCCAAGCAAGAAGTTCCATTCCATCAGATGAACATTGACACATGAGGTGGAATACAGTACGCTACGACCCCAAACGACCCCAGATCTAGTCTAACAGCAAGGCTTTCTAGTACGTAGTGATTTGTTAGTACCGATACCCTGTTGTTGAAGCAGTTGACTGGTATGTTTTTTATTCAGTTTGCATCATGTCGATCTTAAGATCTGACTTGGGCGTTGCAAGTGGGATACAAATATTTGAAAAAAAAATGTCAGACAGCAGAGTACCTGCCTTAGCAAGCTTGTCTTCCCAGCAGTTGCCCGAAATGTTCTTGTGCTCAGGTACCCATGTACCAGAGATTTGATGCTAGCTTGGATGTTCGAGAAGATTGCGATATAGGGTGACATTTATTCTTCTATGTAAAAAAAAGATTTTTTGATCTGTTGACGGGTCATAATCGATTAGAGAAATATTAAATTTCCTGCTAATTATTCCTATTGCAGTTGTGAAGCGAACGTTGAAAATATCGCACATTTGCTTTGTTATTGTCCAGTGTGTAACCGTTTTACTATTTTAGGGGTTTCTTTTTTTTACAGCATTCTAATCTTTGCTAATAATTTAAAGCTATTTTTAAATCTCTAAGTTTAGTTTAGGGAAATTAAATTATTGGCTTATTTATACAATGAGCCAATAGGTTTTAATAAATCCACAGGTTCGCTGGTATAACCTAATCTAACCTAACCTAAGATTCCGTACAAAAACGTTGAAAAAATTAAGATCTGGACACAGATCTTTTAGAAATAATGACATCAAAGAGACCCAACACAAAAGAATGTGAAAGCGAATCTGGGCAAAATAAATCATTTAAAATATGTGGCATTTTAGACCGTACAAATGTATCAAACTTAATGGCTGATTCTGTATAAGATTCAACAAACAGTCAAATGCATCCTTATCACAATAGTCTTATCAACAACATCCTTATCAATTACATGAAGTAGACATTCTTTGACGACCTATAAGATTGATTTTCAATTATCTAACGTTTTCTTTTTATTAATTTTCTATCTAACGAATTTAATTTTGATGTAATTACACAACCCACTTCAGCAAATTAAAATTTCATTAAATCAATTTTTATGATAATTCCAACAACAACTTTACCATAAGATCAACTTTAATAAGTACATACCCTTTACTATAGAATATAAAATACTATTTTTTATATAAAAAATTAAATTTCAATCTAATCATGTGATTAAATTGAAAAGCATATTTATGGAAAAAAAATAAAAACGTAAGCCAATTACTTTACACTATTAGTATGTATGTACTATTAACCATAGAAACAATTTCAAATAAACAATCTTAATTGTCCCCTTATATACTACTGAAGTAAGTAAGTAAGCTTTCAATTTATGGGATCTTTTTACATCTGATAGGTAACCATATTAGTATTATTAAAGACAAATGACAAACCAATACATATTCAATATAGTTTAAATAGTATAACTAAATTATAGTATATGAGAATTATAAATTAAATACAAAATATTTTTTATATTTCTATATGTGTATACATGAATGAGTAATAAATTTTGTGCACAAATATCCTCAAATATTATTGATATGTAATTAATTAAATTAAATTAAATTTAATTTATCTATTTTATACATCTGCATTCTCATCTTCATCTACAAAATCGACATCTGTTAGCCCTAATAATACAGACAATAGGTAATATCAAATAAAAGTGTACCAAAACCATGGATGTTGTGGTACATTTTTGAACTAAAATTTTCTTTTTTAAAAAATTAATTTGGATCAAGTATATATTGATTAATATATAATATTTCAGACCTTGGTTAGATGGCTAACCAAATTTCGTCACATCAATTTCTTTCCAAATCATTAAATATGTATTAAAGGCTAGAAATTCTGTGGTTTATATGGGAAACATCTTATATAAGTGATTAATTTATCTAAAATTTAGATAATCCCGTTAATTTTTCTCAAGTTGTAAAAATGTATGGGATCTAGCATTGTCATAATGGAACACAAGTTCTTTTTTGTTGGTCACTTCTGGTTGTTCTTCTTTGATTGTTTCGTTTAAGTGTTCTAGTTGTGAGCAGTAGAAGACCGTATTATCTTTTGTACTAGGTTGGAGCAGCTCGTAATTGACAATTCCAAATCTCGCCAAATATTACATTATAAATATGTTCTATGATATGTCTTTTTGAAAAAAATATTGATAATTCACTTACTTAATTACTTAATGAATCAATTATTGACTGGCTATCATTAGTTAGTAGTACTAAGTGCCTTCATATCGTTAGTTACTTGGTTCTTCCACCGAGGAAACGGAAGACCTCTAACGTGTTTTGCACCAGCGGTTACCGCATCAAACACGTTTTTTAGCCGGACCACTTTCTTTCATTTACACAGCATCATTATTTAGTCGTTGCTTATTTGATAATTATAATTATAAAATAATCAATCAATGATTTGTTTGATTTTTTAGATAATTGATATTTTCTTACATTTTCATACATACGCTTACGAAAGAAACTGTAACTACAATAATTAATGGTAAAACCGTGATTGGAAGTGAAAAAAACGGGTCGAGTAAGAAAAGTTTAAATCTATATAGTATAAAAGTGATTTTAAACTGCCACAATTATGAGAAATTATTTTCTTAAGAAAACCTTTCATAAAGCATTTTTAATTTCAAAATGTTGCAACAATTTTTATATATTTATATATATATATATATATTATATATATATCATACATACATATATGATATATATATTATATATTCTTTAGTTAAATTCAAAATTTTGAATTTATTTATCGACATGTTTTTTTAATAATGGTTTTTATATGTTTTTTATCCAACCATAGGTCAGTTTTTGTTAAAATTGAAATTCAACATTTGTTTCGACATTATTCATATTTCGATTCTCTTTGAGAGTAATCATCAGGATAAGGACTTAATATAAATCATAACCATATCATAACCATATCTAAACGTCATCTACTTTGTTGTATTGTCTACATTGCACTCTATATAAAAAGTACTTGCAGTGCTTGTACTGCAACTTCCGATTTTTAAAAAAGGCTATAGTTACTTTTATCACTTGATGGCATCATATGATGACTAGAATGTTTTAGTCAATCTCTGAATGCATGTTTCTGCGTATGTATGGGAGTTTATATGAGTGTTATGTTTGTATGCTATTTCTATGTGTAGACATGTGTGATCACATCCCAATGGGCTAATTCGATTACACACAAGTGTGGAGTCATTTTTTCTCGATTATTGCTTTTTAACTTTGTTAACACAGGTTGTTATTGCTTTAACTGAGGTTTGTTGTTGCTTTAACTGAGATTTGTTGTTGCTTTAACAGAGATTTGTTGTTGCCTCTGTTGGCTTTGTTGCCATTATTGTTGTCGTAATCGACGCACGAGTGGTTTGTTATCTTAATTGAAATGTATTCACTTGAGTATTTGACACTCAAAATTGACACAAAACAATGAAATGCTTCATCAAAGCATCAACCAAATGAATCAAAAAAATAACAATAAATCACAGAGAAGAAGAGGACGAAGAAGAGTCAGAAGAAAAAGTAAAATCACATGAAAAATCAACAAATTAACTGAAGTGGAAGTTGTGCGAGTGCGACATAAAGCAACAACAACAACAACAATAACAGCACCATCACCAACAAGCAAGCAATATAACCGTATGAAAATAAGAACACCAACAACAACAACAATTATAGCAGCTAATACAACAACCACTGTAGTAGCAACAACAAAAAACCAATAATTGGTTACAAGCACAATTTTGTAGGAAACGTAATAAAAATTGAAAATGCCAAAAATAAAAAAGAATAAAAAGGAAAAAAAATCAAAAACAAAAACAAATTAAAAAAAAAAATTTGATTTTAGCCATGGGAAAAACGAAAAATTACTTTGAGAAATTTTAGCAAAAAAAAAAACAAAAAACATTACAGGAAATTAATTAATTTGTTGATAAGAGAAATTCAAATCTTTGCTTTGCATATTTCGCTATTTTGTTGTTGTTATTGCTTTCTTTTAATTGGTCTAACGAGCGAAGTTAGTGGCAGCTACATTGATATCATCAAAGGCATTGGCGGGAGCTGTTGGAAGGAAATTTGGAGAATGCATAAATTTACTTCAAACGTAAAAAATAATTACAATTTGAAATTTGTTTTCATTCTTTTTGTTTTTCTGTTTTTATCTTATTTTAATTTTTATTTTATTGTTTTTTGTTTTTTGTTTTTTTTTTGTAAGAATGAAAATAAAATATTGAACTTTAATTAGTTTGTTTTATGGGTGTTCGCAATTTTCTATTTCGTTGGGTGTGTCATGACTTGTGAAAGAGAACAAAGTTGATGCTGAAGGATAGGATATTGATTTATTTGAGATATGGTACGTATTTAAATTAGAATGGTAAGTGTTAAATAGCTTAATTAGTATGGGTTTATATTGGCACTTTTTTGGAAATCAATGAATTTCGGTTTAGTAGCGAAGTAAACACTTACACAACGACTGATAAGTCCATTAGATAATGAATATAATAACAACTTTCTAGCTAAATTTGATTTTATTCATTAATGAATTCTACTTCAAGAGTAATACAATCCTTTCAGCACTATTTTGTGCTTAAAAAATGCCTTAGTTTCGGCGATGACATTCTTATCGGAGCCAAATGTCTTTCTCTGGAGTATTGTCTGTTCCGTCTACGGACAGATAGTAATCACTTGGACTAAATTTTGTTAATACGGTGGGTGCTTATATAAAATATAATATAAATATAATATAAATATAAATATAATATAAAATGTGAGTTATCCAATTTTTGGCCATGCTGGCCAAAGACCAGTGAATTTTTTCCTGGTTTATATGGAACTATTGCTTCCCGATTTGTTCCTATAAATGCACCAGCTAGGCCATCTAGCGATTGTTATTGATTATCTGATTTTGTCCAATGTAGCTGATGAACTGAAACTTTTCAGTGGGTAAGAAATTTCGCACGCATTCTCAAATACGTATGCCATAACCTTGTTAACTATTCTTTCGCTTTTTTTACGTCTATCCGAAAAAAAGTTATTGTGTTATTGATTGATAAATCTGAGTTCAATCAAGATTTATTCTAGAACTGTGAAATTTTGTTGCCCAATTAAACATTTTTGGAAATCTGTCGTAATATGGCTGCTTTGAACGAAGTTTCACGGTTGCTGCCCACTAAGCTGACTTACGATTTGTTTACTGACTGAAGTGAAGTAGTGGATCCAAGTTTCCATTAAAAAAGTTTTTTTTTCTTGCTTCTAAAGCTCCAAACTGCTTTTTAACTGGCACGTTGTTGCCAGTTTGGTCAACTATTAGGAAACGTGGCACCTATTTCGAAAAGAAAACATTTTAAATACAAATGTTGATGCGAAATGTAGGCAAAGCCTTTCTATTTTCCGATCTGCCAAACCGACTTCATTAAATCTTTTGATGTTTTCCGAGTTCACTATAGCACAGTTAGCGCGTTGAGCATTATTGTTATTTGTACGGCCGCATTTAAAGTCAGGGCATCACGTCCCTACCATTTGTTTCGATGGAGTAGAGAAGTGGTAGTACTTAATAAGACAAGCTTTTGCTACTACGATATTTTTTTAAAGCAATAATAATTTAAGACATGAAATTGTCTTGACATTGCATTAAGACATTGCATTAAAAATATTTGAAGTAGCTTCAATAAGACAGCTGTTTCTCGAAGCCTTAATCATCAAATTTTTAATTCTCGAATAATACATTAAACAAATAAATACCATATCACGATTGACAATATTGGAAAACGGCAGTTACATTCAAAACATAACTGCTGCATCAGTGGGTATGCGATAGTTCACTGTATTTAGATCTATTGAGAATATACTAAGTCCTCAATTCAAAGCCATGTACCTATTTCTTATATAAATTAAGATCTCGCAGGTTTGTTAATTCAATTCTACTGCACTCTATCTAACTCGCATTAACTACAAAAAATAATTAATATTGTAATTAAAAAATTCAGACAGTCGATTTTCACAAGCCTCCTTTAAAGCGAATTTTTCACCAGAAAAATCGTACATCGTTCGCCAGGGATAGGAACCAAGTTCCCGAAGCTATTGGCGTACATATATCATTATCGATGTAGGTGGCCTGGCGTTGTCCTGAAGGAATACAATTCCTCCCCTATTGCACATAACTGGCCGCTTCTGACGTTCAGACGGACATTGTAGTTGCGAGTTAAGAGTTTTGCCGTAGGGAAACAGCTCATATGATTTGCTGTCAATCCCATCTTACAGACAGCAAAATCATCCTGGCCGTCAATCTTGGCTTTGCTACCGTTTCAGCCACCTCACCTCTATTCGACGACGACCCGTTTCATTTGACGGTTTGATTTGATTTACTAACTAACCGCTTTAGAAATGGGTGAATTTGTTGCAATTCTGCAACGATACGTAGATGAAGTTAACTCGTATGAAATCCATACATCAAGTTTTTTTTTTGTATCCGGCTTTATTCATATGGTTTCATACGTGCAATAGTTTCTCTGCAATCTTTAGTTCTTGGGTAATCGAAAAAGTACTAACCTGACAACAGCAAGTTGGACTCTACAATTTCCATGATTTTATCGACATTTTTGACAATTAGTCTTCCAGTACGTGGTGCATCTTAGACATCGAAATTACCGGAACGAAATCGATTAAACCAAAATTGTGTATAATTATCTGTTACAGTATCAGAGCTATAAATACTATTCATATTTTCAGCCGCTTGGCTTTTGGCTTACGTTTTCGGATTTATCAAACAAAAACTCTAAAATATGGCATATTTTCTCCTTGCTAGTGTCTATCTTTGACGCGCCCTCAAACAAAACTGAGTCAACCAATTATAAAGTTGTCAAAATTTTTTTTTAGTACGAAATCTGATCTCTCTCACGCTATCAAGCGGATTCTTGGTTGAATTTCTTTTTCTACACCTAATATAAGAGTGCTATAATAAGACACTATAAAGCAATATTAATGCAATTTAACTGTACTTGAATGACGCATAAACTATATAAAGCTTTCACAAACTGATACATTAAGTGATTTAAACTTACTATTTAATATAGCCTATTTCTATTATAGATAGGGATCATACTTGCGACTATCCTTGGAAGTTCGTAGATTCAATTCTACTCCATTCTGTACAACATGCATTAAGTGCGAAAAATGATTAATTTTTTAGGCTAAATCATGTGGAATGAATAATTTAACTGAAACTCTGACTTTCTTAAAATTTGCATGTATAGAGAAATGCATTTATACAATGCATTGGTGACTATATTGTAAGGATATGGTATTGGGCGCTGTCACATTATCAATATATTCAGCTAAACTTTTCTGCATTATTAAAAAAATAATAATTCTTAATCAGGCTTATTATTAATATAATTAAAATTTTTAATACTTTACATCAAATATTGAGTTATACGTTCAAAAGCATTTGCTTAGGAACAAAAGCCATAATTGCGATGCAAACATTTACTAAAACTTTTTATTCAGAAAGCTCCGGTTTCACAAACCTATTTTCCTCTCCTCTTTATTTATTAATCATTATTTTATTATTCTTTCTTGAATTTATTTGTGTGTTGATTATTTAAAGATTTTCACTCTTCAATTAGCATGAAAGGGGTACTATGTTCCCCTTGGACTGCCTAATGGGTCTTATTAAAGTTTTATTTATTTTTTAAAGCTTGGATTCAAAAAATTTTATTAATGGTTGGATGTAAATTGTTATTTTTTTTGAAATATAATTTACAAAATATCCCGATTTCTTCAATCTCGACTATTTGTGTAATTCTAAGGCTCCTTATATTTCGCACATGCTATTTCAAGCAACTCCGTAACATTGTCAACAACAATTTCCAGCTAAATTTAATGTTCTATTAACATGCATAGTTAACGTTCATACTTACACCTCTTTCAATGGTGCCCAGAAAAACTTAAGCAATCTCCGTCCTAGCCCAGCCTATCAAACTCGCATTAAGTGCCAAGAATAATTAATTTTGTAGTCGTTGTAGCGGTTACGCTAAACTAACTAACCAACCAACCAACCAACCAGGAAACCAGCCAAAGCCAGCAAATTTTATATCGAAAATCAAAAATTACTGGGCACCGCTTCCTGTGCAGCTAAACTCTTCCTCGCCGATGTGAATTATGCACAGCAAATTTAACGAGCATTCGAAAGTTAACTACTTTGTTGGGGTCATAAAAATATGTTTCGGCTGGCAACTTTGACACGTGTACATGTTTCGGTTAGTTGCTTCACTTTCTCCAGTTTCCCACTTCCACACGGAACTTTATTTACAATATAATAAGCATATTTTCTATGCCATTAAAGTAGAGCTCTTAAGTAGAGTTCAGCTCTTCTTATTGCAAAGGATATCAAAACAAATTTTTAAGTGTAAAATCCATCCATTTTTGTTGTGAATAAAAAAATAAAAATGTGGTACAAAAATAACAAGACAATCACTATTTAAGTCAAGACAAGAACAGTCCAAGTCCGAGAAGACTATAAACTATAAAATACGAAGAGTTTTGATTTGGCTAAACCTTAATTAAAAACATTAAACTATAATGAAACTGTGCTATATTAAAAAAGATATTCGATAGTAAAAATCCAACAAAATGGCCTTTCCACAGACAGTAAAAAATTTATATTATAATGTAATCTTGTTTGTAGACTAAATTGGATTCACTCTATATGAAAGTTCTTGGAAGAATAAAAGATGGGGGATATTACTTGCTCTCAATATTAATAATATTAATTTGTACTTGATGTGAATTAAAGTTAATCACAAGTTTAATAAGTCGGCATGTTCCTATAAGGTACAAGTTTTTCAAAATAAAATGAAACAAAACTTTTATTGAATTAAATACGACATGAAATTTTGGATCCAGATGTATAGTTTTACTGACAGCCTACTGTCTTATCCAAAATTGACTGCCTGCATACCTTTGTACAGAAGGTGACAGGATTTTTTTTTTTGCTGTAGATGGAAAGTATTGAAAGGCATAATATGCGATTTGAACTCACTTAAAACAATATATCTTAAGAATTAATATATCGAAGATTATAACCTCAAAATTTGATGTTTCAACGGCTGAAACCTCGTTTTTAGTAATGAAAGCAGAAAGGGCAGAAGATAGGCTAAGCATTACAGATAGGATAAGTATTACTGATAGCCTAAAATTTATCAAAGCCAGAAAAGAATGGTCAAAGTTTTGTTTAACCTGAAAATATTGAACTATGAATGAATTAGAAATATATATATAGATATTTAGTTTACAGTTTTTTTTTTAAATGATGAATTGAGAATTAGAAATATATACATGCAGATATTTAGTTTATAGTTTTTTTTTTGAATAGTGAACTGGCAATTAGAAATATATACAGGTAGAAATTTAGTTTACAGTTTTTTTAATTGGTGAATTGAGAATTAGAAATATATACATTTATATATTTAGATTATAGTTTTTTTTTGAAAAATATTGAATTAAGAATTAGAAAATAGATAAGCAAATTAATTAAACGAAGTATAGGTTAGATTGGAATAATGATAGCAGTTAATGACACGATTTGTTATTGTTCATTGTCAGAAGTGATAAATATGCTCGCCCCAAAATCGGCGAGTATACCGGACTTGCCACCGTGCCATGCTAGGCAGCTAGTACCACACCCATGACAGGGCTGACGTAACATATTCCATTACCATTCTATTAATCTACTGTTCCACCATAGTTATATAAGTTCTCATTGTTTCAGTTATATATAAGTACATAGAAGTGGAATATATTTTTTAATAGTTTTTATGCTAGCCATTAGTATATCTTTACTAAGTTATTTACGCCTTCCGCAAATCATATTATCAAAAACTTTTAATGACTGAAAGAAGACGAAAATTTTTGACATGTATTTGTCAATATACTATACAATAAACAACTTTCTCTGCTGTCTACAACTTTCTTTATTGCTTACAATTGTCTGTTTCCTTCCGATTGTCGCAATGCAAAGTTTATTGCAAAATTATTTGCATTATTTGCAAATAAATTCTCTTCGCCAAAATTTTCACAAACAAATTTGTTGCTTTTTTTTTTCCTCCCAAATTCGGAAATGTTTTCCGAAATACTGAACTTTTTCAACATTTTTGATACAAAGAAAATAAAAATAAAAAGAATAAATAAAATAAAATAATGAAGTACATGCAAAAAATATGAAATACAATAAATTTATTACAATTTTATCGCATAATTTAAGCAACATTTGCATTTTGTTACTCATACGTTACGTGGAACCACGTTGCGCTGCAGGCAGGATCGCTGGCAGGCAAGCAGCAGTCGGGGTGGCGGCAAACGGGCAACAAAGTAAGTACAGGACAACATGTCGCACTTAACGTTTCGGATCATGCTGTATGTTGTGCTGTGTTGTGCTGTGTTGTGTTCTATTGTGTAATGTTCAATATTTGTAAGTGCACGTGTTACACATTTGTGGTTTCAAATGCTTTGAAACTTGTGTACGCCGGTTACTTGTAGAACTGAGTTTAACTCTATATAAAATCTTATCCTCACGCTCACACCTTCTATATAATAATATGATTTTGTTAAACTTCATAATTCTATTGAGTTATTTCGGTAGGTAGGTAGGGCTTTCGGTGTTTGTGTCCGTGTGGGTAGATTGAATTGAATTCAATTTGAATTTTATGCAATTTACGAAGTATTGTACAATATTTGGATTATTTTATCGAACATTATTATTTTTATATTAATGCTGTTATTGTTTTCGTTTTCTTCTGTATTATTTTGTATGAGTATTTGTATATAAATCGTATATCCAAACCATATTCCTTTTGCTTTTTTGGGCTATTTCATTTCATTGTTAACGTCAAATTTGCATAGATATTGCAAAATGAACAAATATAAACATAAAACAGTAAACCGGAAGTGTTGAGGAAATTAAGTGCTGAAGTTTGGCAAATGTTCCTTCATTGTTTGCAATAACGTTGATTATATTTATGCCCCCGAAAAGGATTCCATAGAGTTAAGGAAGCATGGAGTGTAGAGGGTGTAGAGTGTGAGCGATGGTCTTGTTAGCTTCAATATTGCTGATTGTAGCAGGGATTTAATAAATTGCTAGGAATCGCGAAAATTTGATTTTATCAAGAATTCTCTATGTTTTGGTAATAACGAAATAAATCAAAGTAAATGAAATGAAAAGGCGCAATTTATGAAATATTTTAATTTATGCGAGCTTCCATTTACAAATCTACAATTTGCAATAAGCAAACACTGATGGGAAAATATATTTTGCTTTAATTGTGATTAGGGTTCGAAGGAAAATTTTGATTTATAAATAATCACAACAAATTTGTTTATTAATATTTTGGGTTATTTTACAAAATATCATATTTCGTAGAAGATAACAAAAGCATTTTCCGTAACGAGATTTAAAGCAAAATAATTGGAGTATGTATATAAGCATTATAATGGATTTAATTAAGTCGTAATGAAATAAATCTATGAAGATTAGTTATTCTAAATAAGTTTCTATTTTTCCTAATATTTCTGCTCAATAAAATTACAAAATTCGTCTTGTTAGGTAGCGATTCGATATGCAGCATGCAAAGCAATACTTACCGAAAAGCAACAATAAATCGCACAAACAACTACTGTTTCAAAAAGGCTTATTATCTGGTTTTGATTTTTATTTTATATAGTAACTATTCTAACATCTGTTTAGATTTAAAAACTTCAGAAAATATTTCATTAATAATTATTCATATAAATAAAAACAAAATTATAACACTTTTTTTTATTATTTTTAATAATCCATCGCTAACATACATTTCGTAAGAGATGAACTAATGGTTTGCCATATTTTGAATGTTGTCTGAATGGTTCTTTAGCTTCAAAAAGTCTCTCTAAAACATATGTAAATGTCGTATGTGGTTATGTACTAAACGTTTTATTTCGTTCCAAGCACGTTCCCCTTAATTCCACTTTTTCACTACTGTACCGTATCACACGATACAATAGAGTTTTCCTTTTCTATTTTCTTCTCAAATCAAGTCCAATACTTCTACATGAATTCGGCTTCTTTGGAGTGCGTCTAATCCATAATTTCCAATTGATTTTGTGAGGTATCGTTTTTTTATTGTATAGCTGAAAGCAATCAAAATTGTGTTTGATCATCAAATTATTTTTTTAATTAGTTGAGGAAAATTGCTTTGATTTTGTTCCAAGAAATACTCTAAAGATATTGTCAAAAATTATTTATTCTGTAGACTCCACTTCAGAAGCAAGATTGTTAAAGCAGAGCAGTTATCATTGTTCAATTAATTAATTAACAAGTCCTGTATACTTCCTTGGGTCATTAGAGTGGGATTAGTTGCATATTCAAGCATTTGTATACATTTTTTCTTTATTTAATTTTTTTTTTCAGAATTACGGAAATAGATGTTCACTATTATTCCTTAGCATTCTTTATATTCTTTCTAAATTTGCTCACTATTGTTATATTTTGGTACTACGTCATAACGCTAGCCACGTATATTCAATTCTATGTTTATTTTGTGATATCAAAAACTCCATTTACCGAGAGGTTTTATTTTCTTCTTTAAAACAATGTAAGGCTCAGTAATAACAAGATAATGAACAAAGGTTATATTGATATATTGGGAAATAATGGATAGAATTGCGAGATTTCTTGCTAGGGGATGGAAGCTTTAACTTAGAGAATTTGTAGCTCTTTGTGTATACTTTTACCCCTAATATACCATGGAGTACCAATGATTGTTTTCAGTAATTTTAACTGAACTCTTTAGATAATTTCAATATTTGAAGCATTACCAAATAGCTGAATATCATAAGTTCATATTAGTTTTATGATGCTGTTATACATGAGTATTTTATTTTATAGACACAGAGAGGATCTGTTATTACTGCGCTAGTGCAACGTAGAGGCTTGGAGCTTCATTTGAATTCTTTTGGCTTCAATATGCCAAAGTCAAATTTTTGTGCTTTGTTTATAAATTAAATAAAGTAATATCTATATTTTATAGCATTAAAAGTCTTTCACTGGAAAAAATGATTGGTTTTTATATATATGGTTATATATATGGTTATATGGTTATATATATATGGTTATATATATGGTTATATATATTTAATGTGGTTTTTATTTCAATAAAAGTATCCATGCTTGACACTTAACAATAAAAAGAAGAATATTATATATATATATATTAAAAAAAATTAAATCAGAAAAAAAATCTTAAAATCACGTTTTAAATATTTTTAAAACCTTCGACTGGGTAAATATTGTAGGAATTTTCATTTATTTTCATGAATGGAAAAACTTTTTCTAAAAACGTTTATTTTTCTTATCTGAGCTCTAGAGCAGCGAAGTATCTGCATATCGCTTACAGTTATTTACTAAATGGTGCAATTTATTGTCTCTATATAAATAAGCTGCATACATCCATCCATCGTTCACATTCATCTGTATATATTGAGATACACTCGAACAATATTTACTTCCTGTTCCGTATATTTTTCAGTTTAACATTTTTGTTTACATATCTTTTTTTTTTTATTTTATTTTTTTATTTATATCTTTTGGTAAAAACGTCCTGTATATTTCAAGCGTTCAATTTTTTAAATTAAAATCCTTTTTTGTATTTTTCGGTTGTAGTTACTTTTATATATAAATTTTATCTAAATTTATGTACTCAATTTTTTTCAGAAAATTTTTTACGTTCGGAAAAATGATAAACTAAATAGTGACTAAAAAGCAGTGTCTTTGTACGCAAATAAAACAAATATTTTACTAGGATATCGCGTTTTGATGTAAAGCCTCTTTTGAGTTTCTGAATGCGGAAATTAAATTGCCGCCTTGACTAATGATTTTTTCTCGAATACGTATTTTTTCCTCATTTTCGTTTCTTTTCTTTTTTTGCTCTCTAATTCAATGAGAAGTGCCATGTTGATTTGTTCCACGCAGATTATTTTCTAAGGACTAAAGACTAAAGACTAAAGACTGAGGAATATGTGTGAAAGATACAAATGTGTAATTGTAGGAAGTAATTTATATTATGGGTTTTCATTTATAGACGAGTGTGTGGACATTAACTGCAAATTTGAATGAAATTATTCCATTCCATTATTTAGTCTTGAAATAAATTATTTTCTGGTTTTGCAAATGAAAAAAATTAATTCAAAAAATTTATAACACTAATTTTTTTGTTTCTGAAGATGACTACAAGTTGCCAGTTAAAAAGTCCATAATTAAATTTAAATAATGTAAACTTAAATATCGAATCATGACAATGTGATATACAGGAAAATAGTACAGGTTTTAAATTTTGTTTTGTTGTTCATTAATTTTTCAGTCCGAATGACGGACCTAGTACTTCAGTTCCTTATTCTTAATTAACTTTAAAATCAACTTCAGATTATTTGATTTGATTAGTTTTGTATTTATTGGATTATATTTTTTGTTTGATTAGATTAGATTTTAAAACGGGTTGGGAACTTGTCACTACGTCACTGCATCCCTTAAGGGGATTATTGTGACATACCCATAGACGAGCAGCAGTTAATAACTACATTATATCCTTTGGAGAGATGTTGCCTAATTCCATTATAAGTGGATAGGCAGTGGATAAGTACCAAAGTCTCAGTCTGGCGAGACTATCGCAGTGATCACTTCTGGAGAAATCCTGTGTTCAAGTTGGATGCCCCTTCTGTTCAGCTGTAGTAGTTCCTAAGTTTTGACTTTTGATCGATAAATGAGACTTTAACTGCTTGTTAATTATGAAACCATTTTAGAATCCATTTTAGAATTTAGAAAGGTCAGATTCGCATGTACAAATGCTTAATTAGACCAGACTATGAAATAAGAATATCGTTTAAATTTTTTAAACAAATCATAACAATAAAAAGTTCAATAAAAAAGTGATCTTTTAACAAAATCGTAGCTACAATATCACAGGCAAAAATAATAAAAACTTCAGGATGTGATTTCATCACAGAAATGAAATTTTTTATTATAGCAGTTATTAATAAAAAGACTTTTTTTCTCACCCACCTATTATCTCACCTACCTTAATGTTATAATATTAAAGAGCTTTATGGCTCTCCAAAGAAAAATAATTAAAGACTCGAAATGGTTTCATAAGTTAACAACTGCAGGCATAGATTATTAATTAAGTTGCTAATGCTATGAGAATACTCGGAGAGGTTGAGTCCCAGACTGAACTTTGGATGCAGGAGTTGAAATAATTAACAGCTACTGCTATGTCTGATTATTTGAGATACTCATTTCGAGACTGCAAAATTCTTTCATTGAAATTAACTGATAGCCATTATATAGGTTCACCGATTGATATAGTGCTAAGTTTTGGCGTACGTTTTGCTTTGGACATATCACATTCTTTTGGAGATATAGGACGAGAGCCACAATTCAAATGTTTAGTTTTAAGATATTCGCCCACCAAAAACCTCGGTTTTAACAATTAAAAAAATACAAAATCTTCGAAATGCTGTGGAGCAATGGACTATATAGGAACTATAACATGTAATTAGCTATGTTAGTTTCTAATACGAAATTAATCGATTAGATTTTATTCACGAAGTGATGTTTAATTACATAATATTTAGTTTATTAATAAATAATGAGTCCATTACTTTAAAGGCAGTGTGGCCGAGCGGTCTAAGGCGCTGGTTTTAGGCACCAGTCCGAAAGGGCGTGGGTTCGAATCCCACCACTGTCAAAGTTTTTTGTTTTTTTTTCCTTTTTTAAAAACCTGCAACTATTTACAGAAAATGTGTGTATTCATTTATATATAAGATTTATTATTTATAACATTAACTATAATAAATTTAATAAACAAATTAATTAAAATGTTTGAAAATTTTGATCATATATGTATGGAAAAGATTAAAATAAATGAATAAAAATTATTATTATTAATTTAATATTAAATAAAATAAAATAAAATGTAACAATCCTACAACCGGCCTTAACAAAAGTGCGTGGATTTTCTTTCCACTCTCTTCATAGGTAGTAGGGTTGCCACAAATTATCGCTAGGGTTGCAAACATATAAACATGAATGTATGTATATGTGCTTATATGTATAGTATAAGCTGTTAATATAGAAGTTTAAATTGTATGTGTTCTGTCATGGTTTCTATTCCTATATCTTTTAAAGGATTATTCTATATTTTTTTATCATCATATATAAATTATAATAATATATGTACGACATAAATTGTATGAAAACTATGAAGTTACAGAAATTCTTACTCTAGTGAGTTTAGTAGAATTAATTGTTATTAACTAATATTGCCAGACCAAATAATGAGTTTGAATTTCAAATGCTACTAAAATTTTGTGGGCGAGAATGATATCGATGTTGATAATAATGGTGATAATGATGGTGATTATGCCGATGACTTAGTCTCTAGTACGAAGAGTATTTAATGTTAAGATGTTTCTATGTTAGAAAACATTAGTCTAATTGGAAGTAACTATTATTTGCTATGAATATTAGATACTAAAAATATTTTTATTATTTAAAATAATATAAAAATTTCTATTTAAAATATATATGTAAAATATTTGTAATTATTTTATTTTAAACCATATTGTTACATTATTAGTTAAATCTAATTATGACTAGTTCGATATCAGAAACCTCAAAAAAACCTCAATGTAATAAGTAGTAGAAAAATTAAAGTTAATAAAGGAAAAACGAAAGCCCTGTTTATAACTCAAAAACACAAGCAGCTACTACCGAGAGTGCGAGTTGGTGGTATTGCAATAAATTGGAAGGATAGCATTAAATACCTTGGAATCACGTTTGATAAGCGGTTCACTTGGCACTAGCACATACATGACAAAAAAAGTAGTTGTGCGAAAACATTGACACGCTAAGAAAACTCAGAATTGACTCGGTCAAAAAACACATAAGGGACCCCTGCTCTGAAGCCATACGTGAAAACTAACAGGCTGCCCTACATAGCATTATCTAATCTCAGATCAGTCACTAGCCGTACGGGACGGTATGCAGATCTTAGTCATCGAGTAAACAGCAGAGCTTGTAAGGAATACATAGATTATTCAAAGGGAAGGAAAGCACTCTGTAGAAAACCTCCAAGCTAAGAAAGAATAAAAGTCCCTAGTTGCACTAACTTAGAAAAACCTTAACATAAGAAAGTAAAGTAAATATCTTGTGAATTCGAATTACACGTATCACAGAGACTCTCTGTATACTAGAAAAGTAATGCGAAGAATCAAGGTAGTTTACGGGGATTGTATTTATCCAGTCTCATCCTTAAAATTAATCGGACCTTTACTTGTTGAAAATAGATTTGTGGAACAAAAATTAAAGAGCAATCTGAATTACCAGATTGGCATTATATTGATAATAAAATTCCCTTTAAAAAAATTTAAAAATTTTTATGATGTCATTTTGTATGTAAAATTTATATATACTCAATTAACTAATATTTAATTAATGAACGTATAATATCCATTAAAACTAAAAAAATTATTAAACGCAGGACAATTTGTAAAAAATTCTATACTGCGGTGTGTAGCAATAATTTCAGTAGAAATTAAAATTTATTTACGCGAAGTTAATTAAAAATGCTAAAGCTTAAATTAAATGCTAATTAACTTCATAGTAACCCGCAAATACTGCCAGAACAAATTATTAACTAAAAATTAAGTCAGATAAATTGGAATTAGACGCTTCATGGCACAATTTGAGTTAAATTTATTGAAAACGCAGCTGCACCCAATAAATGGAAAATATTCGCAATCAATTTATTGATACGAGCACATCATCCTCAACAACTTTCAACTGAAAAGTGATTGACTTATAGCCGACAAGTTTATTTAATTATGAAATTGCAATTTTCGATTAAAATTTTATGGATTACAGTTTGGCTTTTTTAAAATTGGTTAAAATTTTATGAATTTAAAAATATGTGAAGTTTTATCAGAAAAATAATGGAATTACTGAGTAGTGTTAAATTGGATGAAATTGAGTCAGTACTAAGAGTACTCTTAATTAGATTTACAGGGATATGCCTGTTCAGTGCCTAGTTTTCAGTGAAGGTATTTATTCGGATACTTAAATGTTCTACAATGGTTTCACTATGAGCTAGGAACAGTTGTGTCTACAATGGCATAGATGAAAATAATAAATAGGAGGATAGGAAGGAGGTCTGATTTTAACAATTTCTGTATACTGGATCCAGACGGCTGTGTTAAGAGTTTTTGACTTTTATGTGAAAAATTTCATATGCTTTAAATTTATCAATAATAAGTTCTAAGTGTTTGTTTTATTAAAACCATAAATAGAAAATTAAAATAGTTAATTTCTGTGAAGAGTAATGATCTTCATCTTTTATCATATAATAAGTTCTTAAATGTTTTTTATAAAAATTCCCACTTAATTGAAAAATGTCATATACAAATATTTAGTTTTTACAATATTAATTAAAAATTAAACCACATTCCATAAAAAAGTTTAACATGTTCTATTTTTACTTAATCTTTGCAGAATATGTACTTTTATGTTTTGGGCAGTTGAGGTGCAGTTGCTGTAGATTTGCTTAGAAGTAAGTACTACATTCTTTTGTTTCTCATATTTGACTTAAAATATTTCAAACATACAAAAGATTATGAATTTCAATTTAATTATTATATGGAAGGTCGTGCCGCGCATATGCTGGGAGAGAACAAACCAGATTAGAGGCACTTTAATCGTCCTCTTCACAACTGCGACGGGCATAATTACAAGAAGATTCAATCTATAAGCATGATTTCAAAATCTGTAATGACCTCGGAGTAAAATCACTACTATGAGACATCTCAATGAGAGTATTAGCTTTCTTTTTAGTGAAACGTGACCAATTTACACACGCCTACATATCGTTGAGTCTTCCCAGCTTTTATTACAAAGTTCAGCACCGAAAAAACTCACTAACAGTTTACATGATGTCCAGACAGTTTAGGTGCTTTGAGTGACTTCCGAGAAGTACCCCATCTAGCTGGCGTGTTTACTTTACAATTATCAAAATGTGTCTATAAGGGGGATTCAGATTAAAGAAATGTTGAACCACGTCAACAACTCGTTAAGCGATGTGTAGCAATCAAAAACCATTCTGGAAGTAAATTGAACTAAACTCAAGGACTTAAATAGCTTGACTGTCCAATAGTATGAATATATTTTTATTAAATATATCATATTCTTTCAGACAAGCTATTACTTTGTTAATGGCGATAACCTCCACATGAAAATCAATACAATGATCAGGATAGAAGGAAGATGCCTATAGAAGGAAGATTTATTCAGCTCTTCTGAGAAAACTTCACTGCCTACACAACTACTTATTTCAGATCCGTCAGTAGAAATGGCGGAGGTAGCTTTAAGTCTAAGAGCAGAGTGTACTGAAATATTTCTGCACTTATAGGGGGCAGTTATAGGAACTGCAGTAAACACAAATTCAGTAATTTTTCAAAAATTCTACTCCAAAATACTACAATACATTGTACATAGAGCTTTGCTTCAAATAGCTCCATATAACTATGTGTAAGTAGGAGAGGAAGTAATGTCACAGACTCTAAAATCTAGTTTATCATTTTGCATAAATGTATGCTGAACTTTATAAGGGTGGGAATGGGTTGTAAATATATTAATAGAGCTTCTCATACGTCCTTCTCATAGTCCTTAAGACGGACTATTACTTCTTGTCGAGGCTACACCAATATTGATATTGCTTTTAAAAGCTATTATTTAGTAATACATAGTGGACAAAATATTTACAAAATTCTTAAATTTATGAAAATAAAGTTTTTTTCTGAAAGTTTGTACATATAATGTATATACTCGCCATAAATTTTAAAAACGCCACGGAGTCTAGTCTCAAAAAATAAAAAAATAATTTTTTGATCATATTCATTTAAAATAGTTTCCTTCCGAGTCAATATAGAGCAGCAAATTTTTAACAAATTTTCTTATTTCATTTCTTATATCCACTGACCAGAATTGTTTCAGTATCCCTTTTAACGCCTTTTGTATGAGCATTATAGTATCGAAATGATTGCTCTTCAAATTTTCCAAAACATTTTTTATACACATCGATCAGAGTTGCTTTCAGTATGTTGGTCAAAGTCTTTAGGATGACTAAGATCGTATCGAAATGATTATCTTTCAACATCAATCAACTAAAATTGTCAATTCAAATAGATATAGTTAATGATCGGTCAAAGTGATACCGTTTAAGGTCCATGAAGAAAGACTTTAATAAAAACTACTTAACTAGCTTTTGATATTCCTATCGAAGTTTCACCGTCTAACCTTCAGAGAAGAAATCAGTATTAGGTGTCCCTTTTGAATTATTTTCAATCGAAGAGTACGGTTAGCGTAGTCGTCATGTCGTTGGTCTAAAAAGCATAACTTTTCTTCTATGGCACTTCTGATGATTTCCAGAAGATTGCTTTCCATTTTTCATTGATTTCTATTTTCAATCGAAGAGTACAGTCAGCGTTGTCGTAATTTCGTTGCTCCAAAAAAGTAGAACTTCTGTTTTATGGTTCGTTCAGTGATTTCGATGATGTTTTGTTTTATACTCGTATTGAAAACAATACGTATCGGCACCATTTATAGTGATTGTTGCGCTTAATTGTAAGTGAATTTCTTTCAGGCATTTTAGCATATTTGTTGATTTATCAGAGTCTTAAGTACAGACATTTCAAGTGGTCAAATTTTCGAACAAAATTTGATAGGCTGCCGGTATTGGTGTTTAAGTATCTCAAATTACTTTACGATGAATTCGCAAACATGCAACGGTCAATTCGAAGATTTTTCTTAAATTTCTTAATGTTTGATTTATTGTGAGTAGTTTTTGGTAGTACTACTCGGTCAAATAAGGCAATGGATAGCTGTGGGTGGGATATACATTCATTTTCATATACATTTTTTAACTTTTAATATGGTTCCATGCTAATATTTGAAACAATTTGAAATAATATTCAATATTCAGCCTTAGCTCCATGTTGGTTTTTCGATTGACATAAAGTGACATGACATAAAATGTCAACCCTCATCGTGATTTCAAACGAATACGCTAATTTATTTGTCTTTATTAACTCATTATTCTCTTTGGTTATAAATAAAGTGTATATTGTTTATAGTTAAAATTTTTTCAGTTTAATATAAATATTTTAATAAAATTATATGCTTTTCATTCGAAATGGTCTGAAGGATATAATTAGGAAGAGTAGTAAAGTGACTGAAAATAGCAAGCATCATTTACATACAAATATTTATATAAATATCATAATTTATTTAAAATACGTTTAAATTTTTCAATTTTCTTCTTTTCTTTACTGGAGTTAAAATGCATTTAATATAAAATGAATAAATGAATAAAATTAGTTTCGAAATTTCAACTGAAAATAAATTCTTTGCAAATGAAATCATAGTTTTCATAAAATCTAAGGATTCCATTTGGGCATCCTTAAATTGAAAAGAATTCATATTTCATGAAATACGTAAATATAATTAAATGAAGAACTTGTGGCATTCATAAGGGAACGAGGAGCAGTAGAGGGAAGTACGTACATGCTTTAATATTCATTGATGGAAATAATTTCGGCTTCACTGGCCTTGCGTAAAATAAGATTCCAAAGTCGCTCCTCAGTAAGGCACAAAGCCGGCATAAGTAATTCTAATAACTTAAATGCAGTTATCGACGTAAGAGTATTCTGAGATACTTAATATCAATTTGTATAACAAAACAAGTATTCACAAAATATTATTTCAATTGAGGTTGCGATTTTAGAGAGAAATCCTTTAGTCCATTTTGCTTATTCAGTAAATCTGCAGTAAGTGCGAATGATATAAAAGATGAAAAGTTATGAATGATTTCATAATTTGTGAAATTCAGACATATATGTATTATATGCATATATAAAATAAATAAAATATCTATAAGTAATGAAATAATTAAATAAAATTTATTGATTTATTATGCTTTATTTATTTATCATTATGGAGTGAACATATTGAAAGCATTTTCATTATTTTATTTGCATTAACTGAAGTAAAAAACTTAATTACGAAGGTGTAATAAGAAATATAAATAAAAAATTAAAAAAAAATAATTAATTTAACCTGAGTATAAATACATATTTGCAGGTACGATAAAGTATGGATATCCACTAAGACTGCAACTCATCATCTTATAAAACATATGTGCTTTTTTTATATGTAAGCTTGTTAGAATATATTTGTTTAAATAAAGTTGAAAGTATCTCCAAAAAAGCACAGTTTGGTGTAATATCATTGTAGTGTCTTCTGGACAGAAAGGACTAAAAATTTTAAGAAAATTGCGTAAAAGTAAAATAAATTTCAATAAAATCATCAGCTGAAATTGATCTTTACACTTTGACTGACAGTAATATCTTGCTCCTAAGTAAAAATAGCTGAAACAAGAATATCTTGCTCCTCAGCGAGAATTCTATCTTTTGATATTCAGCTCATCAGTGGAACTCAAACAACAATATCTTTCGAGAATTCTATTCTTCTTGATTTTCTGTTCATCAGTGAAAATCAAATAAGAATGTTTTTTGAGAATTATCAGCGAGAATTCTATTCTTCTTGCTTTTCTGTTCATCAGTGGAAATCAAACAATAATATCTTGCTATCCAGCGAGAATTCTACTGTTTAATATTCTGCTCAGTAGTGTATATCAAACAATAATATCTTTCAAGAATTATCAGCGAGAATTCTATTCTTCTTGATTTTCTGCTTATTAGCGGAAATCATAATAGATACAATAAATATTTATACATATTATATACTATAGCAGACAACTTTTTTTACCAACAATTTCATAACACTTGGATTTAACTTAAGTCGCACTTAATTAAGCTATTCCTACAGAATTTTTTCAAATAGTTGTTTAAAGATGACTGTTAAAGATGAAACACATCTCTTTAATTTCATGTGTGATGTGGTCCATCTATAATCAGAAAAGAATACAGCAAATGCAAAGTTTTGTTCAACGTTCACCATCCCATACAATCACAGTACGAACGGAATACCGTCTTATTGGCAAGTATGCTTATCGTTTAGGTGCTCCTTTTATGGTATACTTCTATAGACAACATTATATCATCGTGACATTAAATTAATTTGAATTCATTATTATTTTTATGATTTTAAGTTTTTTGAAGAAAAATAAATCTATGACAAAAATTTGAAGGGGTGACTCCATGAACTTAACATACTTTTTGAAACCAACTCAAGCTAAGCCTTTGTTTATTGTTACGACAATTATTCAATTATTTAACAATTCGATTGCGGTAGTAGATATGCACCTATTAAGTTATCTAAATTTAAAACAATAACAAGGCGTAATTATAAAGTAATTTATAAAATAAAATGATTTGTTTTTGGTTCTAAAGTTCAAAACAAGAACTTTATAATTCGCTAATAACTTAAATATGTCAAAAAAGAATATTTGTTTATAAATTTTTAAAAAAGAATTTCAACAACTTTGAAATTTTAATTAATTATTTAATAACAAAAGTTAATTTATCGTTAAACGTTTGCAGATATAAATAAATTATAAAGATTTCTCCACGCAGCCAACACTGCGTATACGTAACTTCTTGCCACTTACCTTTCCTACTCAAAAACAACGAACAAATTAAGTAATTAAAGTTTTTCGTTATTTTAGTTGCAATATAAACAAAACTTTTTCCCCTCACTCGCCCGCTTCACGAGAGCAGCAAACTTTTTGAATACAAAAGTTTACGAAACAACTTAATTATAATTGCAAAGAACAGCAGGAGCTTTAATGACCCCAGACTAAGGTTTCGTAGTCAAAGAAAGGAAATGGAAATATTTTTTATGTTTAATTGTTAAGATATAAAAACAGAATGCGGGCAATTTATGACCACAGTTTTACTAAATTTGTGTCTACAGGAAGATGTACCGACCAAGGTTGGCCAATGGTCAAGTGGTATCGCTTGGTTGGCCCATGGTTATTTATCGTTTATTCAACATTGTTTCGTGGCCAGTGGAGGAGCATGCAAATAAAGTATTTCGTATATTTGTCTGGTTTTGTTATGTGCTGGCATTTCTAGTTTTTATCGAACACAATGATGCAGAATTACGTTATATACGCCATGAGTTTCAGAACATGGATCAGATGTTAACCTGTGTACCTACCTATCTAATACTAATTGAGACGCATATACGTGGCTTTTACGTAGGTTTCCTTAAGGCGCAGTTTAGAAAATTTTTACAAAATTTCTACGCTAATATCTATGTGGACAAGTAAGATATTTCCAGAATATTTATTAGAACTGTGAATCGTATAGATTTCTGAAGTGTTTTGGGTCAACAGTTCTGAACCATTGATTCGCTTAAGAAGCCTTAAGCTTCTACAATAGTGTGCCATGCAGAATTTCGAAAATCACTATGATTTAGTTTTGCTCTTTGATATAAGATTCCGGTTTAAAATTAGCTCGATTGAGACCCATTCACAGTTCTGATATGTATATGTTTCATGTATATGTACAATATTATTTCTATATTCTATGTACTCCTTATTAGGTACTCATTTCCTGTGCAGTATAAACGCATACGTTATATAATGTTACCGACGCTTATATATTCCAGCTTTTACTTTTTGGCAGTGCTTTCATTTTTAATTGTACCGATTTTGAATTTAATATACAGACGCAAGGATCTTGTCTATAAAATGATATTTCCCTTCGATTATACGCCTCTCTATATATTTTTACCAGTGATGTTTACTAATGTTTGGGCTGGTATTTTGGTGGTAACCATGGAATTCGGCGAAGCAAATGTCTTCTCGGAAGTTATAGTCAACTTGACTGCTCGATATGATATATTAAGAGAGCGTTTCGCGAACCGCGTAGGTGCTCTGTTGCAACGAAAACGTTGCACTGATATATCTGCAGAATTTGAGGCGGAGTTGATTGAAACTATTAAACAAAATGTGGAACTAAATAGATTTGCTTTGAGATTTCAAGAAGAGTTCTCATTTAGAATTTTTGTACAGTTTGCTTTCAGTGCTGCTATTCTATGTGCTTTGGGTTTTAAAGTTTATACGGTTAGTAAAAATTTAATTTTGAAAGAAAATGCTTATATTTCATTATGTGAGAGTTAACGTAAATTTGGGTACATTGCGCAAAATAATTGGGACCTTAAATTTGAACCATAAAAATAGGTTCAGTAAATAAAACTGTACGATTTGTTTTTCAATAAATTACATTGGGGTTCAAAATTAGAAATTGGTGGAATATAAACAGTCATACGAAGGATGTTTGATAAGTTCGATTTAAAGACTTAAAAGTTATTTTTCGATATAGACTCCCATGAGCTCCACAAAGAAGTTCAAAATTAGAGATTGGTGGAATATAAACAGTCATACGAAGGATGTTTGATAAGTTCGATTTAAAGACTCAAAACGTCTTTTACGATATAGACTCCTATGAACTCCACATAGGAATTCAAAATTAGAAATGGTAGAATATATGCAGTCATACGAAGGCTGTTTATAAATTCAAATTAAAGACTTAAAAGTCATTTTTCGATATAGAGTTCTTTCTTATTTGCCTTTTCTTATATCTGGGATTTTTTAAGGAACTTAAAATATTTTTTTATTTCAGAATTTGTTGCTACGAACTCATTTAAAATTTCTTTCTAGCAAACCAATTTATTTTAAATATCAAAATATTTATTATTATCGAATCTACTATCGAAGCCAAATCTAGTTAATACCGTAGATTAGATAGCACCACATACCGAAATATGCTGAATTTTGCTATTCCAATTTCAAACGCATGAGTTGATGCATTGTTGTGGTACAAAAAAGTTTTTTTTTTTTAATTGCGGTGTTTATTTTTATCTTAAGACCTGGTGCATACTAGGGGTGATGAACACTCGAAACTGCCACTATGTCGCTTGAGTGATTGTGAGATGAAATAAATCATATTGAGCAAAACACACTAACTTGCGGTGCCTCTTGCTTGCAGTTAAAAACATTTTTAATCGTTCAAGCGACAATGTAGTGTCATTGTAGTGTCACCTGCGTTATTGTGCATCATGCCTAAACCTATCTTCCAAATGGTGTCGCAGTGTCACATAATAGTGCCCTGTTACTGTTTCACCTTTATCGAGGAGTCAACCATCTTAATACTGTCATAACTTTACCACAGATGGCATGGCTTCAACCTTATTTAGAACATGTTGATCCGAAAGAGCTCAACTGTTTCAACTGGTCATTTATTTCCTAAGCATAGTGGTGTATCCGTGTATCTTAACTCATTTGAGTTAAGCAGAAAAAAGTACAAACGTTGCTTGGAAGTAACTGTAAGGTGACCTAGTATGACCTAGTAGTTGCATTAAAATATGCGTTTTAATATTTACACAATTTAATTTACAATATATTTAATGAGAACATGTATACTAAATGCGATTTATAGCATAGTGACGAAATTGAATAGCAAAGTGTCAGGTAGAATTACATGACAATAGTTGCTATTAAGTGATGTACTTTCCCTATTACCTATAAGGATTTAACAGATATGCTTTTGATTTATTATAACTAAAAGCGTCATTTATCTTATAAATAACTTTTTTATATACAATGCTCATGCAAAATGTTTGGAAAGCATTCACTCATATTTTCACTATATCAACAACCCTGCTTTTGAAATCTTCCTTTGCTAGATCATAGATTTCAACCAGTATATTTAAAATTGTTACTTCGTTTAAGTGTTTTTCCCAGTTAGCATCTTTAGTATTTATAAGACCACAATGAAACTCGGTAAACATTTTAAAATCATTCCATATGATGATGAGAAGTCTTTATATCATTTGTGAAGATTCCATTTAATTCAGTATTGGTTTTAATTTAAAAAATTTTTAATAATTAAATAAGTGTTTAATATTGTAATCAATTATTTATTCGATTATGACTAAGTATTGTAAAACCACCAAAACTAATGTGCATTAAAAAGTTTTGAACAGAATAGAAGCTTTCTCATCGAAGAAATAATCGGAAGGTTAACTTCTAAGAATAATCAGGTTTTAGAAAAAATTTAATAAAAATATTTTAAAAGTTAATACACGTATATCACCGATTTAAAGTTTTCAAAATCACATATTATAACTATTAATAGTCCGTGGTAACTCAACGGAGCTCAAGTGGGCTATCAAATTATTTGAGCTTAAGTGGGTTTTGGGCACAAGTGACGATCACTCAACCTAATCAAACTGATAATATCTGTTACGGATTTTGTTCAGTCATAAATATCGTTGGGGTTTCATCATTTCATATGTCTTTTAGCCAGGAGCAGCTAAAAAATCTAGATATCTGACTTTTAGCTGTATTCCATCGTTGTCAGATTCATTAATCTTTATTAGATTTGATAGACTTGCTCACTGATTTACCAATTTTATAATATTAATACTCAATAAACGCTAGGTCTGAATCTTCGAAGTACATATATTAGCAGTGTTGTATGTAATAAATTTCTTTAACATTATAACCCAGAATCCTGTCTCTAGTTACGGTTATATATTTTGGATTCTTGCAAAAATATTGGAAATGTTAGCACTTGGCAGTCTTGGCTCGAATTTAATTACTATGGTAAAAATATTTCTATATATAAATAAAAAAATATATAAAATGAAATTTATATATTTTGATTTTACAGACTGATGAGATAAGTTCCATGTATTATAATTGCAATTGGGAATTGGTTGTGGAGCGTGTGTCGGACGCAAAAAAGAATGTACATTTGATGAAGTTAATTATGCTTGCAATTGCAACGAACCAGCAACCAATTTCAATTACAGGACTTAACTTTTTTAGCGTATCACAACTTGTGGTTCTAAAGGTTAATATATGCACAATAAAGAATTTATTTAAGAATTTAAGTACTTCCATGTCTATGCATAATAATGTGATTATTACTTTTAGATCTTGCAAGGAGCTGGGTCGTATTTTACTTGTCTCATCTCATTACGTTAAGCTTTAAAGTGCTATCAACATTTTTTTTTTGTGGACCAATTTAAATAAAATAATACATGATCTATATAATGCACAATTTAGAGATTATTATATGCACAATAATGAAATAAACATATTGGAATGTAAATATTCGGCTTTAAAAAGCTTTGACTTGAACTGCAATAAAACTTTAGGAAACCTTTTCGGTGTAAACACATAGTGAAAACTTATGCGATGGAAAAAAATATATTAATGTTACAAACTAAAATTCACGAAATTTTTGCATAAAAAATATAGAATAAATCCTAATTCAACCCAAGTACTAAGAAAAGATTTCCTTAACATTTGGCTTTTCTAAGATTGTTCTATCGAGGCTCATCCAGATTTGCGCTTAAACTGAGTAGATTATGCCTACACTCACTCAATAACATCTTTGCTATTGAAATTATTTGACGGATTTTCATTTATCAATCATCCAATTGGTTTAAGAACACCCAGTCCTCCTCTCCTTAAAACATTTAGAAATATAGAAATAAAATTGGTTTTCTAAGAAATTAAAGAAAATCCGTCTTTCTGCCACGTTATCTATAGTTTATAACTTTATAAAACATTACTCAAAGTTGTTTACTATTGATTGCTCACATTTTTTTTAAAGATTAATTAACAAAGATTAACGAATTTTAATTAAGAAAGTCTATTTAGAAAGTAAGTATAAGGTTGCTTGTGGGACTTTATATTTTTCAATACAATAAATTTATTTTAATATATATTATTTGATTATTATTAAGGAGTCGTTCAATGTCTTACTTCTTAACATATTTGGCAGCACTATTTCAAACAGTACTTTCATCCAAGGCATTGCATGATTTTTCCAACGTTTGCCGTTTTAAAATATGGGTCGTTTAACAACCACTGAACGTGTTGAAATTAAAAAAACGCTCAATCATTCTATAATAGATTCTATAGTAGTTTTATTTTGGGCATTATGAGGAGATAATCGTTGACATTGTCTATCTAAACCTCCTTTAGGCAAAACTCTTTGACTTAAATCATAGAAACTAAATATGTAACAGATGTGATCAGGCTTAGACATTATCGAAACATGAGCTCAGCTGAAAAATTCCTGCTGTTAGCCTAACAGCAGCAGTCTAACTTCAAGTATATGTGATGTGTTTCTTGTTTTTCAGTCTTGTTTGTGCTGACAATCTTCAAATTTGCGACACCTTTTTAAACGAGCATTCGGCTATGGCACAAAAGTTTCTCCCGACAAAATATCAGAAATTATCTCAAAAGGATCCAATACTATAAGTATCACTTGGAGAATATTTTAATGATTCAAACACTGTACTGAAATAAGAATTTAATCGAAATCTTAAACACAAGTGCGTTTTATGTATTTTTACTATAAAAATTACAAAAAGTAAGATTTTGTATCAGTTTAATCTCAGATTAGTCTCTCCATCAGATTAATTTACTTTTCTTCACTCTATAAATAAACGTAAACTTTTAATAAATGAATTGAGTTGAATTTTATTAGACTCTGATACAAATGTCAATGAAATAAAAGAAAATAAAAATAAATTATTAATTAGAATTTAAGTTATTTTCGATGTAGCTTATGTGTTAAGGCTGCAAGTATGTCGAAAAGGTTCTCATCTTCTGGATTTTCTTGTAGCACTTTATTTATAGACCTTAGACATCTAAGTTCGCGTCTTAGAAGACGTCTTTCTCTTTTAAATTTCTTTACCATAGGCTTTTCATCTAACTCTCTTTGGACGTTGTCGTTAGACCTAACTATATTCTCTATACAAACGCGATTTCTCTGAAAATAGTCTTTTTCTTCTGGTATGACTGCTAGATACTCATGCAAAACGTTATCATTTGCATAGCGTTCAAAGAACTTTTTAACCTCTCTTCTTAATTCCAACGGATCTTCTATTGTTTTATTGACATCAAATATATTCGTTAATATATCGGCATAACATTGACGTGCCCCTCTCGTGCGATGCTTTTCAGTTGCAAGCTCCTTTTTATAACTCATGTCTCTGGTCTTCACTTCATCTAATTGCAAATGTAAATGTTCATTGCTATAATGCAAACCAATCAATTCGTGCTCCATTTCCAAAATATGTTTAATTTTTTCGGCAATTTGAACATCCTTGGGCGCAATAGCTTTATGCAGTTCAATGATTTTCTCATCTAAAGCGTATTTGAATTTTTCCAAACTTTCATTTTTTTCCCCAAGTTCAACTATACGAAATTCTTTTTGATCTATGGCATGTTCTCGATCATTATAATCAATTTGTAACGCCAGATATTTTTTTGTCAATGTTTCCTTTAGTTCGGCGTAGGTTACGTATAGTTCTTTGCCCATTTGAATTTTTCTCTCCATCATTTCTTTACGCGATGTAAATCTGTGGAATATTTCCTCTTGCAGGTCATGTTCGGCATGTGTGGCACGACGTATATTCTTCTGTCGCTTTAACTCTTCGACGAAATCAACCTGCGTTTGAATTAAGATTTTGTAATTTCGATCATCAGTAACACGGCAATAATCAAAAAATTCAATTTTTTTGTCATTTATTAGCTTCATCATTTCACGCAGTAGTACTCTGCGATGGTCAAGTTTTTTCTTGAAATCCTCCTGAAATTCAGGTATTGTATCGATTAATGTGTTCTCCGCATTAAGTAACTTTGTGCCATATTCATCACGCAGAGATAGTAATTCATCACGTAAATTGTTAAATTTTGTTGTTTCAGCCATCATTCGATCGGTGTAGTGTTCATTTAAAGCAGTCATTTCTTTCGCCTGGTCGTGTCTTATACAATCTAATTGATAGTTAACCTGAGTTAACTCCTCGTGCTGTCGCCTTTCTAGCTCTATGTTTGTGGTTCTCAATTCCGTAACCGCTGTACAGTAGCTGCGATGTACTTTGTTCAAATGTTTGATATCCGTTTTCTCGCATTGCAATATTTGCATCATATATTCTCGTTGTGCTCTCTTTAACTTCGTTTCTAGAAACTTAATATTTTTTCTTTGCTTCAGCACCTCTTTTCGTGGTATTACAATGTCATCTCTGTGCAATAGAACTTCATCGACAGGTACTAAACGTTCTTCTATGTTTTCTAATGAACACACAACCAGAGTTCCACCATCGGTTATCGCTATTAACAACAAACCGTCATATGAAAGTAGAATTCGATTGCACCGTGTTACGAATAATTTAACTCTGAAACATGGTTCGTTATACATAAAAAGTGGCAGCCCTATTGTATAGAATTCTCCTTTGCTATTTACAGCAAACAACATTTGATCTGAGCGAAACATCACTATATCAACCAAAGGAAGAGGACGTTTACGCATTGGAACGCGCACTTCATTAATTTTCTTTTTATTTTGAAAGACGTGTATAGAGCCAGTTTGTGAAGCTGCATAAATCGTTTCCGGCAAAGCTGTTGTAATACATACTGCACGAAATGATTGGTTCGTTTCAATTTTGTAAATTTCTTGACCATTCATCACATTCCAATAACATATCATTCCATCATCTGCACACGAAACAATACCTCTATCATCGACGGTCCAAGAAATTCCCATGACATTGCCATTATTTCCCTGAAAGGTAATAAATTTTGTAATTTTATAAAATGTGGCAACATTATTTCAAACATAAATATTGATTTTTATACATACAATATAAAATTTACTCTTACTCTAATAGGGTTAAAGGAGTATATGGGTACAAGACCGCTGCTCCAACCTGATCTAAACAAAGACGGTTGCAAATTGTACAAGGACTACATCAATCGGGCATTACGACAATCGGGCATTACGAGTATACGTGTACTTGAACATGTGAAACTAACACTCAAACTTTTTTAAAACTTTAAGCTGTTCTTACATATCTGCTCTATATCACTTCCGTTTTGTTGTGGAACAACAAAACCATTTCTATTATTTCGAAGAAGATCATATGATCATTAAAAATTGACTTATGACTATAATAGTCACTCTTACCAAGAATCATTGGGTTCGTTTAAACCAGGGGCCCGTTTTGGTGTCATAAGGAAATTTCGTTCCTTTTCAGCCATCTTTGAATGCTGAGCCTTAACAATTTTATTATGTCGACTACGCCTACCTCTACCTATTCTTTAAACTAAATATCCTCCAAGGAGTTAACTCTTATTCTGAAGATAGTTGAGCAGTGACTAAAAAATTTTATTTCTTTTTGATTATCCCTACTAAAATTATTGTATATACAAATTTTGACTGGCAACTATGAATGAATTCTCTAATTGAAGGAATTCTCTATTGAATCGGCTTATCAATAAGACAGTGTCCCATTAGTAAGGGGATATATTGGATATCGAGATGCTCCTGCCAGATATTTTATTGGAGCGAAGTTATTTAACTATGAAATAAATATCAGCAAATTTTGCTTGAAAAAACACAACAATAAACCCTTAGTCGAAAGCATAGTTTTACGTGGAGTTGTTCAGAATATGTTTTTAATCGTCTATTAACCTCTCAAGTTTCTTATATACATATGCCATTTTCTGTAGAAAATACCCAATCCATGTTTGTAACCCTTTATGGTGCTTCTTAAAAAAATTTGTTTTTGTGTTATATATTGTTTTTCCACGCCTACCACGCAGACCTTACTGAGTATTTTTTTTGAAACTTACTTGAATCCTTAATCTAAACAAATTCGTGTATATTAATAACATTATTTACATATATTTCGTATTCTTTAGCTGATTGTAAAAATATTACCATTTTTTTTATTTCTATATTTATTATTTTTAAAAATAGCAGCGGATATTACCTGGTTAAGTCTAAACTTTAAGCTAAACAGTTCAACCGTTTAATGAAAATACTATCAGAGAGGTATTCAACGAGAAAGCCAGAATTATACGTAAATGCCCATTTAAATATATATTTGGTTTGTTTATATAACTTACTCTGAGATGATGTACCACATGAAATAAATACGGTGATACCAGAGACACTGTGTTTCCATAGGCTGCAGCTAAAATGTGTCCATAGTTTGCATATTTAATAGAATTGCACATGGGAAAGTGAAACTTTTTTACAGGCTACGAAGAAGCTAAAATTAATTAAAAGCTTTAACATAATTAATCCATTGTTTTACCAGATAATCATCAACAAATATTTGTACTAATCTGACCTCATTAGTAAAGGCCATAGCTGCTAAATATCCAGTATTATTGAGTGCTACATCTCGAATTGCATCGTCATATCTGCAGCAAACCTCCACTTTGCATGACTTATAGTTCCAAATTCGTACAGTAAAGTCCTTACCTTGTTGGAAAGCACAGTTGTAAGAATTCGAAATAGAGCTATAGAAACTTTAAACTTTTAAGGTTCATTAAAGTATAGTAGTGATACTTTTAACATTTCTTAAAGATTACATTATATATTTACTTGCATCACTTACTTCCTGTCATAATTACAGGTTTCCATGTACAGACCGCAGCGCATGTTATTTCCTTTTCATGCAATAAAGCGCCAAGTGGTGCGAAGTCCACACGTTTAGTTTTTAGAGATTCTGGTACTATATGTATACCAATATAGATCTGCGGGTGTTGGCATGTAACTACAACAGTCTCTTTCCTGTCATCAATAGTCAAGGCATGTATTGGACTAAATGTTTCATCATACATTGTGCGTGGTACCGTCAGCAAGGTCTTACGTTCATATTTGTGAACTGCAACTTTTTCAAATACATATACTCGATGACCAATAGCGTAGGCCAATCCTGTACTATGTATGAACATATGCAAAACTTTCTTTTCTTCTATGACAAATTTTGGATCTTGTAATTCATATTTAAGTCTTTCATGTTCTAGTTGTGGTTGAGTTAAATACGAGTCCAGTAATTCCGCATAATGAGCATTTTGACGATTTTTTATTTTCCCATTTACAATCAAAATGATTTCATTGTTGTCAGTGCCGATTATCAAGCAGCCGCTATAGAAATGCGACATACTGATTGTACGGAAATCTAAGCGTATAGTTTGTGTGATAGTCAGTTCATCTGATTTAGGTTCTCTGGTCATTATAAGTATATAAAACTCTGCTCCGACTGCAATTCGAGTACCCATAGAGGGATCACTTGATATGCAAACTATGGCGCTATGATAACCTGGACAGCTTGGATAACCTTCAATAAAAAAATCCGTTTCGGTTAGTGGTAGCATAAGTATGAGATATTCTTCGGCTTCAGTAAGTATATACAGATATCTCGAGTCATGTGAAAAAGTTACATCTATAATGCGTCTTACTCCGAAAGTTCTTGGTATTGGAATTTCTTTGCGTCTCTCTAAAGTTCTTAAATCATAGATGCCAATTAAAAGGGATCTGTGTATGAAGAAAAAGGTGATTCTGACTATAGTTACTTTAAATAGATTTAAGCAATTCAAACCTGAAATACTGTTCAATTGTTGCTAAACACTTCTTTGTATAAGACAATTTAATGAATATTAGCTTGCATCGATCTGGAAGACTTTAGGTTACAGTTTGAATATATACACTCGAATGTACATTAACAGCAATAATACTTACTACATAAATTTCTGTTCATTCGATACAACATTGTGCATAACAATTAATCCCTCTACAGGGTAGATGAGTTCCTGGTTTATGGAAAAATCCACATTCCCAATCACATCTGTACGTAATCCGAAAACGGTTTTTAATTTGACTTCGACATGATCCGGTTCTTCTGGGGTTTCTTCTTCTTCTGCTTCTTCTTCTTCCTCAACAAAAAAATCGGCTTCAAAGCCATATTTTCGCATAAGGGACATCATTTTGTTGGTTCAATTTTGTTAATTTTCACTTTAAAAAGGACTTTTAATCGGAGAGATGTAATAAGATTTTAAGTAATTTTAAATTTATCGTTTTTTTCAAATTTTTATATTTGTGACGTTGTTATGATAGACTGAATGATTCCTTTTTGAATTTTGTTTTTTCGATTACTGAACTGTAGATTTTGTTTATAAATGCGATGGCAACGAATGTGGCGAATGCGCATGAAATCGTTTTCTGCATGAAGCTTTATTATGCGATTTTTTTCCAAAAATTATCAAAAAAAAAATAACTGTGATATAGATTTTTGGGACTTAACTATTCATCGTATAATCAATTGACTTGATATACCTAGAAAATTCTCCATATCTATTGCATATTAGGAGTAGTACTAAGAATATCAGTAAGAAAATCACATTAGGTATAATTCTTAAAAAGGAAAAAGAGTAGAAAAATTTGTTTTTAAGGTATATGAAGAGAGTTTAAAATTATGATATTATAAAAATATAAATTAAAACCTGTGTACGATAATAACTGAATACTGAATTGAACGTTGATTACTTTAAAGGCTATTATTTTTTTTTTTTTTTTTTGCGGAGAGGAAGCTTAAAAATGCCTGATGCAACGTCACTATGTCGTCACAATAGTGGTATGCCAGGTTTTTACGGACTAAAAACAATCCCCCTCATGTACCACACCGTTTATATACTGGAACTTTATCGAGAATATTTCAGAATTCTTCGTTAGCCTGGATTCAGGTATTGCTTAGACTTATTTGTTTTTCTATTTTTAAAATTGTCCATTTTCCAGATCATTTTTTTTCCGCTTAAGTATGATCGTAACGAGTCTGTCTATGGCGGTCGAGTTTTCTTCATTGTGAGATCTTCCACAGTTATTTCACCGACTATTATTTCAAGTGGCGTTCTTTCGGTGTTTCATCTGTTGCATTTGAAAATAGTGTATCCAACGTTGTCTTCATCTGCATCTTCGTATATGCATTTCAGATCATTTGCCTTGCTAATGCAGAAAAGGTATTTTTGAAAATATCCATGACCAAAAAGAAATAATAGTTTACTTTAAATAATAGTTTAATAATAGTTTATAATAGTTTAATAATAGTTTAAATAATAGTTTACTTCGCTGGTTTTCTTGTCTGTCGATTTCGCTACATTCGGGATCAATCTTACTGTCCATCTTCCGTTTGTTTCTACATTCCATCTTTAGTGCCACATTTTATTTCATTTAAATAGAGTTATTTTAATTTAATGGAAGAAAAAAATTTAAAAAGTGTTCTGTATAAATTAAATATAATTTAGTTGAGTTGAGATTATATCAGAAACTGCATGTTTAAAGGCCGATTATCTTTATTATATCATAATATGTATGTGAAGTTATTATTTACTTTAATATTCTCAATTGAAAAATAAAATTAACAACTAATAAGTACGTTTTATAAAGCAATCAATCTGAAGGGTCTGTTGTTTTATAATAGGTCATAGTTACTATTTGTTTATTAATCCAATATCAACTCACCTTGTCGAGTTATGGTGAAAGACTTTATCAAAATTGCATTTCAAAAAAAAATCTTCACCTTGTATTTAGTTTTAAATAAAATTTGCGTGTCTATGACAAACTAACAACTAACTTTCGTCGGATTTTTAAAGTAATATTAACAAAATAATAAACAAGGTTACCGTAGTTACCATATTTTTTAGTGCCTAATTTGATTTGATAAGAAAAAAAATCCTAAACTCATGCAACTCTCTTGGTTTCGTCCTTCAGGTGTACTCATATGTGTGAATAATATTAATATGCCTATATTTATATTATTAGATGACTTTCATATGTTATTATTTCTAAATGGTTCGCTAGTAAAATTTTGAACCTCAAGGATAAATACTGCTTTAAGTTCAACAAATATATTGTGTTTTTATAGTTTAAATTCGAAAGGTATTAAAAAATGTCCAATATTCCTAAAAAATATATTAAGAGTGTCTCGGTAAGTGCTTACAGATTGATTGACTTTTATTGTTTAGTTTCTGTAGTTAAAATAAATAAATAAATATACAACATATAAAACTTTTCTGGATTTTTAATATGACTTTCGCAATCGACATATCTGAGACATCAGAATTGATCCTAACTTTGATAGATCGGGATTGGCTAAGTTTTACTGAGAAATTTTCCTAGATATTTTATATGACTTTCGCAATTGATATATCTGTCTTCAGGATTTATCCTAAGTTTAATGGATCAGGATTAGCTGTCTTGTAGTATGTATATATACTACATGTACATTAGAATTATATATATATATTTAAATATAAATATATATAACATATATATATATATATATATTTATATACATATATACATAAATATATATAAATAACATATATATATAGAATATATAGAATGTATATATATGTACAAGTCAAGGATTCACTCAATTTTCTATAGCGTATTTGCTCGATTACTGTGCGGCCCCTTGAGTTGGAGAACTCACTTGCGCTTATATAGAGATAACCGAGAAATCAAGATACAACGTGAGAATAGCTGTTGTACTATTTCTGTGCTTATTTAATTTATATTAGGAAGTAATTTGGTTATTATTTTATATTATAAATATAATAATAATTAATAAAAAGTATAATAACGACTTGAGTTCAGCAGTAAAGGTAAACGAATAAAGTTGTTTAAATAGAAACTAGTCAGAATACATTTATTTGTATGGTATATTGTACATATAATAGAAGAAAAAATTTTTTAACAACTCAGTGAGATTTGAATTCTATGTTTAAAATTACTTTCAACAAATATTTTTTTAAAATAAAAAGTTTTTTATAACGAACTAAGAAAAACAAGGACAAAATCAATCGTACTTCAACATTGCAGTTCCTTGTAGTAAAGAATGGATAACTTAAAAGAAAATAATTTACAGGATGATGCTGATATTTTCTCTAAAAAATCTTTGCTACAAGGAACACAGAATGAATCCGAACTGGTTTCAAAAAAGGGCACAGAGCAAAAAGATGGCACCTGTAATAATTCTGAACAAAAGCTGACTATACAATCAAATGGTTCAGAGGAGTGTAGCACATATAAAGATATCAAGCCATGTAATGGAAATGGAACTACAGAAAAAAAAGAATTACCTGAATTCGAAGATACTGCTTACATAGTACCAACAGAATTTGACATATTTAAGACTATATGTGAAGAGGCGGTAAGAAATACTAACACACCACCGTTACAATTTGACTGTGATGTAGCTGCTTTTACTTTTACTGAAATGTATGATAATGCATCTTTTCAACTATGCGATTCTTTTGATGCAGCACATGAGGGTCTAGTTAAAGTCGTAACTGAGAAACGTTCATCCAATCCAATTAGTCCGTCTCAACCCACCGTTGGCATTGCTATAAACAAATGCATAGATCAACGTCACTCAGATATTGATGATTCTACTGACTCATTATTTGATTTTTTGGATAATGGAAGCAGTTCAAGCAATGAGAGTTTAAATGATGCTGCTGATAAAAGCACAGAGATGATTTCACAAGAAAATAAAAACAACGATCAAAATGAAGATGAGCTTTCGATGATTGAACCTCAAATTGAAGTTAATGATAAAACAATTGAAAAAAATTTATTAGATGAAAATTCTACTATAAATACTTCTAATGAATCCGCAAAAATATATTCCACACTAATAAGTAATGAAGATGATGATAAAACAATACTAGAGAAAAGTGACACAGAATATGATGAACAGCAAGATCAAGATCAAGATCAAATTCAAAATCGAGGTCATGATCAACAGAATCAGGATACACAAACACAAGATCCGAATAATCAGGAAAAATCTTAGTTGAATCGTCAAAATTCAATCACAATTCTCTCTGTCAGCAATTAGTAAGATTACGATAAAGATGATTGGATTAGATTAGATTAGATTACTGACAAAATTTAATTCAAGAACACACAACCAAATGTTGAATTTTGTTTTAGATCATATTTTTTATTTCATAATAAATTGTTATATTTTGCGATTCCAAACAAAATTTGTTCATTTTTCTACACTGTACTAGGGTTAATAACAAAACATTACCAATGCGTTACTTCGACAGAGGAGACAGCTCTGTAACGAGTAAAAGTGACTAGTGATTAGGGTTAAGCTTATGTTTTTCAATAAATTAAATCGAATTCAGAGAAACAAATACACAAATTTAATTTATAAAATTTTTAACAAATTTAATTTAATAATTATATTAGTCACTAATTAATCACAAAATTAAAATTATAACGTCTCGCTATGTATTATGATGATTTATGGAATAAAAGTATGGGTTTTTTGGAAACTAATTTTAGCAAAAAAATTAAATAAATTAACACGTCAGCAAAGCAATAATGGGATATTTTAATTACTAATTCTTTAACCACAATATATATTATTCAACTAAAAAATTATTTTTAATTATAAGTGCTTATTCGAATACAAACATAAAAGTATTACGGCACGACTAATCACAAACCTTCTACGGTTATGAAAACAATAAACGTTTGACATGTCTTGAGTTATAAAGTATAAGAATTAAGTAACGAAACTCAAATAAGAGCTATGGCTACGTTTATCATTAATAATTCGTTTATTATTTTCCAGTTTTGTAGAGAAAATAGATTGACGTGTTTAGTATTTAGCGGCGTTAATAATTACTTATATTCATACTTAAGAATGCAAGCATATTTATATTACAGCTGCATTGTATAGCTATGAAGCATACCCGTACTTAAATATTATAACTTAACAAAAATAAAAACAAATTCAATTCATTGGCCGCATCACCAGAAATCATTTATTCTGCTTCCTAATAAAATGAATATTTACTTATATTCATATTTATTCAAACAAAAACTTATCTTAAGCACTGATCTAGTTCTAAAGCAGATCTAAGTCACTGTATTTATTTTTATCACATCAGTAAATGAAAATGTGTTCTGTAATCTGAGTTCCCGGGAATATTTTCGGCAATTGCAGAGCAGACGAGCTAGCCAGAAGGGGTGTAGGACCTAACTCGAAACACCTGGGCAATCTGGGCATATTGCTAACATCTTGTAAATTATTACTGAGTTATTTCTGGACAAAAATGTTAAACAAAAGATGGGAAGACTCAGCGATATGCAGACATCTGTATGTAATCTGACAACTTTCCGATAAAAGAAAATTCAAAATTCTCATTGAGATGCCCTGTAGAGACATCGGTCTTTTGGTAGGTTTACTTATAGGCCATTGTAAACTAGAGAACCATACTAGAAGACTTGGTCTTCCTTTTAATCATATCTGTCGTAGCTGTGGGGAAAACGTTGAGAGTGCCATTCATCTACTGTGTTTTTGCCCAGCTCATGCATGGCGGCGGTTCAATATTTGGAGAGCTTCCTTTATTGAGGACCTGGACCAGTTACAGGACCAGACACTAAATAGCATTTTATGCTTAGCCAAACGTTCTAGGTAGTTTTAAGCACTGAGTTTCTCCATTATACGGTAACATAATGTGCCATTAGGTCTAAGTGAAAGAATTACTAAAAATTCTCCGTTAAAGGAGTTTTTGAGGACTTTCTGGAAAACTAGAACATAAATAAAATCTCTAAATTGATAAGTCGTTAAAATAAATATATTGTAGTCGAGAGATAATTGGTGTTGTGGTAAATGAGGACAAATCAATGTAGTTTCTGTTAACAAACAAATCTTCTGAGCGTCTTGGGATTCACGTCACCGTTAACAATTATAAGCTCGAAGTTATGAAAGGCTTTGCTCTTCTGGAAACCAGCGTAAACACCAAAAGTGACGTTAGCTTAGAGATACAACGAAGAATCACTCTTGCCAACAGATGTTACTTTGACCTATGTAGGCAATTGAGAAATAAAGCTCTTTCTTGACAAACAAAAATCACACTCTACAAGTCTCTTATCATGCCTGTTCTGATGTATGGTGCAGAAGCTTGGACAATTATCAACAGTGTTGAGAAGTCATTAGAAACATTCGAGAGAAAAATTCTTTAGAAGATCTATGGTCCCTTACTTGTTGGCAACAAGTATCGAATTAGATGGAACAATAAGCTGTATGAGCTATACCGCGACATTCACATAAAAATTCAGTATCTTCGCTGAATTAATCATGTTGTGCGAATGAAAGAAAGGTGTTTAATTCAGTATCTGCAGGTGGAAAACGCGGTAGAGGACGTTCGCATCTTCCGTGAAAGGACCAGGTGACCAATGATTTGAGGGCGATCGGTACTATAAACTGATGACAGTAAGCAATTGATCGGGTTGCCGGAGGCTACTCGACGTGACCAAGGACGACTCACGTCTGTAATGGACAACTAAGTAAGTATGTAAGTAAGTAAGTTGAGAGATGCAATACTGAAAATAAAGTCATTTTTACAACTAAAACCCATTAACCGTTCCATGAACTCTTCGATCAACTTAGTAGTACTATCAATGTCTATATATTTTGGGTTCCGGCATTAAAATTTATCTTATTTCTATTTATGTAGAACTTTCTTCTACATATTTTTATGATTATTTAAATATATATTGATATGTTTATCAAACTGCATACTAGCACGCATCTATTTCTGTAGATGAATTCTGTGTGATTAGATTTTATGATCAACAAGCCACAAAATTAATACATGTTAACATTTTTTATGCATTTTTGAGCTTCTGCGATGCATGAGAATGGCAAGAACTTGCAAGAACTGCAACAAGTGGGACAAGGTCAATTTCATAAAAAATCAAAAATTTCAAAAAATTTCAAAAAATTTCAAAAAATATCATAAGAATTTGAAATTTGCTACACTTGGGAACATTATTGCGTGCACCGGGCACCGCTGGCTGGTGTCTTTCTTCTAAGTGTGATTTATTTCATCGGAGAGTGCAAACGCAGAAAGGAAATTAAGCGAATTCCTATATTTATAGAAATTTGCATGCACGCACTGCCGCGCTGCCGTGACGTTGCAGAAGAAACCAAAAGCTAATTTCAGCGGACCTGCCCCACTGAATCACTGAATCACACCAGCAGCGCGCCTCCGCCGTGGGCGTACAAGTGCACGAATTCTGGGTTATTGTTCGTGTCTTTGACGTGAGTAAAAATAGTTGCGCTCTTTGTAATTGGAAGTCAAATAAATGCTTCGTACATGTACGTGAGGAAAATTGTTTAAAAGATTAATTAAAATTGATTTATGACTCGAAGAAGTATTAAAAAATTAATATAAGACATTAATCAACTCATCGCCGATGTATATCTTGTCATTTGCTAAGTTGATTGTATTTGAAGCTTTCACATCCACCTTTCTAGAAAAACCAACTCACTTACAAACCAGTGTTTTTAAAGGAGTGGAGTACAGATTTACTTAACAAATTCAACCTTTATAGAATTTCCATTACCATTAAATTAATTTTCACAAACATTTTGAATAATAAAATAAGAATTTGTACTTATGCAAGGAGGAAGGGCGATTCCTTCACTGGTTACAAATTTTTTTTGGACGTTGGTCAAATCTTGAACGCTTGGACTTTATTGGTCCTAGTTCACTTTCGACTTATTCTTCAGCTTTTGTTGTATGGTTGAATTCGTTGAGTTCGAATCTTAATTTTTAGAAATACTTCTGCTACAGATATAGAAATTTTTTTAGTTTTATTTAACACGTCATGATTTAAGACATGAAAATGAATTCACATTAAGAATTTTGTGGACTGAACCACTAAACACTAAACACCACTAAACATGTCTAATCATTTATGATATTCTGATAGTTTTGAAAATCCACACTAAACTTCAGTTTAACTCTTCGTTGAAGTAAACATGAATAACTAATTAGGGCGAAGGACCTAGTAGTCCAGAGTCTTATTCTTAGTTGACTTCAACATTGATTTTAATATTTACTCACAAATAAATAAATAAAAACTGATTTATGAATTGCTGGTTTTATACAGCAAATTTTTCATGTATATGTCAATTAAGTCACTTCGATTCCAATTTTGAGTGTACAATAGAATTTTTTCATTTATTTGAGAGTTTATACATAAATACTATATTAACTAATACCAATAAATAGACAAACAAAATAAAAATACTTTTAGTTTTATTATGTATTATAATTTGAGATATAAAATTTTATCCACATTGAAAATTTTGTGGACCACAGAAGACACCACTTCTGATTCTTTTTAACACGCCTTCTTCAAGTTACACATCTAATCATTTACGATATTTTCTTCTGTAATGGTTTAGAATGTCCACACTGAAGTTGAACTCTTTTTTCAATTTTTGATTTTATAGTAAATTTTTTATGCATATATCAATAAAGTCATATAAAGGCATATACGCTATGCGTCGAAACTATGGAGTTTTTTCACTTGGGAGTTTATAATTAAATACTATATTAACTTATTCACAACATGGTTAGTTCAGATATTGTTCTTATATATGTATGTAATTGTCATTGTTACTGTAATGAAACACATTAATGCTATGTACAAGCACCATATTTATTTGTTAGAAAAAAATTAGTTTATGTTGAACCTTTTTGAGTTAGTGCATCTGGGCACTTTTACTCTATGATGGCTGGGGGGTTTCTACAGAGTCTCAAAAAGAGTCTAAAAGTGCGATGTCACACTATTATGTTTAAATTTCATCATTATCACAGATTTTTTGTAATAACATACTTGAATGCTTCCACATAACATACTTGAGAGGAAAGAAATTATTTGTAATTTAATAGTCGATAGTCGTATATGCACGCAGTGTTGCCTCAAATTCGAAAGCTTATAATTCGTGAGATATGAATAATTTTGGGTTCTTGTGGTGCTACTGAGATAAACAACTAATCCCAATGGAACTATAAGCAAGCTCGAAATATTCATAAGAAATTTGGCTTTCAAATGGCTTTCAAAAATGTAACTAAAGCAAGTACTCTGAAAACTCTATAAAGTGGGTTAGAATTTTGAGGTTACGGGATGTGTTCGTTTATAAGATAATATTTATATAAGATTTTTTGAATATTGAGTTTAAGCACTTCAAACAGAAAAATTCGGAATTCTTTGCTATCCTCTTTGAACAAACTATGTCGACTCGTTCTTTTATTGCCAAACACGTAATGAACAACCATATGATATGAAAGTACTAATTCGATTTTTAATGTTAGTTAATACGTACTACTGTGATTGCTTTCTATATTCAAAAAACGATTTCCTTTTCTGGTTAATACATTTCTTTTAAAAGATAAAAGTTGCACGGTACCAAATCGGATCACAATAGACATGATTTATCTTACTGGTGGACGTAATTGGCAATAGATGGCGTCACTACACATATCTAATATATTCTAAGAAACTTTTTGTCCGATTTCTGGTTAATAGTTTTCTTTTCAAATGAATGACAAATTTATTTATCTTATAAACCATATACGTTTTCGCTCTCATTTCTTTATCTTCACAAAGTCTTGGATAGTGTAAAGTGGTCTGCTTATAATGAAATAAGCACAAAATAACCACATAGTTTAGTTTGGCCCTTATTATATCCATTATAATAACTATATTGACGTGACACTGTCTTTTAAGCATACATGTGGCTATAAACAGTGCTTTTTTCAACTACTATTTTTCTGCTTGTGGATCAGATAAAGAAGGAGAAAATATTTTTTCTAAGGCATTTCTTTTTTTTTTAAGGTATTTCTTTAATATTACTAATATACCATAGTAATGAAAAACAGTACCTGTTTTATTGCAATATCACGTTCTCGGTTTGAAAATGGACTATGTCCTGTCAAACGACTAGTCTCTTCATTGAACTCTGTCATCGCCTAGAGCCTACTTCTAGGCTCTTAAATTAGAGGATTAATGAATTGTAATGTATAAGCAAGTAAGTTATTATAGTTTCTTTCAGAAATAATTATATTGAGACACTATATAAATAAATATAAATATGTATAAAAACATTTATTTATAAATATGTGATTTTTAAACCAAACATTTATTTCAGTTTATAAGTGTTAAATTAAAATGCTTAAAAATCGTTGGAGTAGGAGGGAATCGATATCAGCAGAGTGCATTGCGTGCACTTTTAAACGTGGATAAGGCAATTAGTATTAAATTACGTTTCTTTTTTACCCTTTTATGAATACGTAGTTTATTATATGTATGTTTAATTTTTTGTTAAAAAGTTTATTTACTAGTAATAGAATATATATTATTATGTTGTTTTATACAAGACATTTACTTTGTATACAGAAATAGCCCAACTAAAAATTAACGAATTATAGCTTTCAATAAAATCATAACATATCTCTATATCACTCTTTGAATATATACTAGGTGGATTGATAATTACCTAACTTCACAACAGGTGGAAACAGCAGAATAAAATCAATTATATTTTGTATATCTATTATATTTGTTTTAAACGACAGCTGTAAAAGTTTCAACTTCTTCACATGTTTGGTCAGCTTTCTGCAAATAATTAATATGAGTGGAGTGTACCTTGGTGATTTTTTATAAAATGAAAAAAATTGAATATCGTTCAGTAATGAAATTCTTCCATTCCTCCATGAAAGGAATGAACAATGATGTTATTAAATTGGAAATGAAGTATGTTTACGGTAACCTCGTAACCTTACATCATCGCTAACAACAATAAAATATTGGAAAGCTGAACTTAAACTGATCGTACGAGTGTTATTGATGAAGTGCGTTGGGGTCGTTCAAAAGTGGTCACAACTGAAAAAAGCATTAAAAAAATTCACGATATTGTGTTGAATGATCCAGAAATGAAATTGCATGAAAAAACAGAGATGACAAGCATATCATATAAACGTGTGTCGAATATTTCATATGAATATTTGGGTATGACAAAGCTTTCACCAAAATGGATGCCGCATTTGCTTATAATTGACAAAAACGACAAAGACAATGACTTCGTTATTCAAAATATTGTTTGAAAATTATAACATATTTTAACGAAACTGACAACTATTTTTGTTACACTAAATTTTATATGACATGCTTAGACACCTTAGAATAGATCCGGTCAAAAAATACATAAGGGACAGAGACAGAGCTTTGAAGCTATATGCGAAAACCGACAGGCTGCCCTACTTAGCACTATCTAATCTCAGAGTAATCATTAACCGCACGGGGGTGTACGCAGATCTTAGATCAATCATTGAACAATCATGAAGATTATGAGAAATACTCAAATTAGTCGGTGAGATGGCTGAGACTCTGTAGAAACCCCCCCACCATCATAGAATAAAAGTGCCCAGATGCACTAACTCAAAAAGGTTCTAACAAATAAATATGGTGCTTGTACATAGCATTAATGTATTTCATTACAGTAACAATGACAATTACATACATATATAAGAACAATATCTGAACTAATCATGTTGTGAATAAGTTAATATAATATTTAATTATAAACTCCCAAGTGAAAAAACTCCATAGTTTCGACGCATAGCGTATATGCCTTTATATGACTTTATTGATATATGCATAAAAAATTTACTATAAAATCAAGAACTGAAAAAAGAGTTCAACTTCAGTGTGGACATTCTAAACCATTACAGAAGAAAATATCGTAAATGATTAGACATGTAACTTGAAGAAGGCGTGTTAAACAGAATCAGAAGTGGTGTCTTCTGTGGTCCACAAAATTTTCAATGTGAATAAAATTTCGTATCTCAAATTATAATTATAAAATTATATAATTATAGTACATAATAAAACTGAAAGTACTTTTATTTTGTTTAGTCTATTTTTTTAATTTTGAATAATTTCAATGTATAAGAAGAAAAATGTGATGGCTATGAGTTTTAAAATCGAATATGCGCATAGTCTCTCCAAATGGCTTTTAAAAATGTAACTAAAGCGAGTACTCTGAAGGCCCTATAAAGTTGGCCAGGATTTAAGGATGTGTTCGTTTATCAGATAATATTTATATGAGATTTTTAAATATTGAATTTTAGCCCTTTAAATAGAAAAACTTTAAAAATAAACTATTTAAAAGTTAGTAGGGTTTAAGTTGAAATGCAAAGACAGCAACAAATAATTTTAGTTAATTTATTAAAATTTGGCTGTTTTAAGTATTGTCAAGTACTCATCATCAGTGGTCTTAAAAAATATTCGAATTTCTTTTTAATTAGTTTATAGTCCATAAATAATTAGGTTTGACTGCAAGTGCCAGGCTTAGAACTCATGCCTGTGATAATCGCATGACTTATAGTGTTTTTCCATAAGTAGTAAAGACTGTACAAGCTTTCAATGCTCAAGTTCCTTTATGAGGTTTTAGTACCTTTTTGCAGTGCTTTAAATTAGAACGAGCTTATAAACAACAGCTTTAATTGGAAACAGAAGTTCAAGGAATAAAAGTTTATTTTTATTCTTATTTTATTTGGTTTGTTTATTGTCATTTATATTTAACTATTTAAACTTTGTAAGACAAAAAGTGCTAACTAAAGTAAAGAAGAGTCTTCTTTGAAAAAGACAATGCGTCGTGTCACAAATCGTTGGATTTCATGGTCAAATTACACGAATAATACTCCGAATTGCTTCCGGACCAAATGTATTCGCTTAATTTGACCTCAGGCGATTTACGAACAGGACGTAGACTTGATGTGAAGATAATTGCAATTTTTTTTAATTATATATTTGTATATTTGTACATTATGTATTATTATTATTATTATTTTTAGCACATATTTGTATTTTAACAAAATTACAAATTTAGTTTATTTACAAAGAACATTTTATGTAAATCGAATTTATATCATAGAATTTGCAAATGCTTCCGAAATGGTATTTTGTTTCAACTCTTCCTGAGCGTATGGCCAATCCATCCATATTATTTAATGTTTCTTAAATACTGTTTCTTACTAGACTTATGGCCTTTTTTTACTGCTGGGTTATTGAAATATTTGTGCTTATTTTTTTCTATATTAAGTTTTCTTTGCTTCCATTTGCTGGTACAGGTGTGGGTAGTCGCGCTAAATTGCTTATGAGCAGCTGTGGCCAACGCTTAAGTGGCCAGGTAGGCGACAACTCTAAAGAATATTTGCTCTTGGTGTGTTCCTCTGTGATGTCGTGTTCATAATGAAATTCCTACCAGTGTGAGGGTCTATATTGCATTTACAAAATGCTTTTCAAGCGGTTCTATGTTGCTTTAGCATGTTGCGACCTATGTTGACTTTGGCTGATGACCTTTTGAATTCGTGCAATATTTGCATTTTATGTTATTAGATGTAAACTTGGTTGTGACAGGTCACACCACAAGCAACAGCAATACAACATTTCTTACTTCAAACTAATGCACGGAGCTTAGGTTCTGTGCATGTAAATGGCAATAGAAAAAAAAAATAATCTAATAAAAATTGTTTAAACAAATAATAAAGGAGTACATGGAAAATTAACGTAATAGTGACCATTTATTTTCCATAATAATGCTGGTCTTTTTTGAAAATACATGTTTAAGCATGTAAACGAATTAGTCTCTGTAACGCCGATATTGTAGTTAAATATTGTAGTTACCGGCAGATTGTTTCGGGATGGCTTTATTCAATACACAAATACCATTAGTACATAAAATTAATGTTACTATAAATATTATCATCTATGGACTATTATACTACAATAATGTTGTCATGTTCTACTAAAATTATTAAAAACATATAGAAAATATGTAAAATACTGAATTTAACAGTATATATATTTGTTGCAAATCAAATTGTAATTTAAAAGTTAATAATTAAGCAAATCTGTTTCGTCTTATTTATATGATATATTCAAATTTCTATAGGATCTCTATTTAGTGACCTCAAAACTGTCAAATTGATAGTTGTATATTTATATATTAAATTGGTTGTTTGTTGCATATCCATACAATATGTATACGTAATCTATTTTTGAATTATATAAAGAAGTTGTACTAGATTTTATAAGCGTTGGAACCATTAAATTAAAAGGATATCCGTTTGAATTGATGAATTTGAAACGCATTAAATGGAAATGCATTAAATGCCACTGATTCTTGCAATGACTATAAATAAAATTGTATGAAAAATATATCTTTTCATTCGCATTATCAACAAAATCGAGTTTTTTTTAGAGTAATGTTCACTACGAGCAATTTAAGAAATAAATTTTCATCTCCTATCTCCTTGATTTAGAAGCACTTCCACTACCACTGCTTTTATCGTCATTTGTGTCATTTCTTTAATAAAAAATGTTAAATATATTGCAGTTCATATAATACTTCCACTTCATATTAAAAATGCATTCATGTTACACGCGACTGCAGCTGCCATCAATGCGTGTGCAAGTGCCAAGCTCAGTGCGAGTCACTCATACGCAGTGTGCACCCGTTTTGGGTTATCGGAAATGTTCAATATTTGCTTTTGCATCTTTTCACCATTGCGTTGTTGAATGTTTTGGCAGCTGTAGTCTCATGTGCATTAAGTAAGAATTCGCATCTGCATTTCACAAACGAAAAATTTAAATAAAAATGAGAACTTTTATTTCTGCGAAGTCTGACATGTTTCAACTTTGCACCACTGCTACATCGCGTTGCGTTCATTTCCCATTTCTTTGGTACCAAAAATGAAACTGAAATGGATTATTTTTTCCTTAAATGTTAAATTAAAAACATTGAATGTCTGTATTTGTGTTCGTTTCTTCTGCGGAACAATTCTGTGATTCGTTTGCATAAACGATATAATAATTTTAACAAGAAATCTTTGTTATGATATAGCGACATTGATATGGCGATTTGATTTCAAAAGAGCGTGATAATACGCTCTAATAACCACACGTTACTGGGATAATAGACCAGGATTAAAACAATCCAAATCAGGATTGTATGAACCTATCAAAAGCAAAACTTAGAATCATCATTGGAATCCTAACAGAGCACTGTTTTAATCTACACTGTAACTCACACATGTGCTGTTGGAATGCCCTGCGCCTATGCACATACGGAATAGACTCCTGGGAATGTACACCCTTACGGAAGAGGCAATTCAACTCTGTGTACAATCAGTTCTATACCACTCTTTGTCAATGCAACTGGGCTTGGAGACATACTCTAAACCAAATAGACCTAACGGTCGCAGTACCAAATCCCATATCAATAATAATAATACTTATTTCGCCATAACAACCCGTTACAGGGTTTTGGTCTGACGCGACTTGTCTCTCCAGGCGAAGCGAAGCTGCTGGATGTGAATTCACTGAATTATATCAATGTTGTGATGCAGGTCTTATAGCTCGTGTTTCATTTAGATGCGGTGATCGCCATCAACTCAAAAAGAGCCAGAGACCTTACAAGAAACTTTTCTGTCGAAAACTCTCAGTGCGGCTTCATCATACTTTGCTAACGTCTACGCTTCTGCGTCATACAGAAGTACAGGGTAAAGTAAGGAATGAACAATCTATAAATATAGTAGTCAGGTTAGCATAAATCTGTTGAAGTGTTTTTGAAAGAAAGTCCAATTTTATTTCAAGAATTCTATTGATCATTTTCCGCTCTACCAAAAATAATTCTTCATGATAACGTATTTCGATCGTTTACTTGGTCACTTTTCATATGATTTAATTGAAGCTGAAGTTCCGTTTCAGCATTGACGGTATTAATCATTAGTCGTATAATTTGTCTAAAGATTTCTTTTAAATTTATTAAATAAATTTATTTGCTTTTATAATAAATTACTTATTTTTATTTTTTATTATTTTCAGATAATTTTTCATCTGAGACAGTTGAAGTATTCTAGCTACCAATTTTTTTAAAGGTAAGTACTACATAATCTGTTATTTAATGGAAAATGTTTTAAACTGAAAAAGAAACTATTTTTGGTAAAATGAATATATATAAAATAATAAAATTAATACTTTAACCAAGTTTTCTCTATTAAAATAAAGTATTGTTTATATGAAATATATTTTTTTTCTAATATTCTATAATTTCAATTATAATAGAATATTATATATTATAATAATAATAGAATATTAGGATATTAGGTTCAAGAATATAGAATATTAGAATATTAGGTTCAATTATTTACACTCTGGATTCAGCATTTTCGACTGAAGATATTTTTACTTATACGATAGCTAAGACAGTCATAAATACCAGATTAAGAACATGTAGGTCTGTGTCTTCATAACCAAACTGCTATTAAATCAGTTAGAAAGAGAATTAATTACAGCATAGTAGTATAATTATACAGTTCATTATTTTAACTGAAAAGAGGGATAATATGATTCTTCGGTAGAGTCTATCGAAGTCATCATTATCTGAACCTGTTTTTTAAATAGAAAAAATGGACTATCAATAGAGTCTATATTAGTTATCATTATTTGAACTGACATTTTCGAATAGATAGTATGGGTTATCAATAGAGTCTACAGTAGTCCTCATTATCTGAACCTGTTGTTTTTAAATAAGTGAAATGGATCATCAGTAGAGTCTGTTTTTAAATAGGTAGGTGTTTTTTTTTAAATAGGTAAAATGATTCATTTGTGGGGGTAGGAATCATTAATATCTGAATCTGGTACGTCCGTAACAGCGACCTTCATCGTGACTTGCATGTTCCGGAAGTTGCAGAAATAATCAAGCTTCAGGCCGAAGCACATAAAAAAAGACATGAAGTTCACTGCAACACAGAAGCTTCATCACTCCTTCAAACAGAAGACAACGTACAACGGCTTAAGAGAACCAAACCGTCTGATTTAATCAATTAAATTAAATATTAATCATTATACTATAATATTATAGAAAAGGATTAATATCGACAATTTTAAGTCCCCGATATAAAAACATTACTAATTAGTTTTTTATTTGTAACTAGGCGCAATTAAATATATAATAAAAAAAAAAATAATCTGATACTGTTTTTTAAAATAATATTTAAGTTCAGTGGGTCTCAAAGACCCACAAAAGAAATAGTTATAAAAAGTTTATTAAATTTTTTTAGAAGTTATAAAATGACAACATCGATGCAGCAAATATAGTACATAGAACTTAAAGTGAATAAATAAAGTGAATAAATGTCAATAAATAAATTTAAAATAAAAGGATCTTTTTTACTTTTATCACTAAAAAACTATGTTATAATCTTATAGTTCTCAGCTCGGGACTTACTAACGAAGTTTTCTATTTTTTTTTTAAATAAGTTTAAATGTAGTACTCGCACCATACGTTAAGAAAACCCGCTGATGATATCGCAAGAAATGTCTTAGATTTCAACCCTCAACGCAGTAGAAGACCAGGCCGTCCGCTCAACACTTGGAAACGACAAACTGAAGCCGAATTAAGAAATGCTGGAAAGAGCTGGAGTGAAACAAAACGTCTTGCATTAGATAGAGTTCAATGGAAACTATTTGTTACGGCCCTCTGTTCCACCCATGAATAAAAGGATTAAATAAATAAATAAAAAACTTGCACCACAACCGGCCATTATATGAGCTTTAGTGGGCTTTCTAAATAATCCAATCTAAATAAGCCATGTCATCACCAGCTCAATGGTGTGCCAAGACAGTCTTCCTCCTATTTGTCAGTGTTGGACATTGACACAATATATGCAACGCTGTCTCCTTTTCTTCTAGACATAGTCTACAAGTGTCTACGTCAGCAAGAGCCATTTTTTTGAAGTTTCCATATATGTTACAGTAATTAGTGAGGTCAGTCAGCTAAGCACTTTTATCGCTTCGGTGACCAAAAAAAAGCTGAACGATATTAATATTCGTATTTTCTATGATTAAAAAAAATTTATTATATTTTAGTTAGTTTTATGTGAAGTTCATTTCCTTTTAACTAGAAAAAACTATTTCTAGTTTTTAGCATCTTAGTTGAAAACAGTATTTTGTCACAAAAGATCTGTGTAATCTACTCGAACATAGCCAACATAAGACGATTTAATTCTCTCATGGAAGTTCAAAATTGTGGGTATTATAAATCTAAAGCCAAAGTCACAATACATTGCATTTAAGGATATTTTTTGATTACTTTTTCGCCATTTCTTTCCAGTTTAGTCTTTAGGGTCGGCATTTTTCACTAATGTCTTCAGAACTTTGCTGCTGTCAGAGTTGGAGAGAGAAAATTGAAAAACACTGAAACTAATCAAAATTGCAATGAAAAGTTTACTTTCGTAAGCTACGTTTATTATGTCTCCGTTAGTTACCCTTCCCCTCACTTTTCCAGAATATATACTGTGCTTTTCGTATCAGTTTGTTGCTTTTGTCTTGTGTCTTGCGTCTGTATTGCATACTAACTTTTGTCATTTTTCTTTGTTAGTTTTTGTTTTAGTTTTCAACTTTTTCGCATCCATACGTGCATATCCTGTAGATAAAAACGTCACCGATAGAAGCAATAAATCAGCAAAAAAATATGCCAATGAACTGTAAAGCGAAAAACTATAGAAGAAGGTCAATATTTTTTTTTTTTATTTTTAAACTTCGACAGTGTAAAATATGAGTTTTTTTTTGTTTTTTTTTTACAATTATTATTACTGTTTGCCTGTCCAGATATCCTCGCGTATCCTTTCTCTGTGCGTTTCTGTAGTTTTTGTTTAGTTGTTGACGAACGGAAATGAAAGCGATGGATTCGTAAACAAAAACAGTGGATGTCTGTGGAACAAGTGAAATTTTGTAAAAAACTTTTTAATAACGTCAACATTGGATTAGCGTGCAATCGTGAGGAAAGGAAGAGTTGTGGATTCAGTCGAGTTCGAATGCAATTTTAATGTCACATTCCGAAATATGTTTGAAATGTAATCGCAGATACTTTATACGTAATAAAATTTTTAATATTCTTTTTGAACGTGGCTAACGAATATTGTGTATTCGTTCGCATGAGAAAATTCGTATTTCCAACGAGCAAATCAAACTGAGAGCAATTGACAGGATGAACAAAAAACAAAAAAAAAATGTATACCTTTTATTTTAGCCTTTTTGCCGTTTTTTCTATTTTTTTACATTAAATTATTTTCAAAAAGTCAAATATTTTCAACAAAAATTCTACAAAATTCCAATCAATCATGATAACAGTTCGCCATAAAAATTGGTTTAAAAATGCATTTTAATTTAATGCCTCAACACACGTCGTAAGCCGATTAAAAAAAAATTTGACTTTAATTGTTTAAAATAAAAAAATTACTAAAAATATTGCAAATTAAATATACAAAGATTTTTTCGCAATGGATAAAGTTTAATTAAAATCAACCAATTTACTGCCAAGAATTTTTTCAATAAAACTAATTTATGTATTTTAAGCTCGCACTGAAGCTTTTAAATTATTTAAACAATAAAAGAAAATGAAATTTTTATTAAAGATTATTATTTTTTTATTTATTTAACTGCTTTGGTGAACTAATTTAATATATGCCTAACAAATATTAATATATGAACCATAAGAAAATATATATAATTATTAAGAGTAATCCGTTTTCGGGTTTGAGCTTAGCGCTTAATTTCTCCAATAATGAACATAATGTGTGATGAGCTCAATCACACTTCATAAGTTAAGAATTTTCTCTCTAACCATAGCTTTTTCCTCTCACTGCCGCTATGAAGAACATTACATTAACATACATCAGTGCCCTCCATGCGGTGTTAGCATGTGACTTCTGTAGTATGCTTGAAATGAGTTTGTATTGGCCTGGTTCCATTATAGTGGACGCAAAACATCGGGTCACTTTTTTTCAGAACATAATGTGTGATGAGCTCAATTACACTTCATAAGTTAAGAATTTTCTCTCTAACCGTAGCTTTTTCCTCTCACTGCCGCTATGAAGAACACTTCATTACGTTACCGCCTTCCATCCGGTGTTAGCATGTGACTTCTGTAGTATGCTTGAAATGAGTTTGTATTGGCCTGGTTCCATTACAGTTGACATCGGGTCAATTTTTTTCAGAACATAATGTGAGATGTAATAAATATGATATATGATTATAACATAATATACATATATAATATATAAATTTTTAATTATTAACATAATTATTATTATTATTATTATTGTATATGTAATATTACATATAATACAACATGATATAAGATATAAATCGTTGGACTTTTATCTGACTGTAATCTACAGATGCACTACTTCATGCTACCTATCAGATAAATCAGGTTAAAATAAATTAATCGTATTAAATTCATAAAAACATAATAAATAAAAATTGTTTATAAAATTAATTATTAATGAAAGATTAATTAATTAATGAAGGAGTTTGCTTGGTATTCCGTTTATGTTTAATATACTCCTCTTAACATTTTCATAACCATTTCCAAATGTACTTCTTTCCTATAAGTATTTAATGTTAGTTTGACAATCTTCGCTTTTTATTTTCTAGACTATTTCATATACCTTTTTCGCATAATAATCTATGTTTAATATGTCTACCTCTCAATCCATAATCACTGTTCTATTATAGTTAATAATTTTATCTGTATGAACAGGAACCCATAAGCAGTATAATGTGAACATAGATTCATTATTACTAAAATATTTTTACTATATAATTAATTATTGCTTTATTCATTATTACTATATAAAACAAATAGTTTGAAGGTTAGACCCTAGACGTTGTAGTTACATTCATATTAAAAGAATTCAGTAAAAATAAATAAATCCATGAAATTTATTAAAATACATAGTGACCACGGAAAGCCGCATTACAAGGCCTTACTTATGTAAACATTATTTCTATAAGTTCTTTAATGAAATTATATTTAGTCGGGCTTGAGAACTTCTCAATAACTCTTAAATTACTACTAAAAAACTCTTACTCTTCTTATTAATAATAAAACATAAAATTCTTTTAATAACTTGTGAACAATCAAATTTGCATTTTTCATAAAAATGCATTATATAATTGAGTTAAAAAATATTTTTAAATTTATTTAAAATAATTTATTTAAATATTAAGCGGTTAAGCATTTGTTTTAACTTCAGCCTTTTAGGATTCCAATTTTTTGTACTGTGTTTTTTGTGTGAATTTTATGACTCGTTGCAACCTGGAAAACTGCAAGGAATAAAACTATTTGGAAAAACTGAGATGTTAAAAAAAGGGGAAAAAAATAAATATTTTCATAAATTATAAAATTGAAAATTTATCACCTTTTTTTATCTCACCTAAAAAGTTTCATTAAAACAAAACCAAAAAAATAAATAAAATAATTGCTTTGAAAAAGCAAGTCAATTTATAGAATTTTAAAGTTTAAAATTTAAATTAAATAAAATAAAAAAATGAGATGAAATTTCCTATAATTCCTAAATGCTTATTTAGTCTTCCCAATCAATTTTATCGCTACTATCAACAATTGTAGAAGCTGATCTCCGGAATGGTGCCTTTTAATTGCAGAGTGACTCAGAGAGACTCAGTATCATCAATCGATTCAATCGTAGGTCTTCGGAGCGGTCCCGTGAACTAATAAATGAACTGAAATTTATATGGTGTTTTTAAATCAGGTGTATATTATGGTTCCGGAAAAGTGTGAGTTGTATGTTTGGGAAAATGGGTTTAAGGTATTAAATTAATGAAAGAGGTGGTGTACTTTCACGTAGAAATTGTATGGTGCTTAAATATTATTCGTTGTTAATAATTTAGTCCAAAGGAAGGAGTTTTCTATGACTCCAAAGGAAGGAGTCATAGAAATTGAAAAAAACTATTAAAATAATGTTTTTTTTAACACCACGATAACTGAAGAAAATTATTGACATTACTTTGATTTCTTGAACGGTTTTGGGAGGATCTTTTCGTTCTCGGGCTACTTTCTACACAATATTCGCTTGAAAGGTTTAATGATTTTACGTCTTTTGCTTAGATCCAAGTCTTATCCAAGTCTTTAGTTATAATGTGTTTCATCTTATTTCGAAAGTCAGCAAACATTGTTTGAAGGAACTAAACGAAATGTTATTTTTCCAAAAAAATTAAGAACTCTTAGCATTGAAAAATATTTCGTTATTTTTAGGCATAAAATATATTTTCAAATAATCTGCTCTGATTCAATTAAAAAGTAAGTGGTATCAGTCAGGTCTCAATCGATGATTTCTGAACTTTAATATTTGTATATATATATGATGTTTTGTTAATCAGTTGTTGTCTTCAACACTTCTCTGCTTGATTGGAATTATTTAACCTTCTTGTAAGAATTGCTTGTGGCATAGCCTGGTTATCGAACGCCTTCTGTAACATTTTAAACATTTTTCTAGCACAAATTTCATTACACAAACAAAATTAAATGCAATTTCTTGGCTCCAAAAATATAGACATTGTAAAATTCGCTATAAGAACAATCGAATAGGAATGCCCTGTGAAAATATCAGTCTTGTGGTTGGTTTATGAGTGGCTCAAAGCCGTTTCCTATCGCAGTTGTGGGGAAGACTCAGAAAGACATTTGCTTTGCATGCGCAAAATTGATTGACTATGCTAAGGGCTTACTTTTTCAAGAGGTATCGGATATTGATATATTCTAGATATTGATTCATAAACACAAACTCATTGGGAAGTTAGGTTGGATGTAATTTTACTAAAGAGTCATTGCACTATAGATAATCAAGGAAGAAAAGAATAGAGAAATTTTAATTATATATGCAGCAGTAGTGAGAAAGATGAATGCAAGAATCCGAATTTTTTAGCCATAAACACAATAGAAATTTCTGATATTTACATACTCTACTTCATGTTCCCAATTGTTAGACAAATTAATACAATGACATGAATTTTGAAAGAGATATTCAGTACTGACAGTATTATCAATCTAATAAAGAAAAGTGGAATAAGTTAGAATTATTATTAATTATTTTATTTACATTATGCTTTTACCTATTCAAAACAGTGACTCACACATTCTAGAGATATTTGCTTTGTATGTTTTGGATCCTCGTCCAGGGTATTCCAAACGTTGTCGGTACAATACTTTTAGAAGGTTTCTAAGTTTTTTGACAAACTCGATTTATTTTATTCAAATTATTCATCTACAGGCTCAAAATAGGCTTAAAATTCACATATTCTAAGAGTATTTGAAGTGAATGTTTTCGATCATCATCCGGGATGTGCTTCGCGATGTCGGTACATAGCTTTTAGACGGCTTCTAGGTAGATATCTTTTTGTTCATCAGCAAACACATTTTTCCAAAAAGTTGAAACTCACATTAATAGTTGACTTCGCTACAAAAAGTTTATTTTTAAGATCACATATTTACTTTGAAATATTTATTATTTATTTTCGCAAGTTATTAATTACAATAATTAAGAACTTAACCTGTTCACAAATAACTTCCAATTTTCTCTATTTCTGGCCATATATCGTAATTCGTTAATCGATTTGGATGTTTCACGTTGTATTGTTCGTCTCCACGTCGTTCTAGGTCTTCCTATACTTCTTCTACCTTGAGGGTTCCATTTAAGAGCAGCGTGTAAAATTCCCTAACTGTCCTTAGGTAGAGTATGGCACAGCCAACCGTATTTGCACTTAATTATTTCTTTGCTGATCTCCGTCTGATTTGTGACACATCACAATCGTTTATTCGTGATTCTTCTTAGGCAGAGATTGACAAAGATTTGTAATGTTTGTAGTATTGAGGAAGTGATATGCCAAGTTTCGCTCCCATACAGCTCCCATTACTTAACACATGCATTGAATATTTTTAGCTTTGATTCTAGTTGAATTGATGCTGACTTTGGAATATATCTTATAGTTAGCAAAAACAATAAAATATATTAAAAAAAAAAAGAATTCATGACAAAAATCAATACATAACAATAAAAATTTATAGTAAATTTAAAATGCTTTTGGTATCTGTTTTATTATTTACTTTTTCACTTTTTCTACTTTTCGTTAAAATTCTTTTTTAATTTTTTCTAATTTTTTTCTTTTTTGGAAATATTTCATATTATTTTTGCTATTATTTTCTGTTTAGAAGTACGAATGGTTGCTGTTTCATCTGCTTAAGTAATGCTTTTAAATAGATACACTTTTATGAAGGATACACTATAGCTCTGAGCTAAATTTAATGCTCGTAGCACTTGAAGGCATTGTAGCTGCTATGATTTTTCCAAGAGCAAATCAAAAGCTCATCCATCAATGTCTATGTGCCTGATGTTCCAGCAGTGATTCAAATTTAATTTTAAATGCTGCATACTTTCAGGATGCTTTTACTTGAATTGCATTGCAAGTGCTTCTCGTGCTGGTTGTGCTGCTTGTCCTGGTCGTGCTGCTCATGTTAGTCGTGCTGCTCGTGTGATAGAGTTAAGGCAAAAGTTAATGCACTCTCACACTACGTATGAGTAACTTTCGATGCATTGCTGACACATTTTGCTAAGGACACATTTTAATGCAGTTCCCAGTTCCACGAAAATATTTCATTTATTATGCCGAATTTTTTTTTTACGTACATAGAATACTTTGTATTGCGGGTAAATACTGATCACAAAATAAATTTTAAAAGATTTCATGATTTAATTTGGTATATCAAACATTCATAAAAAGAATCCTCATCTGAGAGTTTCAGCAGTGATTACATATTGTTGATAAAGAACGCTTAAAATAGAATATAATAATATATAATAATTTTAATATTTTATGATAGTGAGAATTAGTGACACTGCGATTAATTGGAAGGACAGCATCAAGTACTTGGGAATTACGTTTGATAAACGGTTCACTTGTCACAAGCACATAGAAGTCAAAAGAAGTAGTTGTGCAAAAACACTGCACTGCTTACAACCACTTTTCAAACACAATAACCTGAGTGCAAAGAAAAGAAAGTTGATCTATAGCCAGATAATTAGACCAGCCAGCACTCCTTTATGGGTGCGTCGCGTATAGCAAAGCTGCCGACTCTACTATCCAGAAGCCGCAAGTTGCTCAAAGGCAGGCTCTCCGAAGACTTTTCAAAGTACCATGGTATATCCGCAAGAATAACATGCTAAGAGACCTTAGAATAGATCAAAAAATCAAAAAATACATAAGAGACAAAGTCTTGAAGTTATACGTGAAAACTAACAGGCTGCCCTACATAGCACTATCTAATATCAGAATTATCTCTAGCGGTACGCAGATCGAATAATTAGTCATCGAATAATCAGCGAAGCTTGTAAGGAATACATAAATTAGTCAAAGAGAATTGAGGGACGCTGTAGAAACCCCCCAGCTAACAAAAAGTAAAAGCGCCCAGATGCAATAACTCGAAAATGACTCAACATGAAAATTTAAAATCAAATTTTGATAGAATATTGCTATTAAATATAATGTATAACATTAATCAAACGTCCTCAAAGTAATATCTTATAGGTCTACAAACTTTTGAGGTTATTTTTGACGAGTTGTTGACTCATATGATTAACGATAAGTGAGAACTAACTTAACGTATATACATTACCAAAACGTCGACTTAGAAGTTTGTTTATATAAATACATTCTTATACATAGCCACAGAAGAAAAATCCGAAGGTGATAAGTTGTATGATTTTGGTAGCTATTTCAAATGCCCGAAATGTAATATTACAAGTCCGTAATGTAATAAAAATGTTATATTAAATAACAATCATTTAAATATCCTTTTTACCTGTAAATACTACATATACTATTCAAATTTAATAAAATAAAATTACTTGCGCATATTCGCAGTTGCCTCAAATATGGAACTCAACGAATATATTCTTCTTCACAAATATAAAGATATTTAAGTCAAGTGTCAGCTTATTATTGCTCTGGCTTGTAACCGACTTTCTTACTGGAAAAATGGAAAAATTCACAGTTTCGTCAACAGATGTCTTTGACGTATTCTCAAAGTGTGGTCGCTAAATGTCATCAGTAACTAATGCTCAATTACATAGAACTACGAAAATGTCGGTGGCTAGGTCACTCATTGCGAAAGAATGTCACAGAAATTTGTCTACAAGCTCCTATCTGAAACGCTCAAGGCAGACGTAAGAGGTGACATCGTAAAAATACATGGAGAAGAACATTGCAAAAGGAAATCGGAGAGTCCAAAAAAACGTGAAATGAGCTGAAGATTTTGGCAATAAACAGAACCAGCTGAAAGTACTTTATTGAGGTCCTATGCTTCAATGAGAGATACAGGAATTAATAATGATGATGATGATAAATAGGAGTTAATTTTTTTAATTATATTGTAAATTCCATATATAGGTACTTCACCCTTCTGTAAGTGACGCCTTAAATATGATACATTCTCTATTAACTTTTGCTCTGCCTTTATTTTTTATACTGATTAGTTAAATTATTTACTATAGCAAATACTAGTGCAATTACTTGCACCAAGGACAAAACTTCATCCAAATATATTATTTCAATTGGTGCCGGTGGAATATCTTGGATCTCCAATGAAGCGTTTATCAGTGCTTTATACCGATACGTGTGTTTAAAGCATACATACGTGTGTTGTTGGGTCTACATGGTAGATATTCATATTAAATGGCTCTGGAGTTTTGTCCGCTATTTATCACTACTATTGCAGTCAATATAAAAACAACATTTATTCTAAAACTTCCACAATCTCTTTTCATTTTAAATTGCAATTCAGTATTCTAATATCCTGAAAAAATAATACATTTTATTAATAATTTCCTTTATTGCTGCAATAAGAAATTACAATTTTTTTTGTTTCACTCAATATTTGCAAATAAAATTCCGGATATGATAGCGGATGTACTTTTTGCGTTGGAATATGTGAAAAACACACTCGAGTAAACACTCTCTTCCACAGTCCACAGCCCTTGTGCAGAATGTAGGATGAGAAAAAATGTGCTTATGTGAACATTTTTAATTGTTTGTTAATTGAATTTTTTGCTTGTATTTTGCCATAAACAATACAAGACCCTTTAATCTCTTTATTCCAAAAATAAAAGCCTACTGTCGACATAGTAACATTGCATATTTTGCTTTCACTTGGTTAGAGAAGAGAGCATCATGTTTCTAGGTGATAAATCTTAATATCCCCCACTCTATAATAAGAAGTTCTTAATTAGTTTATCATTTGTAAAAACTTTTATAATTTTTAATTTTTAATTGTAAATATTTTTCCTAATGATGTCCTTTACTAATTAGAATTAACTGTTTGGTGTCCTTAATTAGGGTTGTTACGGAAAGTTGTAGCTAATTAATCCAATACTTTGTAAGCAAGTATTTTCGTTTAAGAAGATTAAAAGTACTAGGTATGATATTTATGTTATTGAGTTTAAGAGATAAAAATATGAAAACGCAAGGCTTTATGAAATTAATTGAACTTACTATGATGTTTCCTACAGTTTCGAATGTGTCAATAATCTTATATTCTTTAAAAAACTTTAAAGCATATTTCTACAACAGAAATTAACAGTAAATTCAGTGTAAAGTCAGTGCACTTGTGCACTTTTACTTTCTATTAACTGCGAGGTTTCTTCAAAACCCCTCACTACGTGTTGACTGGATTATTGTTTTTCACTTTATCAGACTAAGCAATAGTTGACCTGAGATTCGATCACGCGGTGTTATTAAGCCTGTCAATTTTTTTAAATAATTTCAAGGCTCTATCCTTTATGTATTTTTTGATCGGAACAATCTTGAGGTTCCTGAGGATATCAATCGTCCCAATGTACCATAATACCTTGAAAAGTCTTTTCAGACCCTGGAAATTTCTGGCTGGAGAGTAGTAGTATTTGAGGTCTTGTTAAACGCTACACATCCATATAGAAGTGACAATCGAATTATAAAACAACTTTCTGTTCTTAGTATTGAGATTTTCATTTTTGAATAGCAGTTGGAGGTGATGAAGAGTTTTGGCACTGCTAATTCCTTTTAGTTGAACATGTTGGATAATGTGATATTTTCAAGTGAGTTTTTGGTCTATTGTTATACCAAAATATTTAACTTTGGTACTTGTTACTATTGGTACATCATGTAGAAGCAACTGCTTATCCACAAATTTTCTGTTACTATACGTCACTTGTGTGATTTTGTCTATAAATCAACTAATTAACTAACTAATTAACTAACTTTTAAAATTAGTTTTAAAAAATATATTTTTCATTTACTAACATTTCGACTACAATCGACAGTTTTGATCATTGGAAGTAAAATTAAATAAAAGTAATTAAATAAAAAGTAAAAAAAAATTAACTAGAAAAGCAACTTTATTTGATTTTATCAATAGATAAGAATTTTTTAAACAAAAAAATTTTATCTTAAAAGAAAAAAATTTAATAATTTTAAAATTGAAAAACGGCGGGCAAAACCTTATTAGAGAAACTCGCTTTGTGTATGTGTCACATAGGATGGCGTAAAAATTTTCATGCAGGAAGTTTAACACATCCTTGTGCACTTAGTACACTCGTTGCATATGCAGTGTTTGCTTGGCATCTTTATGTGCCCTCAGATCCATATATTATTCATAAACTAAGCCGTTTTCATAGAGATTTCCATCCCACAGCATTGCATGCATTTCTCAAATTTTCGAACCCGAAGTGGAGCTCATGCATTTTGCTGCTTTCGCTAAAAATATTTTTCTCCTTTCTCTGTTTTTATGGTTTTTTGTTTGTCTCTTTTTTTTGGTGTTTTTTTTTTTTGGTTTGTTTTTGTATTTAGTTTTTCTGACAAATGTCATTTACATGCCGCCGACACCAGCGACACCAACACAATGAAATTGTGCTAACCAACTAAATGCATACAGGCAGGTAGGCAGGCATGCATGTTTTTTTTTTGTTTTTTTTTTTTGCGCCCTGCCATACGACGTCTATAGACATGAGCAAGTGCAACCGGAAGCAGGCAGTACGTGTTGGAAGTTTGGTGATTTTTTACATTGTCAGTTTTATAAGCTGCTTTCCAGTTTATTTGTTTGTGTTTTGTTGGTTCGTTGGATCGTTGGTACGTTGGTACGTTGGTTGTGTCTGTCAGTTGCATACTTGCATAGTGCGAATATGTGTGAGTGTGCTTTTGTGTGCGTATGTGTGCTTTTGTGATGTGTGAGAATTTATGCTACAATTTGTGCTTTTTACATGCAAAAACCTAGTGTAGCTAGTGCAGAGTAAGTGTGCTTAGACAGCTGTTAGTGTGTGTGTGTGTAAGTGTGTTAGTATGATTGTTGGCGGAACGTCGGTGGCCCATTTGCTGTTCCTTTATTTGCATTCCACTCAACGGTGAAAATTGTTTTTAATTTTTTATTTTTACCAAACAATTTAGAATTTTTATTGCATTGAATAATTTACAAAAAAAAAAATTTTTTAAGTTTATTTTTCATTTTTATTTCGTTTAAAAATATTTTAAAATGTTAAATGGCACATCAAGTAGTAAAAAAATTTAATAAAATAAAATAAATAATGGAGGAAATATTGTGCAAAAAAGGAAACGGAATTGACAAGTTAACATTTCGTTTCAACTGTTTTACTGTTTCACTGCCTCATTATTTCTGGATGCCTCTGCCATGGGTTCGCTGTTTCCGTCGGTCATCCACTTGGTCGGTTTGTATGTATTGGTTCTGTACTCAGTATGAGTGCGCGTAAGTTTGGTATGTATTTGTGTGCAAATAACTGCACACTCATTGGTTTATACGATAAATGCATTTTCAGTTGTCGGAAAAATGGAGTTAATTTTTTTTTTTCTTTTTCAAACAAGTTTTATTAGACTCTTTAGGGAAATTCAATTTACATTTTGTGGTTCAGTAAGGAATTTTCACAAAAATAAACTGGCAGAAAATTGAATTCGAATGCTGAAATGAATTGATTTAAATCAATTGTACAATCTTTTAACGACTTGCCATAAAAATAAAAGAAAATTGAAAAATAATGAAATGTTGAAAAAATATATATTAACAGCATCATCAATAATTGTAAATAACTTAATAATGGAAGGCCATAAAAAATTATTGCAATTCTAGAAACTGAAATGAACTGTAAAGTGCTTTGTTAAGTATATGATCGAAAAAAATTGTATATAAGTTGCAGTCCAAAGTAAATAGGATTTTTAGGTATTCGCTGTGATTCCATCTACTTAGAATTGAAACGTCATAACATTCTGATAAAAAAAGTGAACTGATAGCATTTGAAATGGCAATTACTGATAAATTAAGGAAAGTTTACAGAGGAAAATCTGTATTCCGTCTTTCTCCAGCGTCCCCACCAATACGTTTTGACAATATAATTAACAGATAACAAAAATTATTTCATAGATTGTATAGATTATATATACCATATTATATAGATGTAGAAAAAACTCAATTAAGCCTAAATAATGACTCATTGCGGTAAAACAAGAATAGCATTTGTCAGTACATAGATTAAAAGATCCGTACACAAAAAACGCCAAAAAAAAAGGTATAGACTCTCCATACTAGAGTAAGGAAAACCAACGTGACAGATTTATAAAATTAACTAGGACTCTAATATTATACGATGACAACTCGGGTAGGTCGATGAGAAAAGGGGCCCTGAAGATTTCTGATCTTCTTGTAGCTAAAGGAGTGCTCCTACACATTAGATGGAGCATGATCTCCTACCTATCCTAAGAGCCACAGTCACGACAAAAATCATTGTAGGTTAGATCTAGTCTCATAGCATGCCTTCCTATTTCGCAGTGGCTCGTCAGCAAAGATACCTTGATGCTCAGCAGGTTCCGCCTTAGTTGAAGTAGCTGACTAGTGCGTTTCTTGTCCAAATGGGAGTAAGTCAACCTAGTTAACTGATAATGGGATTCATCAGACCAGTATTACTTGAGCTTGAGAAGTGAATGTCAAGGAGAAGAGCCTCTGCCTTGACAAGTTTGTCCGCCCTAAGATAGTTACATATTAAATTTGATTGCCAAGGTCCCATTTTATAGCATAATAAATTGTTATTACTTCTGTCTGAAAAACACTGCAGTGATCTGGAGTTTTCAAGGGGATCATCCATTAAAAATCATCTGATTCAAATCAGTAATTGATAATTTTCACTTGGCATTTTTATCATCTATCAATATCATGTTTATTGGACAATAATATCGTATCTCATCGATCGTTACTTGAGATTTTTTTTTGTCGAAAATATGCAATCTAATAAACAACTACTCTCTGTGTTTATTTGATTCCCAACATTACAACTGTTTTCTTTGGAAATAATAGATTTGCCGAGGCAATCTATTTGTAATGGCAAGCTTCGATAAAGTCAGCTACACCTTGTATTCAGCTGATTTGGTGTTGTGAGATTTATATTTTTTTATATTTATATTTTTGGAAGACAGAACTTACTGATAAAAGAAAGCGATTTTATCTATGTCATTCCAATCTGAAAGGTTTTTTACTGGGAAACTAAAAGTAATACCGATATTTACATTTTTGGAAGACAGAACTTACTGATAAAAGAAAGCGATTTTATCTATGTCATTCCAATCTGAAAGGTTTTTTACTGGGAAACTAAAAGTAATACCGATATTTACATTTTTGGAAGGCAGAACTTACTGATAAAAGAAAGCGATTTTATGTATGTCGTTGCAATCTGAAAGGTTTTTTACTGGGAAACTAAAAGTAATACCGATATTTATATTTTTGAAAGACAGAACTTACTGATAAAAGAAAGCGATTTTATGTATGTCGTTCCAATCTGAAAGGTTTTTTACTGGGAAACTAAAAGTAATACCGGTCGATGATTTAAAACACTCATTTGATATGGTTTTTAACTATACAAACCATTATATTGAGTTAGTAGGTGTGACTATTTTAAATAAATGATATCATTTTATCAATACAAGAAATTTTTTGATTTTATTTTTTTTATAGAATATCCTAATTACATTCGCTATAGTTTCATTACATTAGGCTTAATTCTCTCTGATGAATTTAATTACCATAGTACTCTGTGCATGTATATGTACAAGCGCGTAATTAAGTTAATTTTTGTGAATATGTGACTTATTCTCACATCCAGTCAAATACGTATGTACTGAAGAGTTTCAATATTTCATTTCCAAAGGCTCAGGTGATTGATTTATGAGCCCCAATGAAAGTAACCCAATTGATGTTCTGACAACTCAATCAATGGATTTATTGTCTTTCATTAAATTTTGTTTGAAATCAACAACAACTCAATTTTGTTAGTTTAAACTTTTTTTTTTTAACAAATAATAGAGTCATTAGTTACCAAATATCCTGTCTGTCTGTTTGTTCATGTGTGTGCGTGTGTGTGTATAAAGTTGTGAGTAGCAATTTTGTGCCCTTAAACGTGCAATAACTTTTCAGTTTCATGTAACCACAGCACGTACAGGCATGTTTCAGTTATTTATGTCACTAATAAATCTTTGGTCAATTATGTTAAGCAACTTTAAGGCAACTGCAGCGTTGTACAAATACGAGTACAAAAAGGATAAAGGATAAAGAATAAGGGATCATAAGACAAAACACAGCCTCAGACTCGAACTCGAACTCAAACTCGAGCTCAAATTCAAAATTGAAGTTTGAACATTTCAAGCAACGTTAAATAAATAAATGTTTTGTAAAATGTAACAAAAAATTAAATTTTTGCTCTGCTGCCTACAATAAAAAGAAATTCCTTCCAAAGGATAAAAAGCATAAAATAAAGGATATTTAAGGTAAAATAAAGCAAAAGTTTTTGGCAAAATGAATGTAGCCACATACGCACGTATTTTTGGCCAAAAATTTTTGTGGAAACGGAAATACCAATATAAGCCTCATACACACATACACGCACACACACACGACAATATATATATACCCATAATAACACATTAACATTTATATTCATATGCCTGCATACGATATATATGTGCATATGTATGTATGTATGTATGTATGTATGTATGTATGTATGAGCGAGTATGTAGAGTTGCTTAGAGAACAGTGCAAAGCAAATAAAAGGTCGTAGAGTGTAAAGGTTGGTTGGCATGCGGCCCGTACGGGGGTAGCGCTTATACATTTTAAAATATTTGAAAGCATTTTCTCGGTGAATTTCATACAGCGAAGGATTCTGTGCAAAGTTCGAAACTGAAGTATGTGGTCCATGACTGCTGGCTGAGGTTAAGAGTGTACGGTATTTGATAATTTAGTGGTGCAAAACGGAGTGGCGTAGAGTTGCTGCAAATAGAAAGCATGTGTTGCCAAAAATTCCATTTAAGCAAACAGTGCCAAATAAAATATTTTGCTTAACCGCACATATTTTCTATACTTTTGTACTCGATTTCATTTCATTTTTCCACTTCCTTTGTATCTCGACTAACGCAGCATATTTTATGTTTAAATAAAAACGAAAACAAAAATTTAAAAATAAAAAAAATTTGAATAATTTTTTACGTGACATGACCTGAAGTTGCCTCAAATACCTTTTATGCCCGAAATATTGTGTCATTTTTCTTTTATTTATAGTTTTTTTGGGTCCGTTGAGGAGAGAAGTTGAGAAGAAAAGTGGTAAATTGAAATGGCAGGCATGTTAAAGGTACGTACGTGCACAATCTCACTTACATCCAAACTCACACTCACACTAACACTCACACATACTCATGAACAACTAAACTAGGCTCAGTACTAGGCTCTACTGTGAGCCTATTGTGGTTCCCACCACGTGGAGATCCAACCACGTTCTTTGAAATATTTACTGAAATTTATGCATTCAATTGAAAAATTTGTTTTTAAATATATTTTGCGGTTGAAAGTTTATTGTCAAAACAATAAATTGTAGAAAAATCGTCTACAAATTGATGCAGTGAAGTATTAGTTCCAAATCATTGTTTATAGAACATTTTAGTTATTTGTTTTTTAAGTAATTTATTCGAGGCAATGCCTAATGCATTGCCGCATGCTATGACAATATTTCATAAAAATATATTATTTTTGAAAATGAAATTTTAATTAAATTATGCAAGCGTACTCGTTTCCAGGACAAAAATTTTATGTTTTTTAATTATAATTTTATGCAAATTCATTTAAACTTATTTCTAGTGCTTACTTAAGAACTTAATACTACTCGACATCAACGAGCTGCAAAAATTATTAATGTTTGTTTGCACGAACTTTATCTGAGAGTGGAACATCGGTGCGTATGAGTGTTGAAATTTTATTTCGTGAAAAATACTAACCTAATCAATTAACATTTTATGTAAATAACCTAAGGACATGAGTAAAATATCAAGGAAACTATGACCTAAAATATACAATGAAGTTAAGAAAATATGGAATTGTTTAAAATCGATGTTGCAAAGAACATTAAGAAGTTTTATGACATGAAACCAATTCGTTTACAACAGATTTTTTTTTTATTGAACAATATGTCTTTATTGAATCGCTTTAAATTAAAGCCTGACAATAAGTTTTAGAATCTTAAAGACTTATAACATTACATTGCAAATTAGTTTATATAAACACACTGTAATGAAATATGTAATGATTTCTAAATTTTTTTAAGGGTCTCTATATAAGTAGCCAGGGTTTATTTACCAGATATCACGATGTATAAGTTGTATAAATCGGGGTGATCTTCAGGAAAGCAGGATCGTGAGTCTATCATTCCGTTTCAGTCTAGAGAAATTTTTTATATTAGCAAGATGTTTAACCAGCGGATTCGCATGGTTTTCAAGATTTGAATTATGTTTCGAACTCAACTTTAACCATCGAAGCTCTCAGATCAAAGTGTATGTTTTCATTTCTGATGTACAAGAATGCATCAGTTATCGTTCTTTGCTTGAGGTCTTTGTAGGATTTCTACGTTTAATGAGCAGGTATTGCCATATAGCTGTAAGCCATACATCCAGATTTGTTTAATCCAGTTTGTAGTATAAAAAAACTTTATGCTCTAAACAAAAGGAAGACTGATGCCAGATTAGTCAGCGTAGGCTTATAGCTTTGAGCTTCATTTGAGTCCGTCTTGTGTCTACAACAGATGTAAGAAAAAAGTTCATGTCACAAATTTTTTTTATTTTTTTTTTTTAGTGTTCAACAGCAATTATGTCAACAATTTAAAAGAAAATTAAAAATTGTATTTAACCTATAATTTATATATATTTTTTTATACCAGTAAAGTTTAAGTTTACTGCAATAATTTCCACTGCACCAGTTTTAAAGTAAAATAACACAAAGTACGACAATGTTTTGAGTTAAAAACTTTATTTTTGAAATATGGAATACGAAACTAAAATAAAAATAATTAAATTTTGTTCTTTATATTTATTGTTTCTCATATCCAAAAATATATAAAGTACTTTGTGCTCTAAACCAGTGGTTTCCAATCATTCTTTGACCAAGGACCAAAGATGATATTTTTAGTAGATGATTTAGATGATTTAGTTTTTAGTAGGGACCACAAAGTTTAAGTATAATTAACTATATGATTATTTTAATATCCTTTATGCATCTCTAGTATAATGTATTATGAATTGTATAAATGCATAGGTACATTAAATAGACTATTAAATAGGCTTATAAGATTCTGACAATTAACTAAATTTTTCGTTTGTCCTTTCCTTTTTTTGTTATTCGAAACCCTCTAAATTCTAAATATATATAAATCTTATTTAATAAACGTTTCTTTTCCTTTTAGGTAAGTTTAAATTAAGACGTCTAGACAAATGTACTTCGAAAAAATATTCTACTAACATATGTGTTGCTGCCGTGAATTAATTTAGAATTAGCGTAAGTACCACTTTCTTAAATCTCAGACTGTACAGATTAACTAATAAAATTCTATTGAAACTTTCACGTTGATAAAGTTCAAAACAGTTGACTATAACACTACTTGCTAAAGAGTCCAATATTCTGATCACAGTCTTTTTTATCAAACAGTAATATTAGCAATCACAGGAATAAATACTTGTATTAACTTAAGCAAACCATACGATATGATTTGTGTATACCTGGGCTTGGTTGCTGACCGTGATACTTCAAGGAGTTTTCTATTCCCTTGCTAACCTATAATAGTTTATGCAATATCTTTTGGGCAACAATTGAACGTTAACCGTCCTGCGTTAACGCTGAGCTTACAAGCTTTCATAAAACATAAGCATAAGAATGAAAATCGTAGAGAATAAGAATAAAGTTAAAGTTCAAAGTGCAAAGTCCATTAAATAGACACCTTTTATAACACACTCAGATAGATGGCTGGTCATTAAATCTATGTACTCAGTGTCAGTAGCATGAGAGAATGCTTAGAATAGCCTGGTAACTTTTAAAAATATTAGCACCATTCATTTCAAAGGAATTTCAAGACCTATGAATTAATTAAACGAAATGCTAATCTTATTCTGTTCATAGACAGTATATAACAATGAGGAAATGATAGGTATTTATATCACAATACATATCACCATTTGTAAACCATTTGTGATCCTGGACAAACAAAAGTAAATCAATGGATTTACCTTACTTACCAGGGGAGAGTTAATCTTATATATATATATTCCGAAGTATATGTTTAGTCTTAGGGTTAGATATATTCAGAAGAGGAAAGTATCAATAATTCTTATTCTTTCTCAGCTCCACAACTTCTACAATATCAATATCTTGACGATCGATGGCTATTTAAAAAAATATTATAGAAATTGTGGAGCTAAAAAATAATAAGAATCATTGAAACTCTCTGCATCCGAATGTATGCTGTTTAATCCTAAGACTAGTAGGACTAGTAGGACTGTATTCTAAATTTAATTTTCCCAACTACAATTGCTTTTAAGATATTCATAAAAAGGAAAAAATTGGCAATTTTTGAAAACAAATTTGAAAGGTAGAAGCACATTTTGAAAGTAAATTTAGAAAAATACACTGATTTGGTTCAAAAACTATATTTAAAGAAATTTTCATATTAGTCTATCTACTTATTCAGATAATATCGCGTTTTTCTCCTCTAATTTAAATTCTGCCTTATTGTGTGATGGCTACAATAATGTATCTTGAATCTATTACGACTAGATTCATTACACTATGCTATTGATGTCTTCAATAATGTATCTTGAATTTACTTCGGTTAGATTCGTGCTATGGTTCGTGAAACGAGACTCGAAGAATTTGTTTTTATTGTGAATGTTAACATTATAACATTTCATTTCTAATACCAAACATAATTTTTCAGAAATCTAACTTTCTACTATTGACGTTTGTAGAGCATTATATCAGATGCGATTAGAAGAAATATGGACTCTGTATTGCCAAGACCTCGAAATTTATTAAAATTTGAATTTTGTTGCAGTTTAATTGGGACATCTGGAGTATCCTCATACATACGAATATTACTGTAAAAAATATGTAAAATAATAATAATTTTGTAATTGAGGTTGAATAGATTTCAAGCAATATTTTGTCATAAATTATTAATATTTGTGAGTGGATAGGTGGGTGGTTCTGTCACGTAATGTTGCACTAATACTGCCACTGCACCATTATTACCGCTGCATAAATTTATAGTTTGTACTCTATTGTTGGCAAACCACTTGACATTGACAATTTGACAAGTAAATGGGAGTGCTTTAAAATGCAGATAGAGAAACAGAAAGTTAGATGGACAGATGTAGAGACAGAAACACAAGCATATTTTGGCTAAAACGTTTTGACAGCATTTTCCATTTTCAATTTCTGCATTATACCGCACTATTTATGCGCATTTCTTACCGCACTACACCACTGTCAACCACTCAAAACACACACCAAGCATTAAGAGACAATCACACGCAGCCTCTCATACACATACACATACACATACTATACACACACATAATTGCATGCAGTAACCGCAAGCATTAAAGCATATCAAGCAATTTAGTTTCACTCCGCCCGCAATGACAATTTCAATTTCTATTATATTTTTTTTTGTTTTTGTTTTGCTTTTTTTTCTTTAGATTTCTTTTTTTATTTCATTTGCGTTTGCTTTTTCTTTATTTGATGTTCTGTTACATTTCCCTCTGCGGTTGGCAATATTCTTTCTTCAGTTACCTGTGCTTACAACGATTTGCACATACCACACGCACACTGGCAGACTGGTTTACTGGTTTACTAGTGTGTTGTTGTAATGTTGTACTACTGTACTGTTGTCAGGAAGGCATTTACATTTACAAAGGCTCGCATCATGCATACACTAGCACGTCCCAACTGAAGTGCTGCAAAGTAGGCTAATGTAAATTCAGTTTTGCGTTTGAGTTTGCGTTTTTATTTACTTTTTATTGTACGAAAATATCGTAATTATGGTTGGCTTTGTCGTATGTGACTTTGTGTGTAGTTGCAAATTTCACCTTGCGTCCCATATTCCATATTTATGCGCCAAATTAAAGATAAACAAGTTTTTCCTATGTGGCATTTATATCTTTATTTCTCACTATTGTGTGTGCATCTGTGAGTGGGATGTGTGTGTGTTTTTGTTTTGCGTAAAGTACATGTCCGTGGAGATTACAGAAAACAAATTTATTTTTATAATTTCATTTGCACTTTGTGTTTCATTTCCTCATGATTTTTGCTTTTGCAGAAAAGTTAATGAATTTTTTCATCATGCTTTCAGTTGAGTGCTGTTATTTGGCACTTTGGTAGTTGTTTTCGATATTCATATTCTGTTGATTTGATCATTTTGCAGAAGACTTAATAAATTTTTTCATCCATTCAAGAGAGAACTTTAAGTTCAGTGCTGTTATTTGGCACTTTGGTAGTTGTTTTCTATATTCATATTCTGTTAATTTAATAATTTTGCAAAAAATTTAATGAAGTTTCTCACCATTCTTAAAGGTCGGTGCTGAATTCTTGTATTTAATTATTCGTTAATAATTTTTTTGAGACTGCAAGTACCAGAGATTGAACTCGTGCCCTGCCAAATTTGAAGCTCAGAGTTAGCGCTCCTTAACCAACTGACCCAAAGCCATACTTGACTTGTGTGTTCGCACATTTTTCTGGAGTTTAGTTAATTAACTGTGAAAGTTTTATTAATAAATTCACTTGCTGTGTTTATATTATAACAAAATCCTAAAACCAGCTATAGAATAATTGAATTAATTAATGACATATTTTTTTTTTATTTTTTAATTGTTAAATTTCAATACTATTCTAATTTCAATACATATTATAAATATGTAAATATTATGCTTCTAGTATATTTCTGTATAATAATGTATTTTTAAATCGAACTTCTGATTTTTTGTGACTGTATTTTTAAAATTCAAAAGAAAATATATAAACTATGACCCAATAATATTAGAAAATTTGTATTTAGTTGCTGAAGCAGTCATCTTATCTAATTTACTAAATAGAATAATACAATAATATCTTATCTTATATGTTTATGATATGAAAATATTCATCTCTTATTCTATTTTTAATATTGGATTGATAATGGAAGTATTTGAATAGGAAACTATGTGAACCATTATGGTATATATTGTACTTCGGCTATCAATACTTTGACAAATATACTCGTATGTACGTTTCACATAAAATCGTGAGTGAATTATTGCCGGTTAATAATCAGATTATTATGATACTTCCATTACAAAAAATATTCTGACTCACATAAGTCAAGGTCCTGTTGTTGTAGCTACGGAGTTCAGTTATGAGGCACAGCTAGCCTCTTAATCCTCATTTACAAAACGATACTTAAAACTTTGTAGAGTTTCGTTATGGGGCTCAGTAGCCACATATATAATGAATATCAATATAAAACTGTATTATATTGTTTTTGCATTCATATTATATTACAAAATGCTGAAATTATATCTCAGTGTATATATTGCATATTATTAGAACTCCAATCCCAACCCATTCACTATCACAATTCACACCAATTAAATATATACAATAAAAATAATTTTTCTCAGGTATAACATGCACTTAAATTTTAAAAGCATTCATTCAACACAATATTGTGATACTTATCAGTACTTCATATTCCTTTGAATTAGTGAAGGATACTTAAAATATTTAATTTTTATTTCTTTCTCTTCAATTAAAACCGGTTGACAAATGAATTGAAGAAGTTGGTGTGAATGTAATGAAGTTGACGGTAAAACTAAATTTTAATCGATAAAATGCACTTCATCCTAACATATACTATGTCTTTGGAGCAGCAATCCTTTTGCAATCCTTTTGCAATTTTCTAATTTACAGTTCCGCTTACGTAAAAAAGGTGCAAAGTACCTGAAAATAAAAAGCGAGTATAGTCGGTGGAATTACTTTAAATTCGTCCTAATTTCCAACGAGCTTGAAAATTTGCTATAAAAGCAAAGCAAACAAAATAAGTGGAAATCCATTTTGGTAATTACTTTTCGTATCCTTTAAGTGAATTGCAGCAACAAACTTTTATATGTGGAAACTGCATGCTGACAGATAAGGATTTCCAAAGCAAATGCCAAGTACAACCAATAAATATAAAATTATAGTAGCACTCGCAGATTTCGATGGGGTACGAATGTCTTATTCTCGCGACATTTTCTAATGGGAAAGCAGATAGTAATAGTGTAATTTATATAAGTGTTGTAGTAGTAGTAATATTGTATTTAATTCGAAATGTTATCCATGATTTGAAGAAGATTCTTACCTTGGATGTGATAAGGACTACAATAAAAAGTATGTAGGCGTGAAAAAATAGTACTTTATTATATCAATTAATAAAGTTGCTTCATTTGAGTACCCGTATTAAGTTCATATAAAAAAAACCATATTTATATTTTTATATCTATTTTTAGTAAGTCTGTAGGGTTTTTATAATCAACCGCACACATTGGTGCGTGTAAGCCAAGATAATAACGCAACAGCTATTCCAGTGTATCTTTATTGAACGCTAGCGTACTTGATTTTGTTTATAGTGTTTATATGTAGCACTTTCAAATAATATATTAGCACTTTTTCATAACATACCAAGATATTCATTGACTTCGACCACTAAATTATTTTTTTTTATCTAATGTCATAATTTATGTGTAGTTACAAAATGTTAAATATATTATAATTTTTTTATAAATTTTTTGAAAATATTGTTAACTCTTTGGCGATTATGCTATTAAAAATTAATAATAATAATATTAATTAGTAATAATAATAAATAATAATAAACTGGTATGCGGATTACTATTTTTGTTTTTTTGGCAAAAGATAAATATACAACTTATTTATGTATATGTAATAAATATATAAAGTCTGATACAAGTAAAAAAAATTTTTTAATATTATCTAAAAATTTTTTATGAAAACCTAGTATAGCGGGTGTGTGTTGAAGTTGGCGGAATATCACAAAACTTTCTCCACCTTAACCATATAGAACAAGTATTTTGTGTTCAAAATTTCATTTTTATATCTATATTCAAAAGCATTGAAAAGTTTACCAAGTTTGGGCTCGAATTTGGAAGGTATTCTATAATCCGATTGGACTCAATATACCTTCAAAATGCATACATACCTCTACATATTCAGAAAGTAATGTATTTTAATTGTCTAATTTTAATACTACCACATTGGGCGCTGAACGACAACTACAACAATATAGCCTGGGAAACACGCCACGGTCCTTAAATTCATTAAGTTTTGCTGTGTATTTTTTACTTGAATATTCTGTGAATACCATTTCTTATACCATTTCTAGTCCTATAGTATACTCCTAGGATGTATACGAAATAGCAAAATAAAAACTTCGACAGAATATAAAAACTCACAAAAAATCCCTTTTTTTCCTATTTCCTTAAATTATTTCCAAATTTAGTACAAGTAAAGACAACAACAACCATATCATCACCAGAAACAACAACAACAACATGAACATTGACATCAACTTTAAATGTTGCCACAATTTTGTTGCAACATTTCTTAAGGATTTTGTAGTCAACTTTCTTTTTTGTTCAATCCTTTTTTTTTCCTTTTACAACACTTTTTCCTTACGTGCGCCATCGTAGAAGTTTTGCTTAGTAGTTCTACGTTCAACGTTGAAGTTTATTGCTTTATTTTGGCATTTAAAATTATATTTTTTGTAAATCATTTTTTTTTATCTATTTTGTTGTTGTATCTGTTAGTTGTTTTTTTTATTAGTCTTCAGTCTTCTTTAATTTTATTAAGTTGTCAAGTTAATGTATTACATGAACACTACAAACTGTGCGCTATGTACTCTGAGCTGTGAGCTATGAGCTGTCAGCGGTGAGCGGTAAGCAATGAGGTCTGAGCTTGAATTGTCGTGCCTCGCCTGATACAAATGAGTGTATCTGTTTGGTTTTGTTTGGTTTTGAAACAAATTAGAATTTGTCTGGTGAAATATTCCCTTTGGGCGAGGCAACCATCAAATGATGAATCAAGTGAAGACAACTTAATTTGCTTTCAACTTAAATATCCTGTGTGGCGCTTAACAGGATTTCAACTTTATTCTCATATAACTTTTTTTTACTTAAGCTATACTTTGCATATCCAAGAACACGCAAGCGAAGGTATTGAAATATAAACAAACACCTCCACTTTCAGACGGACGTCTAAGACGTATTCTGTACACTCTATACTCGAAAATATGTACTTCCAACCGAAAATGCATATTATTGCGATATCCTTTTTTGTCGTTATGTTTTTTCTTCTTATTCGCGTCATTGTAAATAAAGAAATAAAGAAACAAAAAGGAAAAAAATAAGGTGAAGGCGTTGGATTATCGCTTTTGGCTCCTTCAATTGTCGGCTTTCGCCTGCCAACTGCCAGGCGTTGTGCCGTCGCCTGTTTGCCTGCTCGCTTGTTTGTCATAAAAGTGCAATAAAATGCCAAAGGATAATGTTTTATTAAGCGATATTTTATAATCCTCAACTGAGTGGGTCTGGGCTGGTCTGCTCTGCTCTACTCTGCTCGGTTTTGCTCTGGTTTCGGATACTTTGTTTGCTTTCACTTTAACTTTTGCTGTTACGGTTTTTTTGTGTATAGTTTTTGTTGTTGACACTTCGGTTTAATATTTTAATAATTTTATGAAGTTTTGAACTTTTATGCGAAGAAAATAAGCTCAAAACTTTTAGTATATATTTAAAAAAAAACGTTCAAAAATGCATAAATATTTACTCTCATATATTGTATGATGAAAGGATTAAACAAGAGCAATAAGCCCACTTGTATAATCACCTATTTTATTTGGTTAGATTGAAAGTTGCTTTATAGTTAATAATCCAATTTAAATCAGTAGTTGCAAGAATATTCAGTTATTTAAACTCGATATTTGATTTAATGAGAAACGAAAAAAACAGGTTTGAGAACACGCATTGTCATGCAATGGAGCTCGAAAGGTTAAAACTTCCTCATAACATGAATCGAAGGACGGTCAATTAGCTTGTCAAATAGAGCATTGAAGCTAACTTCATTTAATATTGGCTTCAAATCCTTCGTAGAGAAGTATGACATTGTATTTCTATGTCATATCGAAAACGAAAAATATGATTTACCTCAGTCTAAAAATTCAGTTAAAATAGAGTTAGGGTGTTTCACTGCAGCTATATAAATGACTATAGACTATGGACTATATTAAGTTACCGATAATTGTATTTAATTTTCTACAAATCTTTGCCCAAATTCTCGTTTGTTAACTATTTTATTTCAGGAAAATAATTATAAAACCTCTTGAAATTTACTTTTCTATTATATATGGTTAATTACCATATATTTTGGTGACATCAGTTTAAATATGTATGTGCATTGATAGAAAATACCACTTATTTCACAACAATATACGAGAGCTACTAGAGTTTCAATAGATTTAATAAAAGAAATATCTCAAATATTCAAAAAAATAATTCAATGAGGGTCATAAGACCCTCAAATGTTTTTCCATCTAATATCATCATTGATATGTAATTATAAGATGCAGGATGTATTATTGTTTTATTTATAAAAAATGAATGTTGTTTCAATATTAATATTAATTATAATATTGCAATATTAGTATTTTAAGCACATATTTATGTTTATTTAAATATCTTAAAAATATATAAGCTGATGACCCAATAATAATTATTGGTGTGTGAAATTATTTAATATAATATTACAATTGAATCTTAACTTATATTTATATGACACAAAAATATTCACCTCCTATTCTATTTTTAATATTCTATTGGTAATAGAAGTATACGAATAGATAACTATGTGATCCACTATCGTATGATACTTCCAAATAGATGCTAAGAATTTGATTGGCATTATTGCATTACCGATGGGCATCTCATATTGAATAAAGAAACAAAAATCTGTTATGTATATACACTAGTGAAATTTATAAAGAAATGTGGACTGAAGAAATGTTCTTAATTCTAGAAGGAGGCTATGTGTTATATAGCAGAGATCAAATATAGTGTACATCTTCTTCTTCTTCTTCTTCTTCTTCTTGAGTTAGTGCTATTACGCACTTTTACTCTATAATGACTGGGGGGTTAATCACTACCCCACACTAGGCTTTAACTAGGCTAAAAAATCATATCATTTATTTGTCTTTTAGTTGATGACGGACCTTAAATCATCTAGAAAATATATAATATTAGATAAAGAAAACATCCATAACAATTAACTTAAAAGAAAATTAAAATTAAAAATTAACTTTAGAATCCCTTCACATACAAAAAAAGAACAACTGAAACATGAGTAGAAAGGAAAAGAGTAACAACAGCAGCACCTACTACTTGGTACTATTACAATAGACATATTTTTTGCTATGTGATCTTTATTATATAATCTTTATTGTGTATTATGTATATATTATATACTGTTTTATTTATAATTTATTGCTTTTAATTTCAAATTAAATTTGTAAACAAATTCCAGTATAAAGAATTCCCCTACTTGTTTTCAAAATGAGTTATAATACATCGCTCTGCTGTAGAAGTTAAATAAACTGCGAAACAGTAGAGATATTTATATAACTCAAAGCTGTCCAAAACTTGGCCCATAGGCCACAAGCGATCCGCGGTTAATATATGTGCGGCCCGCGACATATTTCAAATCAATATAATTACGCAAATTTTCCTTTGCTATATGTTGACAAAATCATATTATTTATTTTTATGGTATACAAAAAAACTGAATTCAAGTCAATAATTAAAAAAACTAAATTTAACATTATCAACGATTTTTTATTTTTCTTCAGAAAAACCATGGACATAACATATGTACTTGTTTCTGCGGACCTCCCATCTGCAGAGAGTATTCTACTTGTCTGCGTTCGTATGTGGTCTGAACAACACTGATATAGAGAATGCCTATATAAAATAAGTAAATAAAAAAAATTAACCCAAAAATTGTTTATTTGAAGTTTTACAGTAGCCTTCAAAATTGAAATAATAATAAAAATCTTGGTCTAATCTTCCAGCTGTGGCTCCTATTTATTTATTCGGTTACCGTTTGACTATCACTGTTCATGCTCGATGCTTTAACTTTGAATCCTTCTACTATATTATATTATATTGCAGTTTAAATATATTATATTAACAAAAAAATTTTTTTTCCTTTAAAGCAAAAAAAATCTCATCATCACATTTTTTCCGCACTCCAAATTCTATATCATGGGCTTTCACTTTCCGCAATGCAAGTTCAAAAAGTCAAAACCGAAAAATATATTTCCCTTTTTCCACAAAGAGAACTAAATTTATGCAAGATTTCGATAAAATCATTTTTAATTTAATAAAAAAAAATTCTATTGCATTTTTTTTTTGGTTAGATTTTATCCTACAGGACACCGAAGCACTTGTGCAGGCATCACGCAACTTAGTAGGACACTTTCTCGGCTTGTATCATTTCATGACGAAAAAAAAAAAAAATAAAATGAAATAAAAAATGAGTATAAAAAATGAAAATAAAAATAAGAATAAAATTTATGTATAAAAGTATAAATAATATCCTTTTGCCCAAAGCCTTTTAAAAATATATATTTCCTTGCCTCTACCATTTTTAATATTTTTATTGTGATTAGGATGCGACGTTTACGTTACTGGGTTTTGGTTAGATTTTTTAGGAAGAGTTTTTTCCGCTTTGTTTTGATTTGTTTGAAATCCTGCTCAAAGCATTAATGCGCACGTGACGTATTAGACTTTATTAAAAAACTGACTTTAAGGATAACAAAATTTTACAAATTTGTCTACTACAGATTGGCATTTATTTCAGAATAATTCCTTTTATTTGTATTTTTCATTTCTTTTAACTTTCTTTTTTGGTTTTCCTTTTGTGTTTTTTTTTGTTTTTGGTTTTGTTAGTCAAATTCTATTTTGTTAGTTTATAAAAATAAACTGATTTTTATTGTGTTATCCTTAGAACAGACTTACATCCTTTTTGGCATATGCTGATTTTTATTATATCAAGCTGAGGCTTCACTTGATGCTTCCACTTCAGAAAAAAGGTCACCACTGCCAACTGCGAAGGAATAAGAATAGCAAACCCAAATAGCAAACAGAACCAAAGAAAACAAAGCAGACAAAGCAGACAAAGAAAAAGTAAAAGAAAAAAAAAAAGGAGTGGAAAAAATTATTACTGTTGCTGCTGCTGCTGCTGCTGTTGTTGTTGTTGTTTTTGTCCTTAAGATTACTTAAATTTGCACATCCTTTGCGTTTAAGATTTATTGAAGTGGAAAAGTTTACGAGAAATCAACATTTTTTCTACATGCTCGAACCCCCAAAAAGTTGAGAGCCTCTGCTGTGTTTTAAGCTATTTTAATAGACGATGAAGAAAATCACTGGGAAGCGGACTAAGCAGCAAACAAGCTTACAGAGTTCACGCCGTATTTGATCTAAGCTGGATTTTGCGGTTATAAGCATGAAATGTATTTAAGATGTACTTGGTGTTGTTGTTGTTGTTGGCTTGAATCCTTATGAAAGGATATAAAATTATTATTACGAATTTAAAATTGTAAGTTGATAATGAATTTTGTAGCCACAAATACTTATGGAACTTCATAATTCCTATTGTTCTCAATTTTGTGCGGTCATACTCATTAATTATGTGTATAGTTTTACACTCTGGGCGGAAAAGAGGAGTGTGAAATTAAAAGGGTTTAATTTTTGATGGTAGGTAAAAGTGGTTTTACATAGAAGAACAAAATAATCAGTAAATCCCAGGCGTGAATTAAAATTTGCTTAGACCGTATAATTTCTCTGGTTTTGTTAATTTTTTTTGAGAGGAGGAGGTGAAGGACTTTATTGCCTTTATGACAGTTCACATAAAAATATTGATTTAAATTATGCTCTTTCTTTATACTTATTTTATAAAAGAACTAGGTAAGTGAAGTGGAAAGAGTAATAAATACTCTTTAACTAACTAAAAAAGCAGTTATTATTTCATATTCCAGAGCTATGTGTTGATAAAAGCAAGTATCTGGCTAATACTAATGCTAAAAATAAATCCGATTGCATTGAAAAATAGCTCACCCAATAGCTTAAGCCTGGAACTAGACAAAGTTCGAAATAGACAGATAACTTTTCTGGTGATTTTTCTTTGAGCGCCATTAGAAATGTACTACAGGAAATATGACAGGACAGGCCGAGTTTCTCACAAAAAATGTTCATAACCATAAATTGTCTGTGGTTAGCAGGTACAGGAGGTTCTATAAAAGAGGCGAGAAGTTAAGCTAGTTCATCTGCATGGTAGTTTCTTGCTAAATTCGAATGTCCGGGAGCCCAGACTAAAATGGTCATAAATTAACATTTATTTGTGGTTGGCAAGTGCAGAGATTAAAATGGATGATTCTATAAAAGAGACGAGAAGTCTAGGTAGCTCATCTTGATAAATTCAATTAATGATAGTTACATTAATCAATTACCATCACTTCTTGATATATTTTTGTCGTTGTGCTAAGAATTGATATCGGACCAACTTTATCGACACTGGGAATTAATTTTATGTATTTTTTAATAAATTAGTCGAAGAAATAGTAAAATAATTTATGTTATAAAACTTTAGTCAGTAAAGATTGTGATTGGTGCAGTTCTTAATGGTTAACTCTTCAACTACAAATCTTCCAATTCTTTCAAGATTTTCAGTCTGCCCAAATCTTCAATAAAAATTCAATAGACTATGACTTTCGGTACCAACTCTTTGTAGTTAGAACCACTAGATTTGCATTTTGTAATACACAATATTTTTTTTAAAAAGAATTAGAGATTTTGTAGGTTCCAGAGTTCAATAAGTTAGCTGAACGAAAATAAAAGAAATGGATTTTTAATTGTAACAAAGACTTAATTTTTTAATATAATTTTTCTTAACATCAATGCATTGATGTCAACAACTTTCCAATCTGTGGATCCTTTCGTTGTAATTGTTTTCTAGAACGTCTATAAAATACTTATTCAAAACAATAATTGTAGTACTAATTCATTCGATGCAAATAGTTTTCATGAAAAAAAGTTTTGAGGTATACAAATTATCAGAAATCAAATAGAGAAGATGTAGAACTGGTTGTTGTAACTAATTAGACTGTAAATTAGGAAATATCAGCGATGAATTCTTTAAATAAAAAATGATTTATTTATTTATGCCATCAATATCTTTGTAATCGATTTCTGAACTCGATCCCGTTTTATGGCCGAAGAGCTGAGTTTACGTCACTTATTGACCGCATATTTTGATTCAGTACCACAGTGAAAAACTTGAATTTCTATTGCGATTAAGTGTCTTATAAGATCCTCTACAGATATATTTTACTGTAAAATTAGCATTAGAATATCTTTTGTGCGCACAATTTTTGGAAATCCAAAACATGATAAATAATATTGTTCACTATGCCTAAAAAAATATCTACAGATCCTGTGTAACCTATATTTTTATCCAATCCGAATGTACAGAATATAGCTTTTATTATTGTTATTATTAAAGTTTAAAATATACAGTAATTCTTCCTATAATGCGGTACCCTTATAGCGCGATTTCAATCCCCCGTGGAAGCACTATACCGCGTTATGGAAGGGATTACTGTATTAGTGTTCATATATCCGGTGCTATTTTTTGACGTTTTCCATATAGATCGACTTTATATATGTGCGACATATTTTAAACAAACTAACCTATTGTAGTTGAAAATTTGTTGTAGGATATGAACCTCGATTGTCTTTAAACTTTTTTAAAGAATTTAATTTTGGATGGGTTTTTTTCCTTTGTATAAAAGATACTGACATGTTAACCTTAAATGACTTGTGAAGAAAGATTGTATTAATACATCATAATAAAGTTTGGGCTATATTCTTACGAATGTTGGAGGTTCTAAGTATCATTAAAGTTTTAATAATATTATTGTTTAACTGATGGTGTTTTGTGTAGAAATCAGAAAGACTGAATGCGTTAAGGTCTTTTCAGCTTTCATGCTACTACTAGATTATGTTAGTAACTTAAATAACATAATGTCTATATGATGGGCAATGGAGGTAAGATGCATAAACCTTCAATATACATTTTAATCATTTTAAAAATAATTAAATAATATTTTTGTGCTACAACTAGAAATGTATTTCGAGTACATATTCGAAAGAATGTTATGGAAGTGATGGAAATAGCCCAGAAAAAAGAAAATGTGCCTGCAAGTATTTAAAAAATGTTTCAAATTATTTAGCTTTGCTTGAGAGGAATTTTTTCCTGCAATGGATTGCAGTGCACTTTACCTAATCAACTCAATTAAGGTTTTTTCAAGAGTTTTTTATTTTGTTCTGAAATGCTGGTTTCCTAGCATGAAGATTTCATATATCAAATAAATCCTTAACACGCACAAGTCAAAATTTAATGGAAATTCCATACCGAGAAATTCAGATTATTTTCTAATGAAAACTTTAAAATTATATTAATATGTGAAAATATGTAAATATAATATAAGAATATGAAAAAGTGAAATTAATATGATATAAAAAAATGTGAAAATTCCTTAAAGTATAACATATATACAGTAAAAGTTTAGAAATACTTAATGAAAACTGAAACAATTTATTTTGCCTTTTGTGCTTGGCTCCCAACTAGACGCTTGGAGCCTGTTAGAGTACGAGCAAGAGTAAAGCTGCCTTAGCTCATCTATTAAGTCTGCAGAAGTTAGGAAACTTGGAAACTGGGAAACTTGCAAATGCAAATAGATGGAGATTAGTTTCGAATTTATTCTCTTGGCATTTTGCTGCATTATTCAGATAAGAGAATTTGTCAACTATGAGGAAAGGGTAAAACAAAAGCATTGTTAGCTGTAGTAGTCAAAAAAGAAAAAAAATCAACGCCAAACAAAAAGGCTAGAGGACCTTTAACGAGAATTTCTCGCTTATTAGAGTAATAGAGTAAAAATAACTGCAGAATCGAAAATGGAACAGGAAGTTTAGATAAATTGCTTCTAATTGAGTTTCCATCGCAAAATAAAACAAAAAGGGAAATACAAAAAGCAGAAATGTTTTTAAAATATCTTTTGAGGCAATTCAATCTTTTTTTGCTCTTTTGCTCAACACTGTATAAAAGAAAAAAGATTACTGAAAATGCTTATCCTACTCACAAAACTCAGAAGTCGACACGACATGAAAAATTTAATTAATCAATTAATACTCGTAGCAGTTACAAAAAGACCCAATGTATTCTAGTTAGAGGGGTTCTAAGGGATAGAGTAAGGTTATTATGGGTTTTAAAATTCAACAAGCAACGAATCTTATAGGCGTTGACAAATGAAATGAGCAGATAATTAAGAGGATAGGATTGATTGAAGTTGGATTTTTTTATAACAACATTTCGCCTCAGGACTGCTAAAAAGGTTCAAAAAAAAAAACTGAAAAAAGAAGTAAACAGAAAATTGTATATAAAATAAATATATTTTTAATTTGATGTGAAAACGAAGTGGTGTAAGTTAAACAATTTTTTTTAAATTTAAATATTAATCACAATTTAAAAAAAAAATTTATTTAATGACCCACTTTATTCTTTTTTATAAATTCACTTTGAGAAAACCCATTTTCAACTACTTTCATTGGATCATTATAATTTATTAAAATAACAGAATGATGTAATGCAACCCCAAAACAAAAAACCCAATAGAGTTATATCATAATATATGTATTGGTGCCAACTTAACGTCAGAAATTCTGGAGACTAAAGGATATCCAAAAAAAAAATCAAGCGCAAAATTTTTGACTCTATGAAAGAATATTGCATACTAGACGTGCGAGGTAAGGTTTATAATGAGCTATATCAATTCCTAAATTGATACACCATCATTTAAATCGTAAAACAGCTGTGATTACAGGCGAATGATCAGTTTCTAAAAATATCTGTAGACTAACCACCGACTTTTCAACGAACATGAGAACAGGACCGTCATAAAGATTATGAATGAATAGAGTTGATAATAATCCATAGAGAATAGGGTTCACCAATTGGAAAGAAAAAGCTTAACTTCGACCAGAATATGAGATTAAGGTTCATCAGGTTTAGAGCTTGCAATGGTTATTAAACTATACTTTCAATAAAGAGCAGAAGACACCTAATACTTTGTGTGAGGATCAAAGTACCAGTTACAGATTGGAGCTATCAACTCAAAAACCTCTTCCTGACCCAAACCAAACACCCACGATGACATAAAAATAGGAATAGTTCTCAACTGTTACTAAGCAAAATCGAAATTCTACATCACTAGAAATGCGCATCTTGTTAAGATTGTAGTACAGCGCATAGGATAAGCTTTATCGTAGTTCCAGCTCATTAGCCTGGTGCTTATTCGGAGTGTCATGAATATAACAAACTTTTTCAATACTAACATTTTTTCTATATCAGACAAATTTGGTAAATAACAGTATTCACAGCAAAGCTTCAATCCACAATAACTAGATGGTTCGAATCGTATCCTACAAGACATTCTGCGTATTAATAGTCAATAATCACAAAGTGTTTAGCAAATAATGCTGAACAGATTTCGTTAACACTGTTTTTCACGTCGTCAGTCAGCATGCTTTTATAGCATATTTCTGACAGCTCTAGTAGATTCAGGTGGTACATGCAATAGTATTGCCCACAATCAATGATTAATGTTATATACAACCTCATATATTGCATAGAAGAAAATCGTCCTTAATGAACAAAAACTTAGCAGTAGAAGTATTATGCCCACCTTGGATAATTACAACATCAGAAAAACAATTGAACAAGAGAGTTTGTAAGGCTATGTGGTGCTCCTTCTATTATGGAACCACGTTGTCATAGAACAAAGAAAGCTTATTCGTTTAACTAAATTCTTGTAGCTTAAGTTGCCATTGTAGCAAGCACTCTAAGATTATTGTTTTTGTAATAAGGCAAGTTTCTTTTCAGTTGTTCGATGGCTAGGTTTGGAAGCAGGTTTATAATATTTATATTAAACAAGAATACATTTTCTTTATAGTTAACACCAGTATTATATACATTAATATACAAATATATTATAGTGCTTTACAAAGCACTATTATATTATTGTCTATTATTTTTAAATATGGATGCATTAATTATTGGATTATTGCTGTGGAAGTAATTGTCGTGATTAGTGCTAATTCATCTCTTTGAATTATTATTTCATTCCAAAAGCTCTAACATGAGGATCTGAGATGTAAATGTATCTAATTTTTGCTTTAAAAATATTAATTGAAACAATTATTCTACCTATGCTGCGATCATTCGTATATATAACTTTCTGTTTTGATTGTTTTTGAAAAGAAATGTCAACGTCTTACGTTTTGAGAGTTTAATTATTGCTTCATTAAAGTGATTAAAATATTTAAAATATTTCACAACTTTGGCACTGTTATGGTAACGCTATATTCTATCAGACTTTTTAGCAAAAAATCGCTGACTATAACAGTTGACATTAGACGTCAAATTTTAACTCCATTAATTCAACTAAATAAGTGCAGTGCACAAAAGTCTTTTGTTCCAATTACGACAATTTGATCTATATTGCAATGAGTTTAGGACTTCTTGACAACACTTTTAAACAGTGTTGAAATATTTCTAACGTGAATACTTGAAGTTTAGGCTCAACACCGTGGTACGTAATAATCACCCTATTAAAATTCCAATGAATTCCACTGGTAACAATTAATGCTATAAATTTAGATACAGTTTCTTTCTTGTCATAGAGTGAGATCTATCTGACACTTTCGCTGTTATTTGGGTCACAACATCTGGTTCAAAAATGCAACTTTACATCAAATAAATATAAATGAATACAGTCATATTAGGGTTTTACACACATCCAACACGATACTGCCATTAAATGGACTAGCCTCAGCACAACCGAACCTGTGGGCCTTGTCTCTTACAATACATTAATTGTATTGTTTTTAAATAATTTTTAAAATTCATTAATAGTAATATTTGCAATTTAGTCCCAATTTAGTCTGCTTAAAATAAATTATATTCAGCTCTTTACTGTCATATTAGCACAATTTAGTGTTTAACTCAATTTTTTGACAATTTAGTTCCACTCATACAAAATTTTAAGCCGCTTTTCTAACTGAAGGCTTGATTGGTTGTAAAACTAACAATCAGCTTGCATATTATAATTAATAGAAAACAGTGTATCCAACTAATAGTGCCAAAGTACAAATAGACAGCATACAATATCACGAATCGAACTCGTGCCCTGTCAAATTTGAAGCTCAGAGTTAGCGCTCCTTAACAACTGAACCAAAGCCGTACTTGACTTTTATGTTTGCACATTTTTCTGTAGTTTTGTTAATTTGCTGTGAAAGTTTTATTAACAAATTCATTTGCTGTGTTTTTATTAAAACGAATCAATAACTAGCTGTAAAATAATTGAATTAATTAATTATATTTATTTTTTTTTAATTCTTAAATTTCAATATTATTTGATTGATTTGTTAAAACTGCTTCCTGCTTACGTTTTTAGTTTTATATTCGCTTTACTCTGAATCACAACTAGGAAGTAAGAAATTTATAAAAGCTTTTCCTATCTAAGTATATAAAATACAAGAATATGTTTAACCCATTTTAATATAACAAAATATAAATTATTTTTTAATTTTTGCAAATATACAAATCCTGATAATTTGCTTAGATTATTACCAGTCAACAATATAGCGAAAACATCAAAAATAATTTTAAATAATCCCCAAATATTTTAATCCCTCAGTCTGCAAAATTATTGAAAATTCAACCTAAATTACGGACAATCCCCAAAGCATCGCCCCACATATTCAATATTCAGTCCTGCCGTACCGAACGGTACAAATCATAGTAACGTTCATTGCCATAATTCCATTGCCATAAGTCTTAAAATTTAAATAACGTATGGGAGTTATTATGTCCACTCGTCCCCCCTTCATCCTCTTTTTAGACTGTATGTGTGCTAATTACATTGTCATGAATATTTTAGACTGATATGCGCTACTTTTGTGGTAAATTAAGTAAAACAAGCTAAAAATCTTTTGAAATAAAACAAAAACAAATTTAAAAATAAAAAAAAAAATTAAAGGAATATAGAAGCAAAAATTACGAACACTATATGTAAACAAAAGAAAAGGATTTACCAATGTTTGCAGCTACCACAACAGACTATTTTGCTGGAAAAATATGGAAAAGTTTCAAAGGACGAAAAATAAAAGGAAAAAATATGTTAAAACTTATCATAAATTCAAAAAGCTCATCGCTATTGCAAGGCATTTTCCTTCCATTCGACTCATCGCTTAAGTATTCCCATCATTCGCATCATTCTCGGCATTGTCTGCGTCTTTCGTACTGTCTACGACGCCAGGACCTCTTCCAGAGAACAGCTGCGCCATTTATAAATTCCGCCGCTCGTTAGGATAATTTATGTGCGAAACATAAATTCGTTTTATTATTTATAATTTCGCAAAACATGTTGGGTCAAACCATTTTAAGCGCAGCGTCTAAACAGATAAAGTGCTTCATTGTTGCTAAAAATACGCCAAAAATCCAATTATAAAGTGAAATGCATAATAAAAAGATGTAAATTGTTCTCATTTATCCAAAAAAAACAAAAAAAAAGAATAAAATAAAACAAAAAACAAAAAACAAACATGAAATTGTTTCTATATTTTGTTTATTATTTATTTCACTTCAGGGGAAGGGTGTGCGTTTATTAGCATAATCTTAATTTAAGCATAACTTCTGTAATTTTGGGGAGTGTAGTAAAAGGATATAATGAGGATCTGTTAGAAATTGCCAAAGTTCATAAGTTTCCTATGCTTAATTCAAGAAATGTTGTACATTTCTACAAGTGTATCAAAAATTCTTTCAGTCCTTAAGGTGTAGTTTATTTCACCGTATCCAAAGCTAACATTAAAAGATTCAGTTAAACTCTCAAAAAAAACAAGAAACATTGGATTATAATATTAAGTTCCTCATAACGTGTTATGCATAAAAAAATATCAATATCAAAACACAAATACAAAATGTTTTAATAGAGTTTTCAATATAGAAAGCATTTCATAAAAATGTACCATACGCGGAAATGGTACATTTGGACCAAGAAATTAAAAAAAGATAGCACAGGAGAGGAAGGTCAACGGGTTAATTTTTAACATTTATCGAATAACAGGATATCAAAAAAAAACTATTAAAAAAAAATTTTCTGTCGAAAAATCTTTTATATCTGAATAACTGTTTATTCAAGTAACTTCATTCGCATATCAATTCTATGGAATACATTTCAGTTGTTTATATAATACCAGACCTAAGTAATAAAAGACATTTTTTTTATTTTATGCTTCAATATAGTCCTCTTTTAGATCGACACACTGAGTTCAACAATTTTTTAATATTTGGATCATCAAGTCCCTCAAAATATACCTCAGTTTTCCATTCCACTTCATTATTTGATACAAATCTTATTCCCTGCTTTCCCATGGCATTATTTTTAGAAGTATTTTTAGAAAATTATTTAACCTACAATTCGTGGTATATGTACATTTATGAATTTAATTTCAGTTAAATAAAATTTCCATAAATATAGCACAGAAATATTTATTTTTTTATTTTTCATTTTGGATTTAATTTAATCAATTTGGATTTAAAAAAATATTTTCTGGAAAATTAAAATTTTCAAAATATTTTCTTTTTATTTTTTTTTATTTAACAATTCTTAATATTAAATAAATTTATACAATTACAACTAGTATATTTTAAATATTTTTTTATGTTTATCTACCACCTCAGTTTCTCAATTTTCATCCTCATCTTGATTAAATAAATGATTAAATAAAAAGAAACAATAATTAAAATTCTCAAGTAAAGTTAAAGTTTCACTAAAGTGAAACTTTAGATTAAAATCTACAAACAGTTTATAATAATTATAATATTATTCATAAAAATTTGCATTTCAAGGCATATAAAATATAATTGAGTATAATTGATTTCTACCAAATATAAATAACGGATCTACCCGGATGCATTCATGGCGACAGAAACGACGAGAACACAAAGCACACCTTTTCTTTCTGTAACAAGTGACTCACACTAAATGAAGGGATACGAGTCCTGATTGAACAAATGAGTTCTGAATTGTAGACATAAGAGCGAGTTCAGAGACCTAGTCACACGGTCGAAAACATTAGTTTAAATTCAGACGGTGTGCGAATCGTGGAATAACATTAGCATGACTTTCTCAGTATTACGTTCCTAGATTAAGTTCTATATATAAGAAAGAATATATAAATCATGCAACAAAAAGTGGCTCTACAAAAATACAATTTAACAATTAAAAATAAAAAATATAATAAATTAAATCAATTATTCTATAGCTGGTTTATGATTTCGTTCTAATAAAAACACAGCAAGTGAATTTTTTAATAAAACTTTCACAACAAATTAACAAAACTCCAGAAAAATGTGCGAACAGAAAAGTCAAGTACGGTTTTGAGTCAGTTGTTTAAGGTTCGCTGACTCTGAGCTTCAAATTTGGCAGGGCACGAAGTCGATTTCTGATACTTACAGTCTCAAAAAACTGATTACAAACAATAAAATACAAGAATTATTTCGAGAACCGCTGATCATGAGTATCCCATATTTTTTGTATATTTTTATTATAATTTATACGTATAAAAAAAAAATTTTTTTTATTAAGATTTAATAAAGAACACTCATTGAACATTTAGATAAAGTATTAATATGAGATAATACTTATATTTCTTACAATATAATCAGAAAAATAAATCACCTTATCTACATTAAATCCAACAATACGATTATTTGTGGCTAATTAAGTTTTAATAACAAAATTTTTTCTCTTTGTATTTGTTTATTTATTTATAAAATGATTTTGCCATCACATTTTCCCCAAAAACTTTCTATTCTCATATCAAGTAGGTATACCACGAGTACTTTTCCAGTGCAAGCTGCTCCATACCAAAATATTCAACTGATTGATTGATATATTAAATGATTGATGAAGTAACTAATTGGTTTCTGGTGTACGTTCAGGCATCCTACAACCAGAGTATGAGATAAATATTAGTTTCGCTGAAATAGACGCACTTCAGTAGAAGCAAAAAATGTAATTCGTTTGTTCCTAGCCTAATTATATTCGAAGCAATGTATATATTTTCATTGATATTACATACAAATGCAAACTTTAGCTTAATATATTTAGCTTTGTTTGTAGCTGACAGATACAAATTCTAGCACAGCCAAAATACAGAAATACGTGAACGGCACTTTAACCTTTTGTTAGATAAACTATCAGAAAATAAATGTCATAAGTGATATAGACTTGATATCTTATCTGTACTTGCTCCCATACACTTTCGTTGTTAATATCGTAATAATGACAATTAGTAGAAGAAAAAAAATTAATAAAAGAATAATAAATAAAATTAATAACACAAAGGTTAATAGCAATTAAAGTTAAAGCAAAAGTGTGCTTAGATACTGGGAAGATAAATATGATGTACATTTCTCAAGACAATAAAATTTAGGTGCCTTTGGACATATTATCGGTTGGGCATCCGAAACAATTTCGTTGTTTTTCAATCGATTTGTATGAAATTTTTAATATAATCAAATTTAATAATTATGAAGTATTAAATGTTATTATATGAGGTTTAAATAAGATGAAATATATGAGGTTTTATGCAATCTGCGGTGTTAGATAATCCACACTACTAACAATTTATTTACAACCAAATGCTATACTCATCTGTTATCCTAGATATTTTTGCAATGAGAAGTTTTACCTTAATGTATATTTTTAAAGCATCGTAGTGATATATCTTTACAGTAAAACCCCATATTATATATACATGAAGCAGTACAAAACATTCGTCAATCAAAGTCCATATACAGTTCCTTATCTATAGTTACTTGCAGAGTTACAAGACCTTTTTTTCGATTTGCAAAAACCTCATTTTTCTCTGAATAAAAAAAAAATTTTTATTCTTATTTTTTATATATTATATTAATACCGTATTATCTTTTAAATATTTTTTACTGAAAACATGTATTTAATCGTGCACCGTCTCTCCTTGCTCACTTTTTGCAGCAAGCTATCTATATGTTCCTTTTCTTCATTTAAGGAATATAGGTAGAATAAATTTGTGCGTTTTTGTTGAGAAAGGATAATAGATTCTTCGCTTCGGTTACAGGAAAACGTTTCGTGATAGAAGGAAATTTTTTAGTAGAAAACTTTCGCAAAATACTACTACTATTGTCGATTTCCCCCAGTGGGGCATAGAGCTTCAATAATTCTTCTAATTCCGACTCTATTAGGTGCTTGTCTATAGATGTTTTTCCATGTATACCGTGCTTCAGCTAGCTCACTTTCGATTGTTCTTCTGCTACCTTGTGAATTCCATGCCAAAGCTTGCCTTGCTATATAATCTCTCGGTTGTCTAAGCGTATGGCCTGCCCAAATTAATTATCATTAATTTACTGATTTCTTAAAGATTTATTTTCATTTTATTTCTGATTAATTTTTCTTCTTCATTCTACAAAAATTTATGCGGTTGACAATTTAATGTTAATAAATTGTCAAATAAATAAATAATAAAAACCAGAAAAGTAAGCAGAGAAAATTTAAAGATATTTTTTATATTAATAAATTTTAATAAAAAAAAATTATTTTAATAAAACTTGAATATAATAACTTTTAATAAAAAATTAATTCTTTTTCTACTTTCACAGCGAACCGACCTTTCTTTCTTCCCTACTTCGGAGCACAATAATTCTGATGGCTTTAAGAATTAAAACACTCGATTGCGGTTTCATATTAAATGGTTTTCAGAAGAATTTGAAATCTGCTTATGACGTTGCAAAAGACACAGAAGAAAACAAAAGCGAAACCAAAAACTAAAAGAAAAAAAGACAAATATTTAATAAATGGAAAAATAAAAATTAATTAATTTTATAATAAAAATTTTAACTGTCAATAAACGTTTAAGCTGCAAAAAGCATTCAAACCCGAAGGACAAAAATTACCAAAGGACAATATAGCCTTAAAAAAAAGAAACAGAAGGCAAAAAAAAAATACAGAAAATACAAAGAAGAAATTGTTTTTACATAATATTCAGTAAAGACAAAGAAAAGTAAATTAAAAAATTAAATTATTTTTTTGATAAAAAGGTGTCAATAACAAAAACAGCCGTCGTGGATACCAAAGGTGATTATCAGGAGTCCGTGCCATTGCCACCGTGCCCACCCACCACACCGCCCTATCAGAGGCTGACCAAAGCGCTTCAATGCGACCCAAGATGTGGACACGAGGTAAGCTAATAATATTAATCAATTTTTTTCCATTAATTTAAATTATATCTATTTCAATTGATTAAATTGAACCCTTTGTTTATTTTTACGCTGTATATATAGTCAGGGCAATACATGACTATTTTTTTATAAATGAAATTAAAAAAGTTAAAAACAATTTAAAAAAGTCAAAAGTTATGCTTATATTTCTCACCACTCACCCATATCATGGGAGCTAAAAGACTCTTCTAGTACATATCATAGACTTGTCTTAGCATCTAAAATTAATTTAGATGTAACTCTAAACATTTCAAACATTTCTACTAAAATAATGTTCGTTTATTAAGGCATTCTCAACCTGTAAAAGGGATACAGACTTCTTAGGTAATATAGTACATAAAATATCAGTAATTGACCAAAATTTATTTTGCGATAAAGTAGACTCATTACATGGTGTATCTTGCCTGGTAAATAAATGGATCGCAATTTCCAATCGTAATCTTTCAGATTCGTCTTCAGATGCAGAGTTATCTATAAGGCTATAATCGTCTCAAAATATCTTCTCCAAGGTGGTAGTTCTAGTTACAGAAAATAATAAAAATCACATGGATCATATCAATATATTATGGTACTTCATGGATCACATATTTCTTCGCCAAAAAATATTTCACAAAGCCAGCGCAGAACATTCAAAAGTATAATTGCAGAAATAGCGTATATAAACACACTATCTAACAAGTCGCAATCAAATCTTGATTGCTAAAACAATACAATGTTACCAACTTATAAAAAATTCTGGTGACACTTTTTATATGAAATTTTTAAATTATTATTTTTGGATACTTTTTATGCAAAAGCTAAATAAAAACGTAATTGGCACTGTTGACGATAGAAAGATAAGATAGAATTAATCCATTAAATATTTTCTATGTTTTTATCCGAGATTACAGACGAAACGACTTCAATGTCTTAAAGAGCAAGTATTCACTGACTTGATGGAGATAATAAATATAGATTTTGTGCATTCACTAAGCTTTATCTGATAGCTCAATAGACAATATCAAGGAGATAACAGCAATTAGTGTAACTCACCACTCTCGGGCAAGTTTGAGAGCTTCACATTGGGCAATATGTGTCCGAGTGCAAATGCTGACAGTTATATCAGCACATGTCATCTCAACGCTAACCATTCAAATTTCATACAAACTGTTTGTACTTTTAAAGTAATGCCTCGTTTTCACTATGTCATTTTCAATGTCAAATATTGTCAGTATAATGAAAACGGATAGTCATATGTTGTGATATTCGCATTCTTGTCATTTGACACACTAGTCAATTATAATTGTCATAGTTAAAACAAGTCATAAGTACATGACGCCCATTCGTTTGATAAATACAGAGTAAGCATTACACTTTCTTTATAGTTAACCCATTCGTTATTAATTGAGAGTGCAACCAATACACAAAAACAGAAAACGATTCAGAAAACAAGTTATAAAGTTTAAAAATTTTTGTTACTTCTTGATTACACTCCATTTATGGGATAAGTAAATGCCTTATTCATTTACCCAAATTGTATTAGTTTTCTTTTAGTTTGAAAACTTACATCTCTTAAGTAATATTCGTTATACGAGTATTCTTGTGCCAAAACTGCTAATTTTTGAAACATTGTAATGTTGAACTCAACAGCGCATCTACGACCGCACTTAAGTATATCTGTTGAGTATTATTCTCAACTTTTCGATTATAAATTCTGCTATAAAGTGTACTCGAAAAGTTCATAAAGCCAGTGTCGTATGTGTTGGTGCACTTTTTTGTGGGAAAAAGTTGTTTTTTTAGATAAACTGTTAAAATTTTTCAAGCTGTTTTCAAAAACAGAACTTTAATTTTTATTTTAATAAATATAAAAAACATTTTATCATTATTTTCTTAAATGAAGTACACTCACTAACAACGTATTTATTTAAACAAATTCAATTAAATGGCAAAAGATATTACAGGTGCAAGTGCAAGAAAGTTTGTCTTACTTTCTATTATAAAAAAGAAAGTTCCATTCCTTTTGGATTATAATAAATGACTTTTCTTTCCTCTTTTTGGCGTATGCAACTTTGTAAATTTGTTGTTCCAAATGAAAAGTTTAACTGAAAATTGGTGGCAACAACAGATGCAAAACCAACAATAAAACGTTCTGGAAACAAACATCAAATAGCAACCACCGAAGTTTCAAGCAAACACATAAAATAATTACCCATAAGTCAAGTCCCGAGGATTTGAGAAACTTTGCGGTTGTGTACTAAAAATTATAAACTTTGGCAACTTTTGGTAATCAATTAATTTAACTGTAATTTATTAGTTTGAAGTGGTGGATGGCTTCGCATCCCACAGGAGAAATCAAAAATCGACAAAAGCAGGAGAAGGAGGAGAGGATGTGTTCCCAGCATTAAGCAAAACTTTCAAACTTTAAAGTTTGTTGCTTGAAGACTTCAAAATTAAAATAGAAAATGTGAAACTATGAAAAGGTAGCTTTCCACAATTTTCTAATGGATGTAAATAAATTTCACCTATATGAACAACGATATCATAATTAGTTGTTAATACTTAAAATTATAATTAACATAAATATAACCACATATAAAATATAACTTGGCATTGAAAACATTCCAAAAATAAATAGGGGTAGAATCATAGGATACTTTAGTAAAACTACAATAAATTCATTGGTTAAAGATAATAAATAAATAATTTTCCTATATAGCCTTACATCACCATAGAGTCAACTTATTGAAAGCCACAATTCCAATAACGTTTGATAGATTAAGGTCATAAAAACTTTTCCAGATACAATATTTATGCATAAAATTGAAACTGCAATTAAAATATTGACAATCTTTCATATACCACTCAAAATGTTTTTAGAGAATTTTTTAACAGAAATTTATGCATAAAATTTAATTTATAATGTCAGTTATGAAATAAGTCACTAGTTACCTAATAGAAATTATTGTATTTAATGGAGAGTTTTTCGAACAGTAGTAAATTGCAACAACAAAATTTTTATTATTTACTAATTCATTGAATTTTTGGCTGACCATACAGCTGTTTCGAATGTTGCCAAATACTCATCATCAGTGGTCTTATTTGAAATTATTTCTTATATTTTCTTATTCGTTTATATCTTATTTATTTATAATCAATTTAAGATTGAATTAGATTAGCCTAATATGATCTTCTTCTGATCATATTTCATTATTCTTTTCTTCCTTGTTCTGTTGTCTTCACTTATTTGGTGCTGTTAACTACTGCCTTGACTTTTGCTTATTTTACTTTAGTTTGCATAATACTTTCTCTCTCAGATCTGATGAGAGTAATTTCATGAAAATTTTTGGAGCAACGACATCCATAAATGATAATAAGTGCATGATACATATATTAGCTACGTTTTGTCAAAGTTTTAGTGAAGACTGAATATGAAAATCCATTTTTGTTGAGTAATTGTGATGCACACACGTAATACTGAAAAATGTGTACTTATGTATATATGTATATTCTGTCAGGATGAGAACGCAAGCCTTGATGACCTGATGACCAGATAACCTGCCAACAACCTGAACATTGTTTTACTGAGGACGCACCCTTTACCGAAGTAATACTTGCTTAAAGTGTAGCGCTAGTAGCGACTTGTTTCGATCACACACTACTTTTCTATCATAATATTTGAATATATAACTTAATACTCGCTTTTTTTTTTGGTATCTATTTAGTTCAAAGCAGGAATCTCTAACAGAGCAGTCTTCGTCTAGCATCCTTCTTTCTGTACCTAATTTATCGTTTGTACTATATAGTCTCATATAATCAAAAATTAAATGTTTTTAGTTTTCAGAGATTCTTTGTTATTGTGGTATACATTATATTTTGGAGTTACAAATCCAAGTTAATATTCTTCACCCTTTTGTATTCTACGAGATTCTACTGCTAATATGCTAGGTATTAGTTTTTTTTGTTTTTTGTCCATCCTAACAATTATTCACATGTGACTTTAAACGTGTTAAACTGACCTATACTTTGTATCCATAATTGAGTGTTAGCATGTGACCAATGGATTAATTTTCTTGGGATTTCGTGCCAATATTTCCAACCTCCACATTTAAAACACCTGCCACACAAATTCAACGAATAGCGCCAACCCGAGCGAGCAAATTGCTGATTGTTATATTTCTGTGTAATTGCATTAAGTTGTTGTTGTTCTTTTGTGTAATCGTGCCACAATTTTTGAATTACATAAAATTAGTGGGTGTCTCAACTGAGGCAAATACTTTTCAGATAATTTGTAGGCTTACCAAAATTATAAAATACAAGTGGTACATGTGATTTGTGCAAGGTCTTCGCCTGCTTACCCCCTGAAAAGCACTAAAAAGACTATGGGGCTTAATGCAGAAAAGCCGCAGTCACATTTTCCATTCACTGTTTGTATTATGTTGGAACCTTTTTGTTTTATTTCCTTTAATTTTTTCTTTTTACAGAAAAAAATTATTGCATTATTTTTTTTCTTATTTTTTTTTTTTTCGTTAGTTGCTTTTTCATATTTCAATTTTTTTTCTCTTCTAAATTTTCCAGTAATTGGATTTATGGTGGAAAAAAATGCATTATGAAATAAGTCATTAGATCTCTTGTTTTTGTTTTGTTTCTTGATTTCGTTTCTTTTTGTTTAATTTCTGCTATTTTTTCAAATTTTAATAATTTTCAAACTATAATTGGCCATTATGTTTTCACATCACAAATTATAAACGTGACAAAGTAGCGGGAATTCAGTTCTGCCTGTACATACCAAAAATTCAGCTTCTTATGGTATAAAATTGTAGACCACCATTCCTTTCTTTCTACTGCTCATATGTGCCCACTTACGAGTTAGAATATTCCTAAGGTAAAGCATGCCTGCTGTAACAGGCAACTGAAATTCAATAGTCACCACTCGGTACTCGGTACGCTTTCTTGTTCCTTTCAATATTTCTCTGACTGGATACTGATATTGAAATAATATCCATGAGTTGATTTATTCAGTCAGTTCCTTATTAGTTTTGATATAATGGTAAAAGATTGATGTGAAACCTCACATCTATTTTTGATATGGCTTGCTATTAATCGACATGTCTTCTTAATCGCTTAAATATCGGTCTTGAAAATTTATGGTTCATTAGTTAGCCGAAGAGAGCTATTTATATTTGCAAATTGGCAAAATGTTCCTGCACCTACCTTGCAATGCATTATTTAGTCTTCCGTGAAAATTTAGATATTATATTTCGCTTGAAAATTTGTTCTTTTATCTTTTTTTTGTCATAATTATTCATATATTCTTTTTTTTTAATTTATTTTTAACCGAATTCATTTTTTTTAAGTTATTTCTTTCACTCCAGAACCAAAAGCTTTCTTCAACATTTTTTCTTCCTTAAATTGCAAAAATTTAATCAGACTACCACTTAGCGAATTATAAGATGAGATATTGGGGGGGGGGGGTTTGCGGCGCATGGCCATGTACAGATGAATGAAAAGGGTGCTAGAGGTTAAAATATCGGAGTGTGGATAATGCTGCTGTGTGAGGTAATGCCGGATGAGCCTAAGGTAGTCATCGATGCAAGCATATCTTAATATCGAATTCTGCTGTTATATTTTCAAATGTGTAGAGCAACCGGTGTAGGTCATCGTCGTTGTCTAATATTAGAACTGTAAGCCAGCGTGACAATGCAGTTTATGTAAATTACTTCCTCTGGTCAGCGCAATACCTATTCCAATCGTGGTATGTGTTGAGGTAGGGATCATACTTTGTCTCTATTTTTCATATGAAGAGTGTCATCACTAATCCATTCTTCACTATCCATAGACTTTTCTTATAACTAAACGTTCAAAGACAGTATATTACTTAGTTTTCTGCCGCAGTTTCGTATACAAATGATTAGAAAGTGTGTTTCTCATATTAAAAGTGTCGTCGTCTTTCTTCACTGATTCAAAGACTTTTCTTATAACTAAACGTTTAAAGACAATCTATAAATTAGTTTCCTACAGCGATTTCGTATATAAACGATTAGAGAGTGAAAAGTGTCATCGGTTTTCTTCACTGATCCAAAGACTTTTCTTATAACTAAACGTTTAAAGACAGTCTATAACTTAGGTTTTTACCGCGGTTTCGTATATAAATGATTAGAGATTGCGTGCGTTCACGTTGAAGAAATTCTAAGTTCCACAAAGTACATTCAATCTCATTAACAAATTAAAAAGGAATCAAATATAAAATAGGCGGGCAGAGTCGATTTCACACCTAATTTTCTTGACGAATGGAAAAGACAAATTCTTTCCTAACTTTTAATTGTTAACTAAATACTATAATTTGCATAAGTGGAGGCGGAGAAGTATAAGGAGGAAATGGTTAATAATTATGTGACCGCAATGTAATACAAACTCATTAATAGCACTTAAGAATAAAGGGCAGGGTAGGAGGGGCTTGTTATGTTACTTGTTTGTTAAATGGCGATGAATAGCGATGAATAGCAGAAAAGCAAAATACCATAAAATATGAAAGTATTTATAGGAAAATATATACGTTTTGAATTGACTTTACACTTTACATAAACAGTGGATACATACGATGACGGTTTAGTGGTAAAAAATATATGTGTCTCATAGTATTTCGTTCATAGTATTTCCCCTTTTCCACCTTTCACGTTTGCTTTCGTTTCTCGCATTTATTAGGAAAGCCAATAATTTTGTTTGGGGTAACAGAGCCCTAAGCGTTCGTTGTTGACGTTGTTGATGGTAACACATCCACACACTAACATATAGTTTGCATTTGTTTTTATATTTTTGTTTTGTTTTGTTTTTTGTTTTATTTGCGTTTCTATTTTTGTTTTTGTTTTTCTTTTCTTTGTTGTTATTATTGTATTTTATTATTTAACCTTTGTTGTTTGTTTATTATCTTACGTTTAGCGTTCAATGTCAATGCCAGTGTTAAGGTGGTATTATTTCGTTTGCGAATACACTTAACCACCACAACTCTGTGGGGGTGTCACGGGCTGTGGGGGTCATAGGTTTGTTGACAAATTTTTCGCTCGTTTTGTTTTGATTTCTTTGTTTAGTTTTTTTGTTTATTTTTGTTTTTTTTTTCATTATATTTCTCGCTTTTGTTTATATACTGAACTGCAATTACTGAAGCGCTTATCGCGGCTAAGTATTTTGTTTTCTAATTACATTTTAATTTTGCTGCGTTCAGTGGTTCGGCGAAAATAATACGAAAAATACATGCCATGTTCGCATTTCCTTAACTGTTAATTTCATTTTTCAAAAAAATGAAATTTATTTATTTAATAATGAATAATTTAGTATAATTGTATAATTCATTAGAGTGTTTTTTACTCATGACTAAAACTTCGAAATAATTAAATTAATTTGAATTTAGTTTTTTCTAATTAGTCTTTTTTCAAATATTTATTTAAAGATTTTCATTAGGAATTATTTTCTTATTGCTGCCATTGTTGAATTTATAATTTTGTAAATCACATCGCAATATACATTTATATAATAATATAATTGACGTACCCAAAAACATTCTTTCGTCCGTATCCGAAAACTATGTACGAATGAAAAAACACAATTTTGCAACAATAACGGTGTTGTTTTGTGTAAATAGCACTTAATTTACATTTAAAAAATATTTTTTTCTTTATTTTATTTATTTTTTTTGCGGTAGATGGAAAGCATCAATAGCCAATAGAAGATTTTCTACCGTTGTGTAAAAGTTTATTCCCTTAACTAAGGAAGAAAGTTAAAATAAAAAGGCTTAGGACCTAGAAGTTTAGGTTTACCTAACTCAAAAAACAAAAGCATGGAGAAGGAGGAGGATTATTGCGAAAGAGTGGGATGTAGGGTAATTGTAGACTTCGTAACCAGAATCACAAAAGCGATTATAAAGGGGGTTGATCGAGGCATCTGAAGATTTCGCATTGAAGTATAAAGTGAAGTATTGGAAGAGCTTGTAACGCATGGCTAGCTAAAGGTCTAAGGAAAGGGTACTGGGAAACGTCAGAGGACTAGCGTAAGGAGGTACTAATCGATACGAGTAATCTGAGCTTTCTTGTAAAGAAATGGGTCAGTTTGCGGAGGACCAAATGATCAAAAAGAAAGTTTTTTTCCATTTGAATAGAACTAATTACAAACTGATTACATATCAAACCTTCCATGTAGAAATAACAACATTTTCATTATATATTGTTTTTGTATTAAAATTTAAAAAAGTTTTTATTGCATTGATCACAACATATTACTTTTATTTTTATTTTTAACATTTCGCATAAATCAACTTCACAATTTATTACTATTACAATTTTGGTCAACGATTAACATAGCTGCCAGGTCTATTGGAACGATCTAATCAGCATCATATCAATCAAGCCTTTCAGACTAGATTCATTATAACAGAGAAAAAATATCAAAAATAATATTTATTCGCATGAAACATTGTACTATAGAGTATTAAATGTATTAAATTTATATCCATCGCATTTACTGTCAATAGTGTTAAAGGAATTGATATTTTAACACTTTTTAACCACTGCTATGGGTTACTTAGATCCAGTTTTCAGCAGTTGGGAATGTAATTCGTAACTTACTTTATTAATTATTCAATATAATAATCTGATGAGGTGTTCATGTTTATTTCGCCTCAATTGGATGCTTTTAAATATTATAAAATATATTTAGTTTTCATATTATAAAAACTAAAATTAACGAGACCTAATTCATACTCCTACAACTCATGTCGTCACCACACACTCACTTAAAATTAGGCTTGCAGGTCATAGGGTTGTATTTGCCTCCAATACTTGTTATGATAATTTTTTTTTTTTTAGATGAAAAGTATTGAAAGCCATAGTCTGAACTTGCGTCGTAAAGGTTAAAACTTGAAACCCTTTTCTGGCAATAAAGTGGGAGGCAGATTTTAGAATACAGAAGTCTTATATTTAGACAATAAATATATCCAAGCTAAAATTGGAAACAAGTGAGGACAGGAAGTTAGAATGTTCTTGATATGTAGTAATTAGTGACAAGTGAGGAGAGTAAGTTATGATGTTCTTGCTATATCGTTATTATTGACAAGTGAGGGGAGGAAGTTATAATGTTCTTGCTATCCTGTAATTACTTATTTAAGATGAACTCTGTGCAATGGGTTGTTGTTACAACGATTGTAGAGCGGCACTACAAGAGAGATGCGACAATAGGACGTATTCAACAATTTTAAAATTTATATAGAATTGACTTTTTTCCAAGCATCTATCTTTCAGAGTGTATGAGTAATATTAAATGAGTCGGTGCATTTTTCTTACAGAGGTATATAGTAATTTTGTTTTGAAATAATTTTAGTAACAGAATAGTATCTTATGTATATAAATACATATAAATGTTTTCAAAATATTTAAGGAAAACATAAAAAAAATAAATAGATAAAATTTTACAATTTTAATATGTCGGGTTTTAAATTTTGCCGGGTTTTAGACCGTGGTTTTAAATTTATAAACATTGAGATCGACACTAATACAATACTAATTAATATTTTTATTAATATTAATAATAATAATATTAATAATAAATAATAATAATATTAATAATATCATTATTAATGTTATTATTAATAATAATAATGATAAAATTAATAATATTATTATTAATAGTATTATTATAAAAAAATAAATACATAAAATTAAGTTAAAAATAATTTAATTTTTTAATTATAATAGAGAAACTTTAGTAATTTTTTTGTTTTTATTAAACTCACAACACTTCCATATTTATATCTTCATATTATATATCAACGCTGATTTTATGTTCATTATTTGAGTAGCTAACCAAATTCTTATCGTTTATTTAATATTTATCGAAAATTAATCACCCTGAAATATTATTTTGACTCCATTGAACACATATAAACGTAAAGAATTCAATTAAACATGCAAACAACACAAATGCATAAATATCTGTGCGTGTGTAATTTGTATACATTGATAAAAACAACAAAAATAAAACAATTGGAATTAATGGAACCTAGGATTTTGGAAGAATAAATGCAATACGAGTATTACTATTCTACCCATTCGTGCAAATAACGGAAGCATACAATCACATAAACACACACAGCAATACACAACAATACAACAATAGTCTCATTTATAGTCCAGCGCTCAATTGTCATTATTTGGCAAGTCAAAGTGTGCGGGTTGTTGAAGTGCTAAAATGTATGCTTCAACTAACTTTGTTTTTAGTTGCGGTTCACGTTACTAACAAAACAGAATTAATAAATAACTAAGAATAAATTTCCATAAACTGTTTTTCGGCATTTCACTTATTTCGCTTATTTTGTAAGTTTTTGTATTATTTACTGTGTACTGTTGTATTATTGTTTTTTGGTGATGTTATTGCTTTTGATATTGTATTTGTTTTTGTTGTTGCTGTTGTTGTGGTTATTATTGTTGTTACTTTAGTTTTTGTTGTAGTTACTGTTGTGGTTGTTGTTTGATGTTTCACTATGAGTATTTTTGGTTGATGTATGTATGTACATATATGCTTTGCATATGCTGATCATGAATAAAGTTACGTTATGTGTATACACGACTCAAATACAGACATACATAGCCTTTTGCTGATTGCCAATAGCCGATTGTCGTTCATTTGTTTCTATTATTATTGTTCTTATATGTTGTTATCATAAATGTTGCTATTTTTGTTGTTGTATTTTGTAGTTGTTGTTGTTTGTATTGAATTAATTATTTTCGTGATTGTGGGTACACCTTATTTAATATACAGTCATTTCAGTTATTGTGATTTTAATGTTTATATTCAATAAAAGTAATAATGAAATTCAGTAAAAACTTCATATATGCCAATATAAATAAATTTTGGTCGCCTACAACTGTGGCTGTTTTCTTTCAACTACCATTAATGCCAAATGTAGTGGTACAACAATCGCACATTGTTTTTGTTGTTGTGGGTGTTGTTATTGTATTTGTGTGTGAACATATTTCAATTTGAGAATATTTAATGGAAAAACAAAATCATCAAATAATCAAAATAAACTTCCTAAAATTGTGGTTTTGCTTTAATTTATTGGTTTTTGCTTTTTGCTTCTTACTTGAGTTATGCTTTCCATTGTCATCATTCGCTTTAATCGTCACAGTGTCTGCTCGCTTCTGTTTGCATAGGTTTGTATATGTATGTATGTATGTAAGAGTGCGTGCGTGCGTGTGTTTGTGTGCATTCAGCAAAAATATGCTTTATTTACGAGTATTATTGAATTCTATAATAAATAAAGTTTGAATTTAATATGCTTTAGTTACTGTTTGTGTGAGTGTCGATTCATGTGTGTTTGTTTATGAGTGTTTATGCATGTGTATGTATGTGTACTTAAGTACTTGCATACCTATTTTAAGCGTAATTAATATTCCATTTCGCTTTTAATTGCGGTCGTCAATTGACTTTGCATTTAGCACGCAAATACAAATGATTCACATTTAATGTTTTAATATTTTAAATAGATTTTGCTGATTTCTTATATAACTTTTCTATATCAACAAAAATTAAATATTATTATCCTTTTCATATATATCCTCTTTATATTCAATAATAATTTATTTAAGGTCATATCACATATAGAGATTTACAGCTTGTCAAACGGTAAGTTAGCTAGTTTATGTATTAATTATGCCATTTAGTGATTACATTATTAAGTTGACGAATAGTCAACGGAAGTTTATGCTCTTTTTGGTCATAACTATCGACGACTATATACGCTTGCCCGTGGTTTCTCACCCGGCTTTATAACCCACCCCCCGACCACTCAACCCATAGCACCAACTAACCATTCTAAAATAACTCACCTTATACAATAAATATTCTCCGGATTAGTGATAGAAAATCTTCTCCACTCATATCTAAGAGGTCTGAGGAGGTCCACGCTAATAAATGGTTTTAGTGTGGGTAAAAGCCTTTTATTAAGTACAAAATTTATGTCATATAAAGAGTCACATCATCATTTTCTTACGTATACTATTATTTTGACACTTTTTCATGACTATATAGAAGACATATCTATTTTTGTGTAGATATGATAACAATTCCATAAAATACACATATGAAATGTAAAAATACACTTATTTGCTCATAAAAGGCACTGTTTTGAATAAAGTAGCTTAGTTGACGTGACTTTGTGTATAACATGGGCAGTATAGTTGGCCAATTTATTTAAACTTTATAGGTCCATTGTGGCATCAATAATTAACTTTAATTACTTTTGCACTATTTCAAGGTCCTAATAAAGCATAGAATGTTTTTTAGCGGATTACTTCTGTAAGGTTGCTAAAAACATAATTGCTTAATATATTTATTTGACTTGAGTTAATGCAGCTGTTGAAAAAATGTTCCGCTGTGTTTACTTTCTCTTCATCTAAACATCTTCTACAAAATTCATAAGAAGGCATTACTAACCTGATCGTTTATTTACAAAATATACCATTTCCGCTTATAAAACACGCGAAACACAATTTTTAAAAAATTTTTCAATGCAATCAATCATTTTTACAAGCATCTAAATATCATTTATTATATTAATAAAAGCGTACTCCTAGTCTAATAGCATATTGACCAAATATAGATTTACCAAATATAGAATTTTTAGAACAGTTTTCAGTGAAATATATCATTGCTGCAAATAATTTAGCAGTGTTATTGTATCTCTACATTCTAATAAATTTACTTCAATGGGCATAAAAACGCGTTACCAGGTGTCAACCTGACGGAGCATCCCTCTCCAGTGCGATTAGTGTCTCTCAACTTGATCATTCTACCGGAAATACGATTCTACTTTTACATCTTAATTCTCCAATTGCCATTTTAAATGACTTTTTCATTAGAGCATCAAGATCCATTCTCGTTCCATCAAAGCTCCTGGATGTTAATTCACTAAATCATATCAATATCATGATAAAGATTGTTCAGTTCGTGGTTCATTCGGATACGGTCGTCTAGTCGTAAGTTTTTTACGAAGAACTTTTCTCTCGAAAACTCTCAGTGCAAATTCATGGGTGTCACCAACTCATAAAGGACCAAAGATCTTATAAAGAACGATTCTTTTATAATTCTGGGCGATACACAAGCACAGATAGGATGAACGACCACTACATTCAACTATCTACATTTACTGAAGGTAAACGCTTAGACTGAGAACCACACCAGTCTTAGTTCGTACTTACTTTTGTTCAATGTTAGAATATTACAAATATTTTGCAAATTCTGCTTTAATAGATTTTAAATTTTTCAGTTTACTTCAAAATTTCTTTTTATATTTAAAAAAAAAAAAATAAAAATAAAAACAAATTAATATTTCATATATATAAAGTTCAATGCCTTTTTACGCAAACGAATCGTTTCAGTTGGAAAACGGAAAAAAAATCTTAAGTAGATAATCGCATTACATTTTATTGCGAGGGAATGTGCAAAAGTTTTAAACGACAAAGATTTCAATAATGACTTAGTTGGCTTATTTATTTCTGAGCGCAAATAAAAGTTCCACAAAAATCAGTTTGTGTGTAACCCCAACAACAACGAAAACAAAAACAACAACAATATAATCCCAATTGACAAATAATAAAAATTCCTCAGGTGTTCGACCACAAAAGTAGCAGTAGAGTTGGCAACATCATGCCGAACAATACTTCTTGTATAAAGGTTAATAATATTGACCCAAAGTTGTCCTGGGGGAAAACTTAAATTGCTCTGATATGAGCTTGAGTTCTTATCTAGGAAATACATAATAACAACAACAACAAATCTTATAAGAATATCAATAACAACTGCTGTGTTCTCTCTATTTTTGCGGAATATTTTCTATTTTGCAAAAAATGGAAGCAGGAAAAAGTTGTATCGTTTTATGTATTTTCTTTAGAGGAAATATAATTTAAAAAATAATGAAGGTATTAAAATTATTTCAAAAGTAGTTCATTAAATTAAAATTGCAAATAATCTTAATCAGATTTATTAAAATAATAAAAATTGTATTAAATGGTCTTATATACGTTGAATAATCGTAAAATATTGTTTTATTTACATTTTGATATACTGTTTTATTTATGTGCTTAAATAAATACTAATTACAATGAGATAATGTGATGACTTTTAAGGTACATGCCCCCAAATAAACATTAATTGCAATGAGATACTTGTTTTTAATTGAACAAAAATTTTTATTAATTGAAAAACAAATTTCTTGAATGGAAACAGTTATGTTTGTATATATAAAATATGCTATAGGGCACACGATCAGCTTTTAAAGAGTTGCCACACAAAACAAAAAATTGTCTTATTAAAACATCATCTGATTAGATATGTATATTTTTTATAAGTAATCAGATTAAAATAGTTCAATAAATATAATTCTTTTTGAATGATTTTTAAAATTCTCCCTAAATTTGTTTAAAGTATCAATTGGAAATATATAAATATAAAAAAAGCCATTCCGTAGTATTCATATTAGGACATCTGCCTCTATCGTTCTACCCTCCACATGTAATACACTCCTATTCTGTAACAAATCAACTTAGTTATTGCTCACAATCAGGGAATGAAATTTATGCCATAATTGAGGGCATACACATTTTACTTTTTTTATTTTTATTTTTTTACAAAAAGTAAAAAGTTTTAATAAACAAACTAATTAAATTAGCGTAGAAAAGTCAAGACGACAATAAATTCCGTAGCATTCCAATCTTTTCATTTGCCTATAAGTGAGCAGCAATCCGATATGCGTTCTACGCAAATTGTTGACATCGAGTTATAAATTTGCATTAATTTCATTTAATTTACTTAACTAACAAATCACAAGAGCAGTAAACACATACGCAGCGACAGCGACGGCGACAGATGCAAAGACTGAGGCAGTGATAGACTGTGATAGAAGAAGAAGCGAAGGAAATCCTTGTGCTCGACTCTTTCATATACAAGCGAGTGCGCTTGTTGTCGCAGTGCATATGAATTTAATTTATTAAATTGTTGACATAAACAAAAGGTCAACCAACATTGCCAGAGCAAAGTGTGCATCTATACGTGAGAATATTATCAACTTGTTTGTGCGTATATGTGTTTTTATGTATATAGGTTTGTGTGTACATCTTCTCTCATTTCTTATATGTATTACAAGAGATAATGTAAAAATTTAAATATTAAATAAACTAGGAATTTATGACACACAACAACAAAAACAGCATTTTTTTTCTGGATGCATGATTTTTGTTGTCAATATTTGTTGTTTTTTGATGTTGTTGTTGTTGTTTTTTGTTGCGCAAACAGCAGCACGAATTCAACTTGAACTAATACATGAAGTTGTGAGAGCGTATGTACGAATATATGTGCGAATATATTTATCTTCGCACAAATGACACAGTTAAGTACATTTTAACCTAACAATATTACATTACTTAGTAGCGAGTTGATGTGACTTCTAATAAAAAGTGCAAGTCAGATTGGAAAAGTGCTGAAATTTGAACTTACGAGTTCACCATACGGGTACTCAGATAAATCAGAAACAATTATAGCTTATAATCATAACTAAAGAATTGTTTAAAAAATGTTTAAAGATTTTGAAGCGAAGAAATGGAAATATTTTTTAAAAAGTATTAAAATATTGAATCGTATCGAATCTATTAAAAACATTACTCTTAAGTTGATATCTATATCTCTCTCCGCATAACCGAGTACCCCCGTATAGCAATATGTTATTACATTACTTAGAAGCGAGTTAATGTGACTTCTAATAAAAAAATACAAACAGATTGAAATAATTTTAAGCTTTAACCTTATGAGTTCACCATCCGGGTATCGGCTAAACAAGGAGCAATTTAAAACGTTATAACTACTAGACTGTTCAAAATATTTTTTATAAGATTTTGGACCTAAGAAATGGAAATATATTTTTATCAACATCATCATTGGCTAAACAACCTTTCACCGGGAACTATTTTTTAACAAGTATAAAACATATTGAATGTACTGGGTCTGTTAAAAGAATTACTTACAAATAACTACAAAGCTGAGGAACATGTATTATCCAATATATAATTGGTGATCCAATCATATATTCACTGCTACAAATCGTGTCTTATTCAGTATAGTGACGTAGCCAGGAATATGCCAAGGAGGAGAGAGTTGTTCCGACTAGAAAATATAGGTGGGGGTTATATATGGATAAAAAATTGTTGTTAGTTTTTAATCTGAGTATCTACCTTTAAATTAATAATAGTGGCTTTATACGTTCTTGGGAGAAACACAAGAAGACAATAAAGCTCTTAAAAATAATTTTATTTGGATACATTTACTATATATGGCATAATTGTATTCATAAAATTAGAGCTAGTTTAAGCATGCAGATAAACAATTGACAAGCTAAACCGGTTAGCTGATATCACTCGTATCTGGTTTTCTGGGATACAAACTTTGAAGGATATGGAAAAGCAGGCGTCTTGTTCTGCCTTGGTACTTCCCTAGATGTACCAAATTTATCGATTTATCTTCACCTAGAAGGCCTTAAGAAAGGTACTTACCTCTACTTTCTTTAGCTGGTCAATAATAAATAGAAGACACTTAGATCATGTGTACCTTTCCGGTTAACTTGGCTCTCATATAATATGGTCCTTAAATCAATACAGCAATTTTATTCTTTAAACTTATTATATAATATAATTCTTATACAACAATTTTGACCAGAAAAGATATTAAAATTCGCATAGAAACGGGACTTAATGGAATGCCATTAGGGGACTTATCTTATCTTCTCAATCATTTACTTAGTTTTCATTAAAAACCTTACCAGTTTTATTAAAACGGCTATACCCTGCTAATCTAAAAACTCAAAATGAAAGTGTTTTACTGAAGACAGTTAGGTGTTAATATAATAAAAGCTCAATCGTTTGCCCATCACATTATTCTAGCAAATTCTACAAAAGCCTCTACTGGAGGCAATTAATCTAGTCCGAGCTTAACATATCGGCAGCTTCTGAAAGGGTTTTGGATTTTACTCGATGTTGACTTTCCTTAAAATTAATTAAAGCGTTCAATGTGTATTTACTCATTTTAAAATTAATGTGTTTCTTCTTCTTCTTCTTCTTCTTCTTCTTCAGCATTGTCTTATTATTATTTATTATTATTGATTCAAAGAAATTGATACAACATTTACAAAAATTATAAAATTATCCTCTTTAGTATATTTGATTTAATATTATTCATAAAAATGTTCTTACTAATCTAACTTACATAAAATTTGCTTTTATTTCTATGATTTTAATATACATATATACACATATATAATTCAAAAAATGTTAAATTTTATTTGTTCTTTTTAGGTGACAATTGGTCGACGTATTGGACTCTACAGATTTTGTGGCGACATTGGTCGAGGCAATTTTTCAAAAGTCAAATTAGCAGTACATCAGCTAACTCGAGGTAAAAATGAGAAAACTTAAAGTAGAATTCTCTTTTTCAAATCAAAAAATAAAAAATCAATTCTTTTTAATCTAAAGCATAAATGCATTAAAAATAATGACATAGCCTTTTTTGATTAACATATCTTAAGAATATAAAGATACAAATACACAGAAATTGCTTATTCACACAGAAACAGTTAACCGCAATACTGGAATCTAGATTTAATTGATATCCACTCGACATTTTTGCTGATGCAATCTGCAATTAGCCATTTGATAGTAAAATGCAAATAACAAAATACATTATTCCTTAACAACGAACATTATTCCTTGAAGAGTATCACAAGAGTTGGGCTCCGTTTTTAAGAGCTACATAATCGTACAGGAGCACAATAATGGACACCTAAGACACTTTTCTTAAACAAATATAACAATAGCAGCTTAGTCCGCATCGGTGGACATTATTTTCCTGGCTAGTATTGCTGACATTGATAAAAGCGTTGGAAACAAAATTATTTTATTTTGACCAAGACCTTTGTGAATCTCATTTATACTAACGAGCTTTGCATAAATATATTGCAGCCATGCAGTATAAATGTGGTTAGATTGATGAGATCCTTGAGATCCAGGATATGATTAGAGAAATACATTTTTTTATTATTAAAATGAATGGCTGTCTAAAATATTTTATAAACAAGAAATCATTTTCTATTTTCAGACAAAGTAGCCATCAAAGTAGTTGACCGAGGTGGCTTAGATGCAAAAGCCTTGCGAATGTTGTCAAGTGAAATTGCAACACTTGAATGTGTTCACCACCCAAATATTTTAAGGTGAGTAATTTGTAGCGACCTGGTGAATAAGCGTAATGCATTTATTTTGACAGTTTCTCATCAAATTCTCTTAATTTTCACATTGTTCTCGTCGTAGCAATTTATTCCAATAAAAAAAATATATTTTGGTAAAACTGTTAAAAAATTCATTTCTCAATAAACTACCCGAAACTCTAAACTACACCCATATACAAAGAAATTGGAAATTGTAATAATTTCATTACAATATGATGTTTCTGAGAGAACAATTAAAAATGAGTGAAAGAGAGGGATAGAGAGAGAAACTCTATAAAAATGTTATTTTCAGTTAAACCATTCAAGTAGGTTAGCTAAATAAATAATAATAATATTAAAGATGTTTGATACCTAAATAAGGTACTAAATAATTTTAAACTAAATTTATTAAAATTAAAATATATTGAAAATAACAAGAATGAAAATAAACACAAACAGATCAAAGTGAATAAAATCAAATATTCTATTTCTAGACTTTTTGAAGTTGTGGAAACATTGGGACGAGTATATTTGGTAACTGAATGGATACGTGGTGGTGAACTTTACAATCACATTACTCAGGGTGGTCCGTTACGTGAAATTCATGCAGCACCTTTATTCAAACAACTGCTAATGGCAGTCAAACATATGGTAAGTAAGTCTATATAGATTTTTGTAAAAGTTTCACGTAGTCTTTTTGAGATTTTATTTTATATGAATCAGTTGGAACCAATTATCAAAGCCTTTTATTTTTTATTTTATACTCCATTAGAATCTAAAGTATACAACAAATGATTTCCAATTATCTTTATTTTGCGAAATTTGTCAAAGTTCGTTAAACGATTTTCCAGGTTTAGTATTAATTCACCATGTTGTCGTTGGCCTGCCTCTACGCCGGGCTCCCTGGGCATTCCATGTTAGCGTTGTGTGCAGGTTATGGCCTATCCACCCATATTTTCGGTCTTGAATTTCAATATTAGTAGACGTTTGGTCAGTTTGCGCAGTATGTCTCCAGAGTTCTTCATTAGATATCGTTTGTCAAAAAGTTCTTAGTTCAACTAAATTCTGCTGTTTCTCAAATATTGCATTCGTTTAAACGATAATATCAAATATAATTAAGATAAATTTATATAGAAATAATAATATTAAAACTTATTATACTTCAAAAATAATTTTTATAATACTTTTTTTTATTTTTTATCCCCATTGCAGCACAATCTGGGCTTCGTACATCGTGACATTAAGGCTGAAAATGTTTTGCTATTATCTGAGGATCGCCTTAAATTGGCTGACTTTGGTTTTAGCACACAACTTTTACAAGGTACGTTATATGTATTAAAGTATTCATATATTAACATTGGCAAACATAATAGTAATAAGTAATTCTTTAGCCTTAATCATTTTCAAGATACAGCAATATAACTCCAAAGTAGGTAGATAAAATTAGACCTAAATTACAATTCTACCCAGTCAGCTAGAACACCTTTTCGATAACTGAGAGTTATAGGAAGAGGGCTAGGTGTTTTATAGTCAGCTGGTGACATAGATGATTGTTAGGATCTGATTACTGTTTATATTGAAATTTTGTGGAGTGAGTTGACGAATGAAGACCGCATGTTAAACTTCATATCTGTATAAGTCCGAACAGTAAAGTAACAGAAGAACCGGAATATTTCTTTCCGGGTGCCAGATAATACGATTTACAGAAATTACGTTAGGGCAGGTTTACACTAGTTCAAATTTCATCCCGCGAAAATCGATAGTTTTATAAATCTTTCTCTGTAGTTTATATAGATAAAGTTTGAAGATTTTGTTCAAGTATTATTAAATCAATTTCTGTTAGACTATCACAAAAAAAAAAAATTTATGAATGAATTCGTCAGAAACAGAAATTGATGTATTATAAAAACAATTAGTCTTTAATTATTATCATTATAATTATTAAATTATCACTATCTGCTATATCCAGATGATCAGGAACTCCTTAATAAAGACATTTTAATCCTACAATAAATAAATTAATAAGGGCACATAATTTTAACAGTTTTAAACTAATTATTTTCACTGTCTCAAGAACATACTGGTTACTGTTATGTTAAGTTACGGTTATATATTCTTCAATTTATTTGAATTAATAAATCTTTGTGAACCCATAAAATCCAGTTTTTGTTGTGTATCTAAATTTTATTTAGATGTTAAAGGTATACTAGGATTGATATTTAATTTAAATAACTAAAAAATATCTCCATATAACATATAAAAACTGCACACTTTAATCTCCTTGTTATTATAATAGAATTCTCTAGCTCTCGCTCTGCCTTAAGATGTTCAAATTATCCATCCTTGAAATGATGTATAAGGTTAAATAGTCTTTTTTTATTAAAATATTTGCATATAAACTTTGAATTAGTTTCCATAAACCTCCGCCCCCTTTTAATGATATTATGTATGTGCCCATCCTTATAAACAATACTCTGTTAAACTTATACAAAGTCGAAATATATATTATTAACGCCTACCGTATAAAACAAATTTTAATTTGTAGTAATATTAATAAATTTAATTACAGATTTTATATGATCTCTGTATGTATGGACTTGTTATATACATATATTACATTATAACTATATACAATTAACCAACTTAACTCTTTGTTGTCTCAATTTTTCAATATAGGCAATCATCGCTAAATCTATTGAGTGTATTATCAAAGCACACAACCCAGATATTTGGTTCTACTAACACTACTAACACTTTAGCAATCTTTTACTTCTTTAACAATAGAATTCGTTGTAACTTGCAGAATGTGAAGAATTTTCTGCTATAAAAGTTAATACACTTATTTATTTTTTTTCAATTTCTAAATTCTGGAAGATTTCTTCTAAAAAATGTTTTTTAAAAGAATTTTGAATTCACTATGTTTTATGATTTTGGTTCTAATTTACGCTTCATTCACAATAACGTGCCCATATTCTTTAATTCACAATTTACAACTACATACATATTAGCCTCATTAAAGTTTCATTCACAATAGTGCGAATAATAAAATAATATATTAATTCATGTTTAAAAATGAAAATAATCTATATATTTTTATATTTTTTTATGAAAACATGTTAGTATACACATTTCGTCAGTGTTCAAAAAAATAATTAAAAAATTGTTGACAGTGGTGGGATTCGAACCCACGCCCTTTCGGACTGGTGCCTTAAACCAGCGCCTTAGACCGCTCGGCCACACTGCCTGTTAAACGGTTCTTTACTTATTAGCTAAATAAATCACATTTCAAATATTTAATTACTTTCTTTTTGTGATCAACTAAGCCGATATCAAAGGAATATGTCCTTAATAAAAAGAAAAAGTTATTTTACATGTATACTATCTCATAAATATATATAACATTGAACTTTAGTATAAATTTAGAATTTAATTTAAATTTCATAAATATACCTTCTACTGCCAAATCAAGTCTCAGAGTTTTTTTTAATTTAATTTATAATCTTAAAACTCAGAAAAGGCTCATAAAAAACCAAATGTAAATGCGTATAAATGTTTTTCTCACACACTACTTGCATTTACATTCGCCACAAAAATGACCCATAAGTGTATTTGTAAACGAGTGCTGGCGCTAAGTAGAGATGAATGGCACATGATTCATGAGTCATAGCATATACTCAAGTGAGTATGAATATACTCACTGAAAATGAATGACTGGAGCAGTTCAAGCATTCGTAAAGATTTTGTGTGAGCGCTGTTGTTTGCTAAGCAAAAAATTTGTGTGTGTTTAGTTTTATGCTTTTGGTTTGTTGTTGTTATTAGTATTGTAAACGCATGTATTTTGTTTAATTAGGGGTTGTTTTAGTAAGAAACTACATGTACAGTAAACAACAAGAATTAAATTTTTGCCGACTGTGACGAAATACTCATGAATGGTTCATAAATCATTTGCATAATTTTATTCATGAGTTTAAATTATTATAAGTGCTGTCAGATGTATATATGAATCAGGTCAAGCCGAATATATGAAATAGAGAGTCAGAATGCATATAAATGAAACGCAGTCAATGATTCGAGTGTTGAGTACTCATTGCAGTTCTCTGATGTAGATCTATTGTTTTCTGTTTTCACCATACACTATGTTTTCATACCACACCATGTTCTTGTACTACACCTTGTGTTCATACAATACCGAATTAATTTCACATCTCAGAATTTTTTTTTGAACACATCAAATTTAACGTATTTGAGCAGATATAACTACAAAGATGGATACAATACATACAGATTGGTTTTAAAGCTTGTTGACACAGCTTTAGTTTATCATTGCTTCTATGAATGAAGCTTCTTCCTTCCTGGTTCAATTTCGTCGTATATTAGCAAAATTTTATAAAAATTTGAAATGAAGAAAATTTATATGTTGTTCCTTATATTAAGAAAGTTCGGAAATGGCGATTTGCGATGTATGAAGAAAGGTTTCGTTAAAAGAAATTAATATAAGTTTGTCATATACATTAACCCTGTTACGTCAATAATTAGTTCTTAAGAGGGGGTCAAAAAAATGTTAATTTTAATAAAAAACGTTACTTTACTATATGAGGTGATGTTCACTTTCGAGTTAAAGTTCTGCAATATATTAGAAAAATTTGTATTATAAAAAAAAAATATGCGTTGGCCATAGATATGACCATTTATGACGGATAACTGATTTTGTCAATAAAATGTATTTTCCCATAATCAAGACTTTTCTAGCTACTTACATCAATCCGCCTTTAAATTTACTTTAATCATAAAAATAAAAAAGTATGTTATTTCTCATGTTTAAAGGGAAAAATTTAAGGAATCTTTTATAGAGAACTCTAATTTTCAGAAATAAAAAACCCTGTAGTTTACATGTACAAAACACTTGTTTACTGGTTTTTTTTTCGTGTAAAATGGTTGATTCTGATTCAGACTATGTGTGTTAACAACAAGATAATTATGATTTCAATCCCATGACAATCCCCTGACATATTCAATTTATTGAGAGAAAGTTTGAAAATATATATCTCTCATTTCATCATTCTTTACGTTATACTTCTTAACACTGACTGATTTAATTATTTGCCATAAAAACACTTCTAATCATATCAAACTGTTTTGAATGCATATAATCGTCTTTATTGCCTAATTCCCTTTAATATTGGAATTAAAATGAAAACTTGTCAGTTTCAACTTCTACTGCAGAGTCCCCAAATCTTATCTACTCTGATTATTGTGAATAACTGCTGCGCTTAATAGAAAGAAAATATTGCTCTTAATCCTTAATAGACGCAAGCAAACACATTTTAAGACAATTTCTTTTTGTGGGAATATTTTTATTTTGTCACTTTCAGGCCATGAATATTCATATATGAACAGATTTAAATAAACAAAAGTATTATCACAAAAATAGCTTATATCCTTCTTTGCAAAACCCACAAAAAAACACCGGGGAAAAGTAACTTTATTCACAGTTCACACTTTCTTGTGTGGAATTCATGACACGTTCTTGATAATTAATATGAATACTAATTTTGCAGGAATTTATTTAAGTTACACTGCATTATATAAATTATAATTATCTTTTCCATTAAGAGCTTATGAGCATCAAATAACGCTTTTAGGAAACAACTTAATGAATATCAATGCAATGAATTTATTAAAAGGATATCATCTGCTTACTGCTTAACATCAGGATATGCTTATTTATTTTTACGAAACTAAAACTTTTCCTAAGTTTACTCACTGCTCTACTTTTTTAAGTTTTTTGAGTTGGACAATTTGTTGAATATTAGAGTGACGTATCTTAAAGATATTAATGTTAATTTAGTATGGTTATTTGAATAATAAACAGGCTTTTGCAAGAAATCTTAATAAAATGCATAGTAAAATACATAATCCAGACCCAAGATTCGCTGAGGCTAGCCTTAAAATTTATATACACAAGAAATATTTAAAATATTCACTTTTTTAACCAACTCAGCTCTGAAAACGAGCTGGTTTTTTAAACTGCTTTATAACGGTTCACAAATCTCATACAATTCCTTTTCATCTAACTATGACCATCTCTTGTATTTGTTAAAAATCAACAAGTTGTGGTCTCTTTCTCTTTCAGCATATTTAATAATTATGGTATGTCGACAAAATACTCTTTATTCTTTACCTTAACTTACTACACTTTAGTCAAAAAGTAAAACAATTATGCTTCTTAAAAGAAAAACTCAACGGAGAGTCCCATATTTCGGTAATATTTACGTGACCGACGAATTTATTCATACCTATAAAAAAAAACCGGAAGCACCCTTTTTTATTTTTAATCGAGAGGTGCACCATTTTTAGACATAACTATAGCTACATAAGTCTTACGACTTGAAAACAGATTTTAGTAAAATCAATTTTATTTAGTTCTCTATATGTTGATCCACATTCCTTCTCCAGATACCGTACTTTAAAGTTGTAAATAAAAATATTAAAGTAAACACCTTCTCCTGCAAAAGACGTCTTTAAAATTTAAAACCCGTCAGGAGTAACTCTATCTTTCAGACTTCACAACGGATTATAGTAGAGTCAGCTTCTATAAGCTGTTTTTTCACTATGAACTTTCTTCCTCTCTAGATATCTTAACTTTTAACATTGATCGAATTTAAATTGTTAGAGAAGATTTGAAGCGATTCTATAGGCAATTTAAGACAATCTAAATAATTTTTTGACAAAGTTCTAAGTTGAATTAAATTTGAATTTAGATGAAATACATACCCCTCTATTAACTATCTTCTTTTACCCATAAAACTAGGAGACTAACATCAATAGATTCTGTAATATGCAAACGCACCTTTAACATATATTATTTAATCGTGTCCAGAAACTGCTAGCAAACTTGTCCATTATCTCGATTCGACTTTCATTGAACCAAATAAGGTTTCGGATCTTGAATCAAATATTATGAGGCTTGTCAACAACCTTAATTTATCTCGGGTAGCTTAGAAGATTGTCTCCAAGGAGAGTCTCTGGTTGTGTATTACTATTTCTTTAAACATCCTTTTTAGCTTTTTTTAGAACATCATTTTAAGCTTCTTTATTAGGGCAACCTATGATAAACTAACAACTAAACGATTGTAACTATACCAATTTATTTCATTGCATGTACTCAGAAATTAACATACTTCTGATATTAAATATTTTTATAAGTGGATATAGCAGCGTGACATTAATGTCTATTGCGTTCGATATTTTATATTAATATTATATCATCTTTTTTTATTCATATCACCTCATTTATCTTTCCTTAAATAATTTTACCAAAAACTATTTTGTTGTAGGTGCCAATCAAAAACTTGACACATTCTGTGGTTCACCACCTTATGCAGCGCCGGAACTATTTTCCGATGATCATTACATCGGTGCACCAGTAGATGTCTGGGCGTTAGGCATTTTATTATATTTCATGGTTGTGGGAAATATGCCGTTCCGTGCACCCACCATACCAGGACTAAAAGCAGCTATTTTGAAGGGTGATTACTTGTTGCCAGGACAATTAAGTCTGCCTTGCATAAGACTTATACGTAAGTATACAACTATGGTCCCTTCTGCTCTACTAAGTTTCATAACATATTTTTTTGCGCTTTTTTCTCATAGAACGTATTCTTATTCATATACCTGCACGTCGACCTACCATTGACGATATGCTCAACAGTCAATTCATTACACAACCTAAACTGAGTGCTGAGCTTATGCAACATGAAATCAATTTACGAACCAAACCTGTTAAACGTTCTGGTTTTTGGGTACGCTCCAAATCGAGGCGTATGCGTAAGACGTACTCATTGCGTGAACGTTATATGGAAGTAACCAACAAACCACCGATCAACATGAATACCAAAAAGAATGATGGTGTTTTTGTTGATAATTATTTGCAGCCGATTGAGATAAATCGGGATCTACCTATCGATCCAAATAAAGATGCTTCCAAAACAAACACACCCAAACGTTCGTTCTTCTGTAGCACTCTTAAGAAGAAAGTCAGCCCTATGGAAATGGAGAAAGAGAAGCAATTAGCACATATAAATGGTTGCGAAAAACGCCAATGGAATGCTGAGGCAGCTATTGATTGTCCACTTTTTAAGAATTATGATGTCGAAACTGGAAAGTTCATAATGCTTCCCACAGACACTGAGGATCTGAGTCAACTGAAGCCGCTTGAGTTCGAAGCACGCATAATATTAGAAGAGCTGGGTGTAAATAGTGAAATGTTACGCTCATCCATACAAAATGGACCACGCAGTGACATAATCGGCGCATATCGCATCATTATCAATCGCCTGCAGAAGCAATCCTGGTTGGCACGCAAACATGTTGAGCTCGCCTTGCAAGAAATGCCAAAAATCGAAAGAAAGGTGGAACGATCTTGTTGTATACTTTAAAATGTTTTCACTCCATAATGTGTACTAACAGGAACAGCACAAGAAATAGCAGAAGGGATAGCGTAGCTTAGAATATTTCGGTGCCACATTTAGTAAAATTTTATCTTTAAATCAATTTTTAGTGTTACTATATACATACAAACATACATACATATATATTCTGAGTAAAGTAAGTAGCATTAATTGATCTCCGATTTAACAAGACAGTAATACCAATAAACAAAAGTCATAAAGCGAAAAGAAACCAAAAATGTACATGAAGTGTAAGGAGGGAGTATATGTGTATGAGAAGATTTTTTAGTCTAGTAAATTGTTATAGTCGTGCAAGAAATTGCTGTAGTAAAACAAATGAACAATAAATCCGGAAGGAGTAATAGAGATTACATACTCGTAAATAAAGGACAAAGCCAAGAAAATAAATTATAAATATATTTAAATGTTCTGTGTACCAATAATTGATGGTCCACAAAATTAGCGAAAAAAAAACAAAACAAGGCGCAAGGGCGCTAAAATGTCACATTGTCTGTATTTATGTTTGCATGTAATTAACGATAAATGAAATAAGTATTGTTTTCCTTTTTCTTATTTAACGAACTTTTATACATAATTTGTTAATTATTAAATGAAACATTTATTATTTATCGCATATCGTTTGAAGACACAATAAAAAGTATTTTGAACGTCATTGGTCCACTTTTTTACCGAAACCAAAAGAGAAACGAACAAAATTACTGAACGTTAATTTTGCATAGTAAATTGTCTCCCATGGAGTCGCAGACCTATATTCTTTTTAAGTTAAGTTACACGATTATTTATTAATATTTTTGAAAAAATAAATTAATTAATAAATGAATTATTTCGAAAAAGATTTTGTAGTTTCATTTTTTGCAGTTAATCAATCGTATGGTAGGTATTTGAATGTCAGAAGAATTGAAAGTAATCAAAATTTATTAAATCCAAGTTCAGCAAAATATATTAGAAATTCAAGTCTGTCTCTTAATAAACATGATTTTCTAATCTTGCTACTGGTACTGATATTAATCGTAGTGAATAATAATTAAGGTCTAATCATAGAATTGAGAGTGGGTTATTTAGTCTTCATATGCGGTTCCGGTTTTTCAATGTTTTTAGTGCTTAAATCTACTCAGTGACCTTCAATTTACTAAAGCCGTTGAGAAATAAGAACAACACTTGTCGTTTTACCACCCATGGTTAGACCTTAATTAGTTAAAGTTCAAAACTTTTACCTGAGGTAAAATTTTCCTTATATTTTCCCCTTTCGTTCTCAAAAAGAGGGGTTTTAGAATACTTTCTAAAAACATTTTTTTTCTACATAATTACTTTATTAACTACTTGATAAGTTCTTCCTTTTAAAAATAAAGAAGAAAAATTTTAGGAATTGATTCAAAAAATGTATCTATTTATTCATAGCTGGTTTACTAAATATCCAAATTCGTATCACTTATAGAGGAATTTGTTTATAACTTATTTGAAATCTTAATTTTTGAACTTTAACACGTTATTCTCAGAGTTCTAGTCAAGAGGAAAAAAAGGTTGTAGACTTAGTGTTTAATTATAAATTAAATAAGGTGTATGCGACGTATATATTGTATAGTCGTGTACGACGTATATATTGTATAGTCGTGTACGACGTATATATTGTATAGTCGTGTACGACGTATATATTGTATAGTCGTGTACGACGTATATATTGTATAGTCGTATAGGAAGTATATGAAATATATACGACCATTGTTTGATTAGTAATTGATATAGTTGAAATTTTTTTATTTTTAAATTTTTGTTTGGCATGGTCCCTATCAAGCTGTATATACTTGCCACAATAGTCTTCCAATTATTTTTTACCCACTGAAAAATTGTTTTTCCTTCGATATAGTCTCCTTTGAACCCTTTACAGTGGTTTTTTTTATTTTTTTTTTTTTGTCTTCTAAAACATAGGATCATTCGAGTTTCTCGATATATTACGATAATTCGAGTTCCTCGAAATTACTTCCCAGTTAGCCCAGTTTTTTAAATTTAAAAAAACTAAATAACCCAGTTTTTTAAATTTAAATACTAATAAATAGTGCTTCTAGTATTGATAAATGAGCCAGTGCAGTGCTGTGGTAAAATAAAATATTTTACTATATAAATGCCATGTTTATTCAAAAAAAAACAAACTTTGTTTCTTAATATCATCATTTAAGCAATCTCACTATTCATATGCAGAAGTCTTATCAAAATATTATTACCGAGTTCGTCTAATATTTTTACAATATCAGCAATTTTGCTTACCTTTATTCGTCGGCTACTGTCTCCAACACTAGACCATCAGTTTTATCCACCAAATCGGATATTGTTTCTTGCTTTCATCCGTCCGCTTTTTTGCGCGCACAACGACTATAAAGAAACTCTTTAATGCACTTTCTGTCATTCCATATGAGAATACAGATTTTTTTTGTCGAGTTTTCTTTTTTTTTATAAATAATTTGTTATTAATTGTGCTTAATTAACTTACTTAATTAACTCTTCATTCTTCATTTTGCCAAGTTTAATAAAACTTATACTTCTGAAAAAGAACAAGAATTTTTTATTATAAAAATAATTTAAATTTTTTTAGTATAATTATCTCCCACTTATTAAATAGCATACATAATAATATCAATATTATGAAATATGAAAGGAATAATTTTATTATTTTTTAATGATATTTGATCAACTGTTTACAATTCTTACTTCATCAGTTATGTAAAACTTTCTCATTTAAACAGTGCAGTAATTTATAATTCTCATCTAGTTAGAATATTTTTAACTAAAGATAGCTGTAAGTACTAAATGAAATGTGCAATTTTAATATATTGAATTAAGTAGTGTGAAAGATCCAATTATATGGGGTAACGAACTCAATATAAAACCATCATGTAGAAAAATGCATTTATTTTAAATATTTGGAAATGTTTCTATGTAATATATGACACCCACAAAATTTTATAGTAAAACAATTTTACTTTTTATTTCAACATTAAAAATGTTTAAACACAGGTTTGCGATTGAATTTGGTGATCAAATTTTTTTTCTCGTTTATTCGGGACTATTAGCTAGCCTTTTACTTTAATTTATATTATTTATTTTTGCCATATTTGCTGATAAACAGATTTTTTCTTTTTTTTTTTTCAAATTTTTTTTCTTCATTTTTAGTGCTGTTTAATAGCTTTTTTTATTATATTATTTTACTTTTTTTATCATGTTTGTACTTAGTGAAGTCTTTCGGATAATCAGAATAATGCAAAACGATTTTCTTTCATCAATTTCAGTTCGAGAAATAGCCAAAAGTCACACGAAGCAGTATTATGTCAAGATGCTATTTACGAATGATTCTTTTTAAAAAAGACTAAAGTCTTCGAAAGTCAAAACTAGTTGCCACGAAGGCCTTGTGTAATGATTCATAACCGTGCATGAGAAACCTATTGCCTGGCTCTCAATACTTCGATTAAGCATGCCAAATTGAATTCACAACATCATTATAGATTTCTCAGACATTATATTTTTTAGATAGTATTCCATGTAAACCATTTAAATTTTTGAGATGAATTGACCCTCGCGTTGTAGATTAGATAATAATATAAATAATTTGATAATATTCTGCGTACACCATATGACCTTTTAAGATGAATTCACTTTAAATTCAGGTTGTTTTTTTTTTTGATAGTATACTATGTATACAGGCAGAAATGAATGAATTCACTATAAGTAATTCCATTTGAAACGAAAAAACTTCTTAGCATTATTTAGATTCTACATTTTTAGATGCATAATAATTTTCTCCCTACTGGTTCTTCTAGTGATGTCCATGCCACATGCCGCACTTAAATACTTTGTTTTCAACTCGTATTAAAAAAACCGTGTTTCATCATTAATGATAAATGCTGATATGCTTAACTGTAATTAGATTCTTTTGAAAACTCATTAACGTGTCTTAACAAATCTCAATTCTTTAAACTTTCTGACCATTCGTCAAACTGTGTGACATTAAGCACGCATTTGTAGACCTTGCATTTGTCCGCATCTTCAGTCAAAATTCCATAGGTTCCATAGGTTGCGTATTTCGCTTCGGTTGTGCGAATACGCTTAACTTTTAATAATAAATAAAGTCAACAGCATTCAACAATTAACATTTAAAGAATAAATAAAATGTTAAATAAGTAATCCAACAAATATATACATAATTAATGTTTTTCTCGAATCCTACAAATAAGCAGAACTTTAATTGTAATAAGTCTCTTAACAATTAGAACCTTGAAACTTTTATGTTGCAAAACATTTCTTTCAAATATTTATCCATCATCCTTTTATCAATGTACCCTAATTGGCCTTCACCCTCATTTAGGGGGAGTTAATTGAGCAAAATCTGTCTCAAGTATGTCGCTCTTCGCTGTGTATTGAGTTAAAACATCTTAAAGGCTTAATTGCTCTATATTCCCTTAGTGATTAAAACATCACTTAATCAAAATTAATTTGCTTTAACTTCATTATAGCCCCTCACCTTAGACTTTTACATAAGAGAAGTAGGAAGGGACAAGTAAAAAACAACTATCATATAGCAAAATAAACAGGGGCAACGCCAATTGCAACTTAGGATGTCTAAGCTCAATTGCACGTACAAAATGTTTACACACGCCTCGAACCGGCATCGCCTGCCACTGTCATTTGCCAGCCACTTAACTTCTGTCCAACTATACGCGGGTAAGCGGAGAAGAGGTCAGTGACAGGACAAATATTTGCTTTGCTCGTTTTTATTGTCTCCTTCAGGAATTTATCATTAAATGCACGCGTAGTTGAGTAATTATGCCCGCAGGCAGCAATCGAATTGAAACGAACCGAATCGGAATTGAATTTGGTGTTGTTACTACAAAAACAAACAAATATCCACTCAGGATTAGCAAAAGCCCAGTTGTTCGAATTGACATGGAAGCATCCCAGTGTGCAATTCCCTAATTTCATTAGAAATTTTTAGAAATTGTAGAGGAATCTTTTATAGTTGACAATTTCATTCGGATCATCTATTTTGCAACGTCTGGAATTAAATAGAATAGAAGATAACAGGGTTCTGGGTTATTACTTCTACATTCACAGAAAAGTAGAGCAGATCCTTGAGCTAACAACTAAATCATGGGCCCAGATCACAGATAATATGACTTAAAGTATATTTTTCATTTATGCAACTAGATATTGTGTCATATAAGACAGATTCATCTTCATATACTAAGTTAAGAAAATCTATCATCTAATTTGCCAGGTTTCTCAACACTGTTCAAATTAGGAGTAAAATCAGTTTGTAGTTATAGGGATTAACCAATTTTTTACTTTGACGTACGCCTATAGTATAGTATAGATTCAAGTACAACTTCTTTCGAATACTGTTTTATTTTCCGTTGTTCGTACGCTGTCCTTCAGTTTGGTTTGCAAAAGTCACAAACTGGTTTACTAGTCAAAATACTCGTACAAATAGCTTACTGTTTAGTGAGTCCCACCTTTTTTTGTGAGTGACTGCCAAATGAATTTCATATACAATCTATACCTCTTAAGATTCTTCATTACTTAACGTAACATTTTATTTCTCTGAAGACGTCAACTTGAGATAACTGACCTCTAGTCTGCGTATGAACAACGCTAATCCATAGTATTACAATGGATCATTATTTAAGCTCAAGTGGGATTTATTCCTATTCCAAACTAACCTAACTACCTCATTTTCCATGAACGACTGAAACCATGTTTAAACCACAAATTTTGATGTTGAAAGAAAGTCATACTTTAAAAAAAAAGTAGACACGAATTATAATATATGGAAAAACTCAACAAATTTTTGTCGATAGTGTCATTCAAACAATATAAAATGGAAAAATTGAGCCTACTAAACCTTTTGTGTTTTTAAGTTCCAAAAATTTTTTAAATATGTATAATTGTTGAAACATCAACAATTAAGAATACGAAATTACATTAGCTATGCAAAAAGTTTCGAAATTATTATAATATATTAAAGATATTTAATAATCAATAGCCAACAGATTATTTTTAAGTTTTTTTATTTTATAATATTTGTAGGAAAAATCAAATTTTTAGTGGAAATAAAGCTTTAATATGCTTCAAAGAAACACTTTTTATGAACAGTAAATGAGAACCAAACTGATTAATTTTTGGTTATCATAGAACTTAAAATCGGTTTAGGATTGAATTTCTTGACAGCCTGACAACTAATGATGAAATAACAATGGTTCTTGTGAAATAATTGTTATTGTTTTCTAAAAAATTATTGAAAATCAGTTTCGTAAATTTTATACCTTGAATAACGAATATTTACACTATCAAGATAATTTAGAGAGAGTACCCTTAAGCTCAAGTCTTGATGGATTATGCGTCGTTATTCTATATTAAACTATGTTGCTTTGATGTATATATTTAATTCTTTAACTCCTAGGAGGAGTATAAGCCGCTTTGATGTATGGTTAACGAACTTTACTAACTAAGTTGCATTTACTAAGTAAGTAGTAGAAACAGTAGTAGGTATTAAAGGTAATTAAGTGAATAAATGGCACAAGAATCACTAATGCACTTTATTTTTAAGTGCATTAAAAGGCGCGGAAGCTTTGATATATGGTTAATGAAATTTACTAACTAAATTAGAAAGCTTTGATATATGGTTAATGAAATTTACTAACTAAATTACACTTACTAAGTAAGCAGTGGAAGCATACTATTATTGTGCTTTTATAAGTAACACTATCTAAGTAAGGAGTGGAAACATACTATTATTATTCTTTAGTGATTTACACTGACTAAATAAGCAGTGGAAACAGACTTTTATTGTTCTAAGGCAATTAAAAAAATATTGACGATATTAAAAGTTACTTTTAATATCGGATTTTTGATACACAAAAAAATTAAAAGTTTTTTTATTAAAACTAAATTTTAATTAAATATATATTGGATATTATTATTAATGAATTTTGCCATTTGTCGGATAGCTTCACAATTCTATCGGTGTAGCAGTTCTATGACTTATCGACAAAAAACAAGGCCAAGTGATTTTCAGCGCCACTTTTGTTAGACAATTTTTTAACATTCATAGAGTTTTGTAGAGACCATAAGAAATGGTAGTCAAAAAGTATACTATTCGGAATATATGGTTGATGCAGTACAACTTTCTAATCAAGTTCCGTCAATTTGTTTCGAATCATCACAGGACATTCTTACGATGGAACACAAATCCTTTTTTGCTCTCCAAATGGGATTGCTTTTCTCTGATGTTTCGCTCAAACGTTCGAATTGTGGAAAGTAGAGGGACAAGACGGTGTTTATAACTTTAAAAGTACAATTATGGTTTATAATTGAAGAGAGCTAGTTTATAGTTGATGTGTTATAAAACTGTTATTGTAGGCAAAGACAATTTTTTTCAGATTTCTAAGCAGTTTAGATAATGTAAGTATTTTAGGTCTTTTAAAACTGTAGCTATTTATCTCGTTTTGAACAAATTCTTCTATGAGTTAGGATATCCACTTTAACACAAAGAAATTGTTTACTGGGTAAACGCCCATAGCAGCCATGACAGCATTGTTAGTAACAGTATTGACATTTGTAACGGTGTTGGTATTAGCAGCAACACCAATATAAAAGCAATCAAAGGACTACAGTTTTTGACTTCGAGCAATGCTGACGCATTGATAATCAATTGCGTTTAATATTTGACTTGGATCTGGTTTTGTTGGATTAACTGTAACCACTGTAAGTACCTATCAAGTCGCCTCCAGCTGTAGAACAACGCACTAAAATGATTGTCACTGTTGGTATGCAAAATATCACAAAAAAAAAACATTGCAAATATTTTCAGTGTCATTGTTTTGTCATTAAAAAAATTGTATTCCTTAAATAACAGACGGTGTTCTGTAAAATCACACGATAGCAATGGATGAACATGTGCGGAAGAATGACATAGTGTTACAGTTTTTGCAGCGCAATAACATGTCACAAGCACACATCTTACGCGTCGATGGGATTAGATTGAGTCCTGCAAATTTTGAGAGAAGTCAAATTTAATTTTAACGATTTCAAGTTATCTTACGCATTAGTTCCAAGGCTTGTAATGCATCACACTTTGGGATATGTTTAGTTTGAGTGTGGGTAACCTTATGCGAGTGACTGTTATCCACCATGTTTAGCGATGGTTTTGTGCCCAAATGCTCTTAGCATGCCTGACACGTACAAGCATTTCCGTTGCTCTTAAATTCTTAAACTTTTATTAACTGCCTGAAATTATCTTGAAAATTTTAATGTTATTTATAGAAACGGAATGAAATACGTATATTGACTGTTTTCAGTAATAGATCGATTCAATAATTCGCAATAGTTTTGATTAAAGAGCTATGCAGTGCTATTCCATGAAACTGCCAAGAAAAACAAAATAAATCTAGAAATTGTTCATCTTTAGGGAACCTGAATGGAATAGGTGTACATATCAACTACTTTCAGTAACAGATCGATTCGCTAATTCGCATTAGTTTCAATCAAAGAATACAATTGTATGAGACTGGCAAGGAAACGCTTAAACTGAGAAATGCATTAGCGTAACGTTCTCAGATAACTTCTTTCAAATATAAATAAAAAACATGTATATATCAAATATATACACAACTAGTAACCAAGTAACAATGAATTAAATGAAATGCAAATATCAAGGTAGCAATTTATTGGACTTTATAAGTGCTTAGAAATACCAAATCTAAAAAGCTTAGCATGGCTTATGCAAATTTAAAATATCAAATGTAATCCAAACTGCTCATTTGAGCGGATAAGAAAAATATTGACAAGTTTCTTAGTTTAATATACGAATTAATCTTACGGATACTTCTTATAACTCTCATCTTTTAAATATTAGATCAAAAAGATAACTGCAGATTTTATAAATAATGAAATATCCACTTTATTTATCTACTTGTGTTATGCGACTGTCACGAAGTAAATCTATGACGATTTCAACACATTATAATAGAGATGTCTAGGATTTTTTTTAACCAGAAGATAATTTTCAATTTATCAATAGACTTAATATCTCCGGATTAGTTTAGAAAACTAATTATATTTAAGATATATGGCCATATATTGCAATAAGTAAAATTTATAGATCATATTTTGCTTTATATTAATGAGAAAGAAAAAAAATAACTTTTTTAAATCAATAGGAATAGAAATTCATACAGTTGTGATATTAACTGCAAGTTTTCATATTTCATATATAATAAGGTTTCACATAAATATATATAACAACAACAATAGTAAATGTAATAACAATAATAGATTAAAAAAAATTTAAAGAAATTAACTAATTAAGACTATTCTTTCAAAAACTTTATTTTGCAGGAACGCATGGACATATCTTTTTGGCTTTCCTTACTGAAACCACATAACTTAAGCTACATTGTAAATAGATTAAAAATGGATCTCAAAAGAAACATAATTGTGCTTTTTAAAGCATTATAATATATTTGTATATTAATGTTTATAATACTGGTGTTAACTATAGAGAAAATGCATTCTTGTTTAATCTAATTATTATAAAAATACTTCCAAACTTAGCTTTGGAATACGTAACTCTCGAACAATTGAAGAGAACTTATCTTAATACTTATATTGTGAATATATTGTATATATGAATTCAATCTCGCAAAAGTAGTTATTAATTATACCTTTACGTATTGGTAGGCATTGGTTTTAGCCCAAGGTTGAAGCCTTCATGCCAGTGTGTAATAGAACCAGCGCAATATGGTCTATTTGAACTGATTAGCTAAGTAAATTTGTTAAAAGCATCTGAAAATGAATAAATATAATTTTAAATCAAAAATAATAATATTTCATTTAAATTAATAAGCCTTTATCAGGGGCTGGGATATACAAGCACTCGTACGTATTTAGAACTATTCTTACATTAATTTTTTATGGCTTTGATTTTCAATTTCATTTTTTTGTTTTATAATTATTTAACTTTTATTAGTTTGTTAAATGCAAATTATTATTGACACATATCTTGTGTTCTGTTTGACAGAAACTTCTAGAGATATCACTACCACTACCCAACTAATCATTGGGTTACTATTGTTGAATTTATAGTCGTGGGTGGTAATAATTCATCTCTTTCAATGAAAGTCTGAGATGTGAATCATTAGGTTACTGTTGGATTTTTTGTTTTTTATGCTAATCACATTCATCTCTTTGAGTCAGTGTTTCAGATGTTAATGTCTATTATATATATAGCATGGGAATAATTGCACTCATATATTTCCCGCTATATAAATCTCTATTTTTCACAGAAATAGATAATGTGCGTGTGTATTTCGTTAGAACACTCATATTATTTAATTCATTCTACTGAAAAGAACGACGAAACCTTAGAACAGTCGTCACTGGCACTTTTAGTCAATACAGCGGTTATCTTATATACAATATGTATGTATATTTAATAATAACCACTAACAATGACCGAGCCGTATTATCAAAGTTTTAAGCAGATTTTGAGAAGATCCCGGTTTCTTGGGAGCTGCGATGTATTTAGAAATTTCGCCAAGTACATATACTTTATGCTGACGTAGTTTGGTTCTTGTGATATCGGTATTAATGATTGATATGTAAGTTACAATTTAGATAAAGTATTTGCTAGCAGACATATATACATAAACTTTATATAATATAAAGTGTTTAAATATTTATTTAGAGCAGCAGAAAAATAATAATATGTATCTAACTAAAGTCTCTTACCTTTCTATTTAAATCAATACTACAAGTTGGCAAATATCATCGTTTTAAAAATGACTGGCCTTATGATTATGCTCAAAACCATATAATGTCGTATATATGAAACACAAACTTAATTCATGATATATTTAAATATTTATTAATTTATTAATAGTACAATTTTAATGTTTAAATATTATTTTATTAATTTTCTCCTTAATTAATTCAAATTTTGTACTTTTTGCATATGTTTTTGTGTACAAATAACCATGTTAGATGGCTAGAATTTTCAGAAAGATTTTCAATGAACTTTCAATATCGATAGGTGATTGATTGGGTATCATTGAAAATTATAATCTCTTAGTTAATTAGAGACTTTATAAGTCATCTCTGGTCTCCTATAACAAGAGACAAGCATTATTTTAAGTGCTGCTATTAGGAAGAGATTTATTATTTTATCGCTCAATTGAGAATATCACAATAACAACAATAGTAATAATAATAATAATTATAGCTATATGCACTAAATGGTATGAAGATTAAATTTTATTTTTTCCAATATACTGTCGAAACCGATTATAATGACATTGAATATATATACATACTCAATTCGGTCATTGTAACTGATTATCGTTATAAACAGTAATATAAGAGATAAAAAAATTACATCTACGTATTATTATTTTATAGTTAATATATTTATTTGAAAAGTTGTATATCTATTATATTTCATATATGTATTATCATTTAGGTATATATATATCTTGAGTGCGAAATATAATGCGAAAATTTTGTTTGGTTTGGTTTTATTACATTAAGAATTTACGTCTTCGCAGACGACGAGTATTTTTTCAAATAAAAACATTGTTTTTAGTACTTCAAAATTAAGATTAATAAAAACTTTTTGTTTATTTGGTCATTATAACCAGTAGCCAGAACCAAAATTCTTTTAAAATGAGATCCCAATGTATCATCCATTACATACCATCAATATACTTGTAGCATATGAATGTGATATACTTGCAGCATATGGATGTAATGTAATGGATACTACATTGGGATCTCATTTTAAAAGAATTTTGGTTTTGGCTATTGGTTATCCGTCTGTACCTAAAATTTGCTAGGGCTATTTTTTTTGTTACTTTTAAACAAAAACAAAACACCCACAAAATGGAATTTTAGTTTAAAAAATAAGTGAATCCATAGTTGAAACTAATAAATATTATACTTAGATACTCCATGAACCACTTTCTAATTAAATCTTAACCCAATATTTAGGGAATCTCGAAATATAAAGCAATGAAAAATAAAAAATCTATCTTTTTATTTTCAAATCCCAAGAAATAGAACTAAATTGAAAGCCAATTAATATATTTTCAGAATTTTTTAGATATTAGACAATCTCTGATGATGAACTAAAATAATAGACAGTATCAAAAAAAAAACACTAACAGCACTCAAATACCGCCAAACATCAATGTCTAAAACGTTCTATTGAAATTAGAAAGGATTTGCTTGTCATACTCATCTCACGGAAATACCACTAAATTGAATTTAATTTGTTATTTTCTTTTTAAACTGTTTATTTTGTAAATGATTTCACATCAATCAATCAAATGGAGTCCAACTGAATCGAACATTTTGAATAGACAATTGGTTTTGTGCTTGAGACCTGATGAAATGCCTAGGAAGATATTCTCAATTATTTCATCATGACTTTAAGACTCGAATCGCTTTTTTTATTAAAATAAAACTAATTAGGAGTGATTAACTAATTTCATATGTATAACTTGTTAACAGAAATTTTATTGTAAACAATTTTTTGACAATGATATTGGATATCCTTGACAAAAGTTACGAGTAAAGCAAACGAATTCTATTTTTCGGTATTCAAAATTAATATGAAAAAAATTAATATTTCGAAGGATATCTTTTTTTAGGAGTAAAACTATATATTGTGTCCCAAATTATTTATTTATTCTTATTAATTAAATTTAATTTGATTTTTTTTTTTTTCAAATACATTCAATTACGTTCAGTTGAATGCACTTAATTGAAACATGACAACTTAAATGTTATTTATACTTGGTCGCAATGGAAGTCCTTGTTGGTATTTGACTCACGGTAGGAAGCCGTACCACTGAAGTAACAACATTTTAATTCCAAATTCAGTAAGGCAAATATTTGAGAATATTATACTTATATTTGTCTAATGTCCCAATTCATGACTTCACCTAATTGATACAAACGAGAGATTAACATGTATAACGTGTCTTATGACTATATATTACCTAAAGTTAATGATAGAAAAGAAATAAAAATTGTTTATTATTTTAATTCAATTTTTGAATTATTTTACCAGATATATCAAATTTAACAGCAATTGTAAAAAAAAAAAATTTATTTTACGTAGTTTTGAAAAAACCTAGATTTTAGTATCTTCTATTCAGTGTGAGTATAGCAAGTTTTTTGGGGTAGTTGGGATCGAGAGTCTGGCTGTTTTTTAACAGCTGCATTAGAACTCAAAATTATAATACAAGCCAGAAATATTTTTGGATATTTTTTTATTACAATATGGCATATAATTTCATGGCATTTATTTTTTTTAAATACAATTTTCGGCATATATCCACCACCGTTACGAGTTACATGGTCTATGCGATTCGATCAGTACAATTTTTTTTCGATCATTTGCAATAAATGTGGCCGTATGGAGTCAATAGTGCCATGAAGATTGGAAACAGGGTTCTCTTCAAAAGCTGCTGGTTTGCCAACTTAACATAACCCCTGTTTATTTTTCGCACAAAAAATAATAATAATTATTTTTAAAAAATATGAAATAAGGCAAATTTAATTATTATTTTATTATTTTATTAAAGACGAAATATAAGTTTTATTAGTTGATTTTATTTTTGATAAATAACTGTTACTGTTCCTGAGCTAATGTCTGGTTCATCGCATTGCTATTGTGTCCCGCGTTAACTGATCAGACCTTTGTTTGCTGAAACACAGCAACAATATAAATATGTCTATATATATATCAAGCATATATATAAAAAAAATAAAAAGAAAGAATAACAGAAAAACATAAACAAGATAATTTGTAGTATTAGTATTTAGTATGTGTGTCAGAAAATGGCGAAAAAGAGCTGTCCAGACCAAATGTAATCGCGGGCCAATACAAATCACTATACAGATTGGAGGGCCGTAGAAAGAAATACATACGTTCATGATTGTCAAAAATCGACAAAAATAAAAACACGGTTATAATGTTAAATTTAGTTTTATAAATTTGTCAATTTAAATTTATTTATTTGGTATATTATGAAAATAAAATAATATGGTTTTATCAGTACAACAAAAGAAAATTTGCTTAATTGTGGTAGATTAAAAACATTTCGCGGGCCGCACAAATATTAACTGGAGGCGCTGCTTTGGACAGCCCTGATCTATATTACCATACACATTACATTATTACTATTACTTTTACACATGTAAAAGTTTTTTTTAGTGCTTGTTAAATAAAAGTGCTCTTTAAAGTAACATTTGTAATATCAACTAATAAAAGTACAATGTTATATTATTAAAAGTTGTTGATTTAAGTTAATATAAGATTTTACAGTTGAAACGCAAATATTTGACCCGTTTCCACATTCGTCTCCGCTTTTAAACTACTAACCGCTTAGACTCATGTTATAGAGGAAATCGTGGTTGAACTAAATGTGAAATTCTGGTTATTAATTTAAATTTAAAAAATTGGTGACGAACCTTTCTATGAGTCGTCACGTTGGCTAAAACAATGTTACTCAGTAGTAAATAAAAAAATGTGTCAAAATAGTAGTATAATGCAAAAATTGAGAATTATGATATCAATCTCTATATAATATTTCTTTTGGCCATAACCAAAAACTGCTTAAAATTGTAGTGACCACACATCGTACGACTGTCTGTACAACATGGTCCATTAGCTATCAAAGAAAATCTTTATACTATATATATCTACGATAATGTGTGACAATTTCAAGTATCTAAATAAAACACTTTTTAAAATGTACTTATTTTTGGTTTTTTATAAGATCTATATAAAATAACTAAAATAAGTAGAAACAAACTCAATCCGTGTATAAAATATATACTATTCATTTTAGTAAATATCACTGAAAGCTATTAAAAGTAAACATGTATTTGAACTAAAATACATTTTTAGATTAACACCTACAAAGGAACTATCGCTACTAGTCCAAACAACAATAACTGAACAATCTGTGCATTCAAATTGTTTTTATGATATAAATTTTTAGAAGACCAATTAAATGAGAGTCATTTAAAAATGGATGATGGTACGAACAAGAAGTACTCCCTACCATTTGTCCATTCAATAACAACTAAACAATATTATCAATTTAAAGTATCAAATATCAAGTTGAGTCCCTCGTAGCACCGTCTGTCTTCAGTTAGACAAGTTCAACAAAGAATGTTGAGTAAAAAAACATGGTTTGATAGAACTCTTTTCTTCCCCTCGTATGTGTCAGTCTACTCACATATCGCAGCACTGCAGCTAAATATAGCGAAACTTTATTTCTTGTTAAGATAAAATAAAAATCGATCCGTAGAAAAACATTTCAAAGTAAGTGGAGAGTTTTAAAAATTAATTTTTTTAAATACATCTTTGTTTTATGCTTTTATGTCTTATGTATAAATATAAACGAATCCACTGCAACTGAAGTGAAATATAATCAGCACACTAATGAGTATCGGAAACATTGTAAAGCTTTAACCGTAAAGTTTTGAATTAAAGAACCAAATTAGTGTGAATAATATATGATTTAAGAATGGTAAAGAGAACATAAATAAAAAGTAACATGTTTGCATTAAAACTGTGGCTAAATTCATCATACATCAGTCGAAATCTTAATTGAAATTAATGAAATCAATTTATCGAAAGAAATCAATTTATCGCATATTGGCACGAACACTTGGGTGAGAAGGAATGGCTCAAAAGTCAACATGCAAAGGACATCATTAACAAATCTCAAAAGCCATAAAAATTTTCCCTTACAATATTGTGTCTAATAATAAAATACACTGTTTTCAGTATGACCCAGTAATCAAAAATCAAATTTTTGTGCAAAAGGTGCTAGAAAAGCTAAAACCCAAACATCTGGCTTGGGAAAATCAAAAGAAACAAATAAGTTACAAATAAGTTAATTCACGGAATCAAACGTTTGATGTACAATTTTATTTAAGAAAATATTAGAGGTCTGGAAGAAGTTGACACTAGCGGCACCAGTCCATCGATAGATACTTGCATCTATCAATCACTTTTCATATTTATCTGATTTGAAATCGTGTGAATCTTTTTTTCTTTTTTGGAGGAATGCATATACCTATAAAATGCAGAAACCCTTTCGCAGATGTAGAAGTTATTCAAAAAATATATACTTATTGTCATCCCGCCTAATGATCAAAAACATTCATTCTATCATATGCGTTAAGACCATGCAAATCGATATTTAGAAAGAAATAAACCAATTTTGTAAAAAAAACTTTTCATTGTATTTATTTATAAAGAATTACTCTACCTATTTTACTTTGGAATGCATCTTGTACATTGTGGACCATAGATTACATCTATTGAATAATTTTCCCGCTCATTGAAAAGTGAAACTCCAACAATTATCTATGTAGTTTGTTCCCAAAACATGTTATATTTTCTGTTAACTAATTAACATTGAGCACTTTTTATTCTGGACTCAAATAACAGAAACAAAGAGTATTAAATACAGAATGGCATAGGATAGTCTTTGATAGAACTCATAGAACCTGACTCCGGTAAGAACGAAACTGAAACTCAACTCAGTTTTTAGAAGGTTAGTAGCACGTTTTTCAATTCATAATAAATATGCGAATAATGAGCAGATTGATTGTGCGAGGGTGTGTTGATAAAATGAGTATTATTAGGATTTTGCGCACTTGAAATGCCGCAAAAAGATGGAATTGACACTCAAAATGAGTGCAGTAGTAATTACATGCCATGTGCTGATAAGGATCCAGTACTGCAATAGCACTAGTAACAATAAATAAAACAAAAAATACCATTTCGGTTAGAACAAAAATTATTTTCCTTCATTTTGAGAAACTTGGCCACAAAATAATTTGGCCGCCAACCAACAAGAAACCCAATATGAACATAATCGCCACAAAATGCCAAATTGTAGGTAAATAAATGTTGCATTTAAAAGCTTTTGTGGGCACATCCTTTATATGTTACACCAAGAACGAAGCGATTCCTGCGGCCTTATTGCATTCTATGCCAAATAATGAAAGCAAATAGAAAAAACCATAAGGATGTTAGAAGGATGTTCGTTATAATACCACGAAAAAAAAAATATTTAAATAGGAGACTGGATGTGGATGCGAAGAATGTGTTTTTTATTATATTTCAATATCAAAAAAAAAATTTTTTTTTTTTAATTTTTTATCAATGAAAACCCATTATATAATATAATATAAGCTTTGGAAGTAATAAAAAGATGTATTGCTTTTTTAATTCACACTATAATAACTAGAATATACATAAAGTTGATGGAGCATAAACAACGCTGTGAAATAGATATATTGGATATATATATTTTTGTTGGATCTTTAACTATATAATCCGACCCTGAATCTTGATTGTAGTGAGTGTTTAAAGCTCTATACCTGAAACATTTATTTACTTTCTTATATATTTATTTGTTTATTATTTATTTACTTATTTTAAGTAAGTACAAAAAGACAAAAATTAAGAGTCTATTTTATTCACAGCTTTCTGCACACGTCGGTCTTGGTCCTTCCTGTTTTGTAAGCATGTGCCTTTAATATACCATGTATCATAGTTTTGTATTCCTGCTATGACAGTACTATGTAAGATACATAAAAATAAATTGCCCGTAATGTAGGTCCAAGAAAAGCAATAAAAATTGTTAACTTTCCCTTAATCGAAGTCTTGTCAAGCTCCACAAACATATTTGTATTACAAATTCATTAATTAGTTAGTCAGTATTATTCATATTTTATATAAATCAAAAAAAGAAATTACACATAACTAGATTTATTATACAAATTGTATATGATTTTGTGGTCTCTTATATCTTCTTTATTATCTTCAACATCGTATTATAAACACCTCAACAAGTCTGAGATGTTTTTCATCAACAATCGTTTGAAGAACATATAACTAAAAATTGCTGGAAAAAAATATATTAAGTAATTATTTAATGATACAAATATCTATGCCAAAAATAATAAAATTTTGTTAAAATCAATTCATATTTTAATATTTTTTTATATGTATTATATATAATATTTTTCCAATACACAAAAGTCAACCAATTGGCCTACGTGACGTATGAGCAATAATATTTTATATAAAGTTATATTTATCTTTGTTGAATTATAAGGTCACTGTTAAAAAAATAAATGTGTAAAACTTAAAAATTGGGAAAAATTAAAAATTTATTTAATGAAATGTTTATTAAATAGAGAGAGAGAGATTATAGTTATACAAAAGATTTCTTTTCTCTGCCCTATTATAATAGACTTCTACTAATTTCTATATTTCCTTAGCGACTGCATTGTGTGATACTTATCTTGATGCTGCGATGAATGCCAACGCTTCTGACATACCACTATGTGATTGTAATGTCTCCTAATACTTTATATTGAATAAAATTAATGTATTACAATTGTGCTGACTTTAATATTTGTTTTATATTCAAGTTATTTATTTTTACTTTATTTTAATTTCATACCAATGTAGAAGCTATTCAACTCTTGGATATTACCAATGAACTGAGAAGACTTAAGCAAACAAAACCTCATGAGTTAACATAGATAATATTATTATACACTTTATTTTTTGAAAGTTGAACACTGGTTCAATAAGTCCGCACATTAATAGTAATTAAATTAAATTAATTAATTAAAATAAATTAAAATTAAATAGTAATATTCTTATCCAATGTTTGAAAAGATAAAAATTTATTCAAATTAAGTTTAATTAATTAAATTAAATTAAATTAAAATAGTAATATTCATATACAATAAAGGATATTGAAAAAAAAAATTTTTTTTATTACTTTATTATTTATTTAGTAATTTATTAATAATAATTAGAACTACTATTTAATCAATCAATCAATATTTACTAGCTTAAGCTTTAATTGTCTTTTAATTTTTAGGGCATGCTTTCTGTTATAGCTTCTAAGTCAGAGATTAAGCTTCCTTTTTTTTATGCCCAGAAGTAACGTAAGTATACCTGCTCAAAAAGTATCCGGATTTTGTTGTTTGTTAACTACTCCTTAAATAATAGAACTTTTTCAAAAATTTTTTTTGTTATGTTGGTACACCCTTTCTTGACATATGGTACAAATTTGAGCGCCACCTATCAATTAGTTTCTTTACAGCAGTTGTTAATGTGAGACTAGCTCAAGTGCATTAAGCGATTTTTACTTTGGAAAATTCTTGTTGTATGCGATTTTTTGACCAAACACGGCACCACTGTCATCGCTCAAGCACCATATTCGTCAGATCTGGATCCGTGCGACTTCAATCGTTTTGAGTCGATTAAATCGGTAAAAGAGAATTCGCCTGAAGGAACTATGTTAAAACCCATACCTTCACGGGCCTACGGAAAGTGTATGGAAGATTGGGATAAGCGTTGGAAGGAGATAAAATAAATTTGGAATAAAATTCAAATTTGTGTGTTTTATTTACAAAATCCGAGTACTTTTAGAGCAGAAGGTATGTAAGATATTCATGTGGAATATATGGTTTTAGGTGCTATAATAAATCTTCGAAAAAAGTTATTATATTATTATTAATATGTTAATTTTAAAGGTTTTACCATGAATTTTTTTAAATAAGATAATATAACGTTCCACTCTGCTAAAGAGTTTAAACAATTTTACAACATTGGCAATTTTTATAAAGGAAAAAACTATATAAATAAAAAAATATAATTAAATGTATAAATAAATATATATATAAAACTAAAAAAAATTTTTTATTAATTGAGTTGCGATTTTGTTAATGAACATTTACAGCAAATTAACAAAACTCCAGAAAAATGTGCGAACATGCAAGTCAAGTTCGGCTTTGGGTCAGTTGACTAATGAACGACTCTGAATGACTCTGACTCAGAAATTTGGCAGAATACGAGTTAAACACTTGGTACTTGCAGTCTCAAAAATCATTCACGAATAATTAAATATAAGAAAAAATTCGAAGATCACTCATGATGGGTATTTGGCAATACTCGAAATCAGACAAAATTTAATTAAATAAAATAATATAAAAAGAGTTTTTGATTGTTAATAATTATTTTTGAAATAAAACAAAAAAAAAATATTTTTATATATAACATATTTTTGCACAATCAAATAAAAATAAATATTTAATAGTCACTGATCCTTTTCTCAAAGACATTGAGGCACACTATTTCACAAGAATTTGAGAGTCTCATATCACTAGTTTTTTATTTTAATTATGGTAATTTTTAAAGTACCCAGGAAGTTCGGAATGTATCTTTGATGTTAATGAATATATTTTCCCCCAAACAAATAATTTTGTAATTAACAATCTTAAACGCGTCGAATTTGCATTTAAATAAATTATGCGGCAATTGGAGGAGGGTGAGTTATTTCTTATTTTAATTAACCGCAACAATTAAAAGTACATATTAATAAGAAATATTAATTATTTTTCATTACAAAGGTAAAACTGGTCATAACTGGCCTGCATTAGTACCAATGAGGACATCCTATGAAATTTTCATCATTAGTCCAAAGTTAAACCAAAATTTATATAAACAATTAAATTGTAGGAATGTTAGTTATTTCTTGCATTCAATAAGGTTGAAGAATATCACTGTGATATCTATTCATTACCAGCCATAAGAAACTATAAGCAATTAAATGAGTAGTGAATCCAAATAAAAAGGAAATCTAAAGGAATTAATGGGAAAAGTTTATCTCTCAGTAATTTCCTTTTTAGTGTTCCTTTTTATTTTTATATTTTTTCATTGCAAATTATATTAAAAAATCTCATGTATTTTTTATCTTTCCCTCGAATGTGTAATATAAATGTGCATTTCTTTATAAAAATTTATTCACTCAACCATCTTTACTGAAGTTAGGGAAGGGAAATTTTGATGAAGTCAACAATTAAATTTAATGTCCCTGAGCGAAATTGACCTTTGAGGCAAGGCAAAGCAAGGCAATATTTTTTTGGACCCTACAAATTAATATGAAAATAATTTACATTGAAAAAAAAAAAAAAAATTTAATATACATTACATTAAAGATTAAAGAATCTGAGCTATTAAAATATTTAGCATTTTGTTTTAATTGTACTTTGAAAAGAAAATTTTAATGAATGTTGAGTTTTATGGTGTGTCAAATATCCTGAATAAAAATGTATATGGAGAGGTCATTTTAAATTCAATTTATACATTTTTAATGGAAAAAAAAAACAAATAAATTAAAAATCCTTGTCGAAGCTTCAATACCCAAAGCAAAGCAAATGTGACTGTTAATCACTATAAATCGGTTATATATCTGATTTTTAATTTAATTAAAAGTTTTAAAAATTTAATTATTTATTAAATAAACTACTGATCCATAAATTATAATGTCTACGAAAATAAAAATATTAAGCAAACAACAGTTGACCCGAAGAAGGCAAAGAGAAAAAGCTTTGCGAAATAGTGAATTTAATTAAATATCCAATATTGAGCTACGGATGAACACGATCTGTATATCTTTTTACTCTTGCTAAAAGAAGAGAGTAGTATTAAACCGGAATTTGAAGTTCTTAGAACATCGTTATCATGATTATATATCACGTGTTTTAAAATTTTTATTGGCATTCGCAGATTGTGATCGATTGATTTGACTGCAGATTGGTCTTCAAATTATGGAGATAGACTTATGATTTATGCATGTCTATAATATGAGAAATATCAATGCGCTACTGCTTTCCAGAGTATGTGAGAAAACACTATAACCATTTTACTAAAAGCTTTCTCATCTACAAATGCCCACGTAAAATGACCACAATATCTTTTTGTTGCGATATAAAACGGAAAAAGTATTTAATTTTCTTTCTAAAAAAAAACAATTGTCTTCAAAAATTGTAATCCAAAAATATAAAAATAATTTGCGTTGATGGCTCTATTGCTTTTGGCATACTCAACACAAATTATTTCTTTCGATTCTTGCTCCTTCCGGTTGATGAGTAAATCACAAAAATATATTTTCTTTCTGAAAAACAATTGTCTTCAAAATTTGGTTTATATATCATTAATATGTTCTACTCTTCAATACAAAGCTTAATACTTCCAGACTTTACTTCAATAAAAACCGTGCATTATTATTTGCTATTAAAGATCTCATGGCTCTCTACGGAAGCAATAATTGTCAGATAATTATTTGGCACTATAAATAAATTTATTATTACTTATTTATAAATTCTTAATAATTATTCAATGTTTTTTGCAAAACAGTGTGATTTGTTTTTAAATACATGTCATATATATATCAGTTTAAAAATATCAATGTTTGAATTTCTTGCATTTCATCTTCCACGAGCCAGAGTTGCCCTCATAATATATAGTTGTATTTTTTGGGTATTGTTGCACTGTAATTATTATTATTATGTTGAGGCTAGTTAAGTCAGTGCACCTGAGCACTTTTACACTTTATTAACTGCGAGGTTTCTTTAAAACCCCTCTTTGCGCCTTGACTAGATTATTGTTTATCACATCATCAGACTAAGCAATAATTGACCTGAGATCTGCATACCTCCCCGAGGAGCCTGTAACCATAACGCGAGGAGATTTGAAAACGCGGTGTTGGTAAGTCTGTCAGATTTCGCAAATAATTTCAGAGCTCCATCCTTTATGTATTTTTTGATGGGATCAATCTTGATGTCCCTGAGGATGTCATTCGTCCTAACGTAAAAATATACTAATTTCTATTAAATGAATTAAATATTTATGTGTGTCATGCGTACTCTTGTATTAAAATTGTTAAACCGCCTTAAATAATTGAATATATTGTTAATGAAAAGCTAGACATATTTTAAGGGACTATATTCCTTTGCATTAACTCCATTTAAATTCAATTAAGCACACCTTTTAGCTCTTTTCCTTAAAATCATTTTTTTTTGTGCATTAAAACTCATTAAGGCTATTTCAGTTTTTTTGCTGTGGTGCTCTGGTTGTCATTTTTGTGCTTCAATAAAGTCCTTTAATGTGAATTGTTATTGTTGTTTGTTTCATAGTTTATTGTTTGTTTTGCAACGTAAATATGTGTCCTTGATGTAAGTGCAATAAATTACTAGTGCAATATCCTTTGGCTGTTTTCGCCTTACATTTGCCTCTGTGTTTCTGGCTTGTTTTATGCGAATATTTTGTAGGCTTTGTCTGACCGATAGGACAATATGTATATATATGGTATATTCATAGTCGTACATATTGGTCAAAAGAATAACAAACGTGAAATGTCAGCAACAGGAATTGTAATTTTGATTTGTATATGCTTTTGTGGGCGTTAATGTCACACCCATTTCCATAATACATTAAAATTTACTGCTTTATTCTTATGCCCCAAGTAGAGAAAATGGAATTCTTTCCTGTTTATTTGCCGCCATTATAGATTCGTATTTATACCACAATGTCAACATTTTTCTTAAATGACTGGTTATTTTGTTGCATAAATCGATATAGATTATTATTAACATATATTCGTTATTTACAAGCAACGTTGACATGATTGAATCTGAGCTTATAATATAAAAAAGAATTTTAATTAAAATTATTACAAAACTCTCATTAACGCTGAAGAACTAAATTAATGACTAAAACTAGTTGAAGATTATATACATTTTAAAAGCATCCTATCAACATTATACAAAAACGATCATTATAACAGTGATATTCTGACAACATAGATTACAGTGACCGCAATCTTAACATAGAAAATGTCCTATAAATAAGCCATTTTTTATGATTATATTCTGCACAAGATCTCACAATAGGTCTGTTCCACGAGCTACTTGTAGTAAGTTTGAATAACGCTGTGTATACAGAAGTGCATTCCACCAGCAAATTTTCAAGTAAATGAGATCATCTGAGAGAGCGTAACATCCCTGTCGAAATTTGAAAAGCTACACAGACTTTACTCGTACATTTTACTTCAAGTAAAATTTGTGTTGATCAGCTGTTTTGGTTTGAATTTAAATTTTTGTATTTTTTATTTGCGTGGCACTGATGTTCTCGCCAGATTTTATTCAAAGCTGTTCCATGAAAATCTGTGTAAGGAGCGTAATTTGGCACTATATTTGTTTGCTCTCAGTTTGTACTTTACTTGTGCTTTACTTGAGTTTTACTACAAGTAGCTAGTGGAACAGACCTAATATAAATATCAAAAATTAATATGGTTAATCTTTAGTATTCAAGTAACAGTATTCAATGAGTACACAATCACAAAAGGTATCTGTCTAACATTTTTCAAGAAGAAAGATCATTATATAAAGCTGCAAAACTGTATTGCTGAACAATTACTTATTATGTTTAACTCGAACTATTTCTAATGTCTACTCTTACCTCTACACCGTGTGATGCTATTCATTTGTTCACACAAAAGTTGGCGCAACAAATTATTAATACCGTTTTAGAAAGCGGACAAAACCTAACTAAATCTAACTTCTTCTTCAGATCTGATCACTTTATTTTGCTATATACATGATCTCACCATTCATTCGTTACACTGTTTTTATCAATCATGGGAAATATGTAAAATATGGCAGGTCTGCCGTCGAAATAATTTAACATTTTCATGTTTTTCAACACTGCATATTCTATGTTAGAAAATCAATTGGATTTATTCTGTCATTTTGCATTCTCATTCCTTTTCGGCGGCGTCTAAAAGAAATTCGTGCTTTAAGTGAGAAAATAAAACCTAACCTCAATCATTTCGGATGAAGGTGAGTAAATTATTTGACTATAATTTATTTTTGCATTTGGCTATAAGTTTTCAAAAAAAATGTTTATAATTGAATTTTTTCAAACCGCATTTGCCGCCTTTTCTCTATTTTCTTCATCTTTCTTCCTACACTGTTTTGTTAGGAAAGAATAAGAGAAGAAAAATGAATAAGAAAAGCAAAATATGGGCGGTTTATAAAGATCTTTTAAATAAAATATTAAGTTTTTCATCAAAAAGATCATGAAAGATATAGTAACATTAATTAAGTAAAACTTTTTCAACTTTAATATTTTTGTTTTGTAAGAATCTACCAAACACAGCGATTTTTAAGCTATAGTCGCTATATTTGAAGCTACATGATTTGGAAGCTATTTTAGCGGACTCATCTACAACTTCGTCCGATAGAAACGTAATAGCTGATGTTAGCGATATTCGACAGGTAAATTAAATTATATGAAATTGTGCTGAAAATTATTTTATATAAATCGATTAGAAAACATTTTTTTATTTTTTTTTTTTTGAATGAATTATAATAACAACTATATTTCCTAATACAACAACTTGTCATATTGGCCAATGAGTTGTTTACACAACTAATTAATTACATTTTATTTATTTATTTTATTTTATTTTTTAGATACTCAATATACACAAAGACACATAAATGATTTTGAGTGACCACATCATATGGTTTGATACGTTGCAAGCTTCTTCAACCGCAGCATGTTTGGTGATTCGCATTTACACGGCTGGCACATTGAGGTTGCTGCTTATGTACTATGAAGCATTAACAATGTTACGAAGCACTTTGTTTTGGAACCGCTGGATACACATAGTTGCGCTCCATATGGTCAAACAGCTTTGAACATTTGGTTGTATATAAGAAATTTGCAGTGAATTGAAAGGAATGCATTTCTACCCGTAAGCCATAGAAGGTAGCGTAATTCAATATTCAACTCTTCTTTTTTGATTTTTATATGCTCTTTCCATAGCAGTTTTGCATCAAGTGTCAAACCTAAATTGCGGTGTTTGAATATTGAACTCGGTTTCGATGACCGAATTAGGAGACATAGAAGTATCGCATGTGTATAACAAATATAGTATCGGTGCTAATATGCTCCCTCCCTTTGCCAGCATTGATGGACTTTAACTCAGAGTACTAATTTTGGATCTTTACATGGATATAAAACACTCAGTAAGGTAAGAATCGCAAAATCTCCAAGTACTCCAAGTATTATATAGTGCTGCTGCATTTTTATGTTTACATTAGTCATTTGAAATTTATCTGAACGAATGTATTCTAGCTCATAATGATGTATACTTTTTCTTATAATAACCGCTCTCCCGCTCCGTGCATTGATGTTTGGATGTATAGTTTGTTTCATATAATAATTTGTGGTATGACCAAAAGTCTGGCATATTTTACATTATGGGATAGTGTCTTACTTCGTATTATTTCAATTTGTAATTTGTTTCAATTTGACACCGTGTACGTAATTATTCCCTATTGCTATGCTCTTATAGACATTTCAATAAACTGAAACAGAATTCTCTGCTTCACTTTTATGTACAGAAAAGCAATAAATAAATAAAATTAACAAATTTATAACTACAGAAAAAAAATTGGTTTTCCTCCATTGATTAAGAGGAGACTTTATTTTATAAAAAGCAAATATACTATCTTACAAGCTGTAAAATTGTAATGTAAATGTTTAATTTTGCGGCATCGTCCTGTATACATCCTGTAGAGTTATTTGGGAGTGAGCGTCAAATGCACATTTAGATTGCTAATCTCTTCAAACACTCTACATTGTCTTTTAATTTCATTCAATAAATTGTTACCGCAAATCTTTTGACACCTTACATTTTGCCTCTTAACGGTTTCGTAAACAATGTCGACTGCATCATTGACCGACAAAACTGCATCATCTCTAACCACAGCTGCCTCGGTCACAATTCCCCTTTTGATTTTGTCCAATAAAAATTTTTTTAACTCATCTTTGAGAGTGTGCTTAAAACACAAATATTCCTTAGGCCCATTACCATCATCTAACGTTACACAACTAGTGCAGATTTTAGGGATGTAGCCTGGTTGAAATCCACCTGCGCTCATATTACAACAGCTAGATTGAGTGATACTCATATCACCAGAAGCAGGGGTGCTTGATGGGAAAAACAAATGCTTTGGATTGAAACGGCTAAAAAATGTCGGTTTTGGTATCGATTTTGGTGGATCCAAACGCCGGCCATTCTCCGATGATCTTCTAGATACTTTACTACATATATTATTAGCTGTGTGGCAATGACAACAATAGCAAACGCATTGAGATTGACTTTTAGATGACATATCTCTTTATCGCTGGACACTTTACAAAATAGACGTTTTACAAAACTTTGCCGTTAAGTGTTCAAAGCAGTTTGGGAATTTAAAAATAAAAGAATTTCCAAAATTTTATATCTAAAATTTTATGGCGTATATATTTAACTAAAATTGAAATAAAAACAAAAATGAAACTTAAAACATTATTACTCAGTTAGTTCTTATTTGAATGTTTTAACATATAAGGAACTGTTTTAAAAATCAGTAATAATTGAAGAAAATTGGAGTTTTGATCACATTTAAATTTATTTTCCGGCAGAGCTCTTGAGGTGTGAGTATCTACAAAATAAGATTTATAAGCCTTTGAAGTATTCATAAACTGTACAAATTATGACAGTTACTTGTTAGTGACTATACGGCTATAATGACTAGTTTAACCAATGAGTGTACCTGCAGCACCCAACTCGCGTCTGTCAAGACTTTATGTTGTGGATGTGATTGCGGTACTACTCACTCTTTCATTCGATATTTTATACGATTTATTTATGAGTAAATATAATAAGAAATTACTGATGACTTTTTTATATTCAACTTATGATATGAAATCGAAGATAATTGACTTTATTATTTATTCTTTATAATATCGTACAGATATACCTTCACTATCCAATCGAATAAACCTATTTAGTGTTTTTAAATTTTTTTTTTTAATTTCATAAAATGTCTTTCTTGAATCTCTTTTATTTAAAGCGTAACAATTAGTTTTAAAATCTTATACCTATATATTATTTTATATATATATACTACAATGAATTATAAAATGAATTGAAAATTATATTAAGAGGCCTCTAAATAAGTAGGCAGGTCCGTTTCAGTCTCCAGGAATTTATTATATTAGCAAGAGGTCTAACCAGCGAATTTACATGGTTTCCAAGATTTGAAATATCTAAACTTTCAAATCAAAATGTATGTTTTCTGATATATCAGGGAATATCAGTTTTCAAACTTAGCATTTATGCTTGAGCTCTTTGCTGGATTTTTACGTTTGACGAACAGGCATTGTCACATAGCTGTAACTCATACATCCAGATTGGTTTAATGACTTTATACTCTAAACAAAAAGGAGACTGATGTTTATTTCTCATATCATATACTGATTTATTTCTCATATATATATATATATATATATATATATAAATATAGGATTATTTGTTAGTTACCACATACAAAAAAACCATAAACCATCCTTCCAAAAAATTAATATCAATCTATTTATTAATAATAATAATAATAATATATATATATCATTGTATCATTGAGTGTGTGATACATCGCCGTAACAATCACAAATGATTTTCAAATTGATTTAACAAATGAAGAAGCTACTACTCTATTGAAAAGTATAAGTACAACTGATTTTAATACCCAAAACCCTAATGAGTCCTTTGGCTAATGACAAAGCTTTCAGCATCACCGCTGGGTAATATATAAAAATCATCATCCAACCGAGTACTGTCTTAAGCATATCCTTCATTTATATATCACATAAAATTCAGGAATTTTTTGTTTTCTTCTAACGTCTCTAAATTTCTCTTATATGTATAAAAACCGATTATTCCGATTTTAAATATGTCTGCTTTTGCTAGAATAGTTTATCTGAAACAGTTTGTGCTCATACCGCCGCCATTGATCCGTCGTAATTAAAGGACGGCCTAACTGATAGTATAAAATATTACTTCAGATATATATTTATACGAGAATAATCACTCTATATTACTTCACTTGGCGCATAGTATTTAAACAATATCTGACCTACAAGATTAGGTTGATTCTTTAGTTTATAAAGTTGATAAGATAAAGTTATTCAAGTTCGTTTTTAACATCCATTTTACTTTACAAGATGCGTAGAAGATAATTAAATTTCGAATAAATAAAAGCTTCCAACTTTAGATATCTCTCTTCTATGAAAAGAAAAGGTATTTTTATAAACTAATAAAGCTGTTACCATACTACAATATGCAAAACTCTCTCTCTCTCTGTCTCTCTCTCTTTCTCTTTCTCCCTCTCTCTCTCTCTCTCTTTCTCTCTCATTCATCAGTCTATCGAATTATTGACAAATTAAATGATATATACGTTTTTAATAATTAATTAATAGTATACATATAAACAGCAATTTAATTTAACCGAAATTTGTAAAATTCTTTAGAATGTGACTCATTCCAGCGGGATTATCGGCTGGTACCATATGACCTGCACGATTAATCCAGAACATGGTAAAATTTCCAGCGTTCTTCTCGTAACCTTCCAAAATACGATCCACACTAATGCCAACACGAGGTGCTGCTTCGTAACTTGATTTATAACTCCATTTCATTTTATTGATCCAATTAACTGTACCAGGAGTGGCACAAATAAGATCTAATTGTCCTGAGAATACTCCTACTTGCAAGGGAGTTTTATCCAAAAGTTCATCAACTAAAAATACACGCAAACATTTCTCTAGTGAATAAAAAGTTCATATTATATTTTTTTTTGCATATATATTACCAATATGAATAACAGGTTTCATGAAATCACCCATTTGTCTTGTAAATGTAGAACCACTTTGTGCACCCCATTTAACTTTCGATGTGATATTTAGTGCCTTAACAACGGGTCCACGCATTAAATCTTCTAACAACTGATCGCGGTCTTCATCAATATCGAAATGTACCAATGTGCGATACATGAGCTCTAAAATATTCAAAAACATTTTATATTGAAATGTTTCATATACGACTAATAAAAATTTATATATACCATACATATTACACTTTGCTTACCCATACTATCGGCATTTCTCAGTAATAACCTTGTGTAGGCATCCCCACGTGTAGGTTTTTCGATATTATAAAAGTCCACACCTTTTGATTCTTGCAAGAGTACACGCTGTGTATTACTCCATTGCGTTGTTGCTTGAACCCACTTTTCAGCATTCACCAAGTCTTCGGTTTTATTAGCTGCTTCCATTATTTTAGTATAACCATCATGATCAACAATACCCTAGATTTAATTAAAAAGAATTAAAACATTTCAATGCAAATTATCTGAATGTTTACGAGTATGTTATATTAATCTTTCATATTTACCATATTCAAAAGCAGTGGTGCCCAAGATAATACTGAATCAATTGGGGAGGTCCATGGATCGCCTAAAGCAACTGATTTTAAATTACTGCGCAACTCCTTACGTTGTATGGCGTAATAAAGTTCTAATGCAAATTCTGGTGCCATTTTACCACCATAACTTTCACAGAAGATATGCAACGGTACACTCTCAAATTCAGGATGTAATCCATAAAATCCTTTCATAAATTCTACCAAATCTTTAGCAATTTCATTGTTAGTAGATGTCAGCTGTGTTAGTACATTGTCTACATAACTAAATCCGCTACCAACGGGATTATCAATAAAAAGTACATTCATATCCTTAACCCAGGTGTGATTACGATAATTGCCATAAAGATCTAATATACCCAATTCTTCAAAATTACCATAACCGGTTGAGCTGGCACCTGGTCCACCTTGCAACCAAATAGCCAAAGGACGTTCAGTGTGATGGGTCACATTTGCTGTTGTATAGTAAAGCCAATAGAACATATGTGCACCTTTGCGCACATCTACAAAACCCCAATCTTGTTCGCCAGGGCCATAGCCTTGTCGAGCTATTAATTAAATTTAAAAAAAAATTATTTCGTTATAAATTTAAAATGTGTTTAAAATTTGTTTATGCTAGTATTAAGTATAACAAAAATAAGTTAAGCACTAAGATAGCAACCAACTAACGAACAAACGCAAGTAATTAGATAAGATTTCCTCGAATACGGTGAGCAGCTCTTTATCTGTAGGTTTTTATTGCTTTTGATTACTTGATCTATAGCTTCCTTTTCGATTTCATTTAAGTTTGGAATTGCGCTGATTTTCTAATAACCTAATCTTATCGAACTTAATCAGATCAATTTACTGTCGTATAGCTACATAAAGCATTTACAAGACAATAAATTCATAAAATTATCTACTGATTCATTGATATCAACTCTTTCAAATTGTTTAGAAAATATTTATTTGTTCATTAGCTATGCACTACACCTTACAAATCATATACTATGCCGATTTTTTTCGCATATATGTTATGTCTGACACTTCAGTTTCGTTAGAAATTAATATATTTAGTTATCATAAATGAACTTATCAAACGACGTATAAATACGCCGACTCTTATTCTATTACAATATATATATTATATTATTTAATTACTTCTTGTCAATTTGAATACAGATATCTGCAGTTAAACTGTCATTTATATTTCCCAAATTCCAAATCATTTAAATGATCCAAAAATGTTCCAAAAACATCATGGTCTTGCAATTGCCTGCGAAATATCTGTGATAAGGAACTCAGAGAAAACATTGTTAAACTATCCCAAATTTCAGAAGTATTCGAATAGCAAAGAAAAGACAACAACAAAAATTTTAGTTAATTTATTCATCATCAGTGGTCTTAGGAAATATTTAAATTTCTTTTTAATTTGTTTATATTCCGTATATAATTTGTTTTGACTGCAAGTGCCATTCTTAGGACTCATGCCTGTGATAATCGCTTGATGAAGCGATTACTAAGCGTGTTTTTCCACAAGAACCCAAGGCGTACTAACTTTCAAAGCTCAAGTTCCTCTTAGAAGTTTTATGTCACTTTTTTATTATTAAAATTATTATTACAATTATTATTAATAATTTTAACAAAAATTAAAAATACTTTTAATTAAAAGTATTATTACAATTATAAAAAGCATTATTAAATTAATTAATTTAATAATTATTAACTATTATTAAAAGCATTATTAAAAGTATTAATCAAATTATTATAATAAGTATTACTAAAAGTATTATTAAAATTATTATTAAAAGTATTATTTAAATTTTTATTAAAAGTATTATTTAAAGTATTATTTTAAAATTATTATTAAAATTATTATTAAAAGTATTATTAAAAGTATTATTAAAATTATTATTGAAAGTATTATTTAAATTATTATTAAAATTATTATTAAAATTATTATTTAAATTATTATTAAAATTATTATTAAAAGTATTATTAAAAGTGTTATTAAAATTATTGTTAAAATAATTATTGCAATTATTATTAAAAGTATTATTAAAAGTATTATTAAAATTATTATTGAAAGTATTATTAAAATTATTATTAAAAGCATTATTAAAAGTATTATTAAAATTTTTATTGAAAGTATTATTAAAATTATTACTAAAATTATTATTAAAAGTATTATTAAAAGTATTATTGAAAGTATTATTTAAATTATTATTAAAAGTATTACTAAAAGTATTACTAAAATTATTGATAAAATAATTATTGCAATTATTATTGAAATTATTATTAAAAGTATTATTTAAATTATTATTAAAAGTATTATTAAAATTATTATTAAAAGTATTATTTAAATTTTTATTAAAAGTATTATTTAAAGTATTATTTTAAAATTATTATTAAAATTATTATTAAAAGTATTATTAAAAGTATTATTAAAATTATTATTGAAAGTATTATTTAAATTATTATTAAAATTATTATTAAAATTATTATTTAAATTATTATTAAAATTATTATTAAAAGTATTATTAAAAGTGTTATTAAAATTATTGTTAAAATAATTATTGCAATTATTATTAAAAGTATTATTAAAAGTATTATTAAAATTATTATTGAAAGTATTATTAAAATTATTATTAAAAGCATTATTAAAAGTATTATTAAAATTTTTATTGAAAGTATTATTAAAATTATTACTAAAATTATTATTAAAAGTATTATTAAAAGTATTATTGAAAGTATTATTTAAATTATTATTAAAAGTATTACTAAAAGTATTACTAAAATTATTGATAAAATAATTATTGCAATTATTATTGAAATTATTATTAAAAGTATTATTTAAATTATTATTAAAAGTATTATTAAAATTATTATTAAAAGTATTATTAAAAGTATTATTAAAATTATTATTGAAAGCATTATAAAAAGTATTATTAAAATTATTTTTAAAAGCATTATTGCTATTATTATTAAAAGTATTATTTATATTATTATTAAAAGTATTATTGCAATTATTATTAAAATTATTGTTAAAAATATTATTAAAAGTATTATTAAAATTATTATTGAAAGTATTATTTAAATTATTATTAAAATTATTATTAAAAGTATTATTAAAATTATTGTTAAAATTATTATGAAAAGTATTATTAAAATCATAATTATTTGTATTGTTGTTTATTTGTTTTGTAGGCTAATCTCATCATTGCAGATCGCATTTGTTTTATTTGAATTAATATAGATAGCAATAAATTAAAATATTATTATAAAAATACTTTACTAATACATTGCTATATTGTCAAATAACATTTAATTTCCACACTTTTTTTTTAATATTTAATTAATATTTTTTTTTTAATATTTGCAATTTTTAATACAAAGATAGTAACATATCAACTCCAATCACTTGAAACACATATAATATATTCCAATATTTATTGCTTTTACTCAGGCTCGTAAATTTAATATTACTGATAAACTTGAGTTGCGTATTCGTTTGGAATCTATATTGATTTATTTTTTATCTAAACAAATCAAACAAATAAATTATTAAAACGTTAAACTACTTTCTTTGATAATAAAATACCATCGAATCGCTTACTTTCCTTATATATAACGTATTAATAATTAACACTTAAAAAACTCCACTCCATCGCACATAAAAATGAAGTAAAAGAATAGAAATCATAAAAATCCATAAACCAGAAGAATCGTCGACGGCAATTTCTTCTAAGCTTCGTAAATGAGGTCAAGCAATAAACAAGTTAAACTCAAAATACATATATTAAACGATTCGAGACAATATTTGCATGATAAAATTTATTTAAAAAAATTTTAAAAAAAATATATAATCATATAACACAATTAACTAATTTATTTAGAAAATTAACTAAGTAAAATAACTGGTAAAAAAGATACTTCACACTTACCACCAACATGAGCGGTAAAGCAAATTGTTAACACAATTGCGACTAAAACATGGTATCGCGACATATTAACTACTTGGAATAAATGAAAAATATATTTAAAAAATTAAATTATCACTTATAATACTAATTAATTAATTGTTTATAATAGTTTTAATAAGTTTCATTTATCTTTATAATTTTTAAAGAAAATATATTCTCAAGTCACGCACTTCAACACTTAGTAGTCGCACTTCTTTTACTGAGAAGAATGTTGCAACAAGAAAGCCCACCGATAGATGTCTGCAATATTCACCACAATGCCTTCGACTTTTATACTGACCGTCAACAATGTCTTCGTAGAAATTGTCTAAGTCGTCACTTTTATAAGAATTCTTTTCTACGAGTATGTTTAGCTTTGCTCTATTTCTACTGAGAATCTTTCCAATGAATTTGTGTACTGAATTTAAATCAACGCACTATTTCCGACCATGCCGCACTACGAATGAAGTGCCGCGATAAGGGCCTAGGCCCAGTAACAAATGCTGGTTAAATTGAAAAATAAATAGAATTTAAAAATTTGAAAATATTAGAAAAACATTTTAGCAATGTTTACAATATTGTTATATTATATTTAATCATACAAATAATTATAGAATTTAACAAACGAGTAAATAATAATAATTCAAATTATATATTTAGTACTGATTTAGTTGATTTTCATTTTAATACACTGTAAAAATTATTTCGTTTAGAGTTAAATTAGTATAAATTATATATGTTTCATATAAATGACCCTATGTACTTGCAGTTTCAAGAAATTATTCACGAATAACTTAATATAAGAAATAATTCCAAGACCACTTATGAGTTACCTTAGAGTCACCCAAAATTTCAATTACTTAAAATAATATAAAACAGATTTAATTATTGTAGTTCACTACTCTTTAAAACCTCTCTGTAAATGATAATGACATTAATTCAGTGGCGTAACTACATTTTTTAGGCCTGTAAGCAAATTCTAACTAAGGGGCCCCTACCAACATACTAAGACGCCCCTCTTTTTATACTCTTTACACGAAAAAATGTGAAAAGGATATATAAGGTTTGTCAAGATTTTCGTAACGCATTAAAGGAAACGTGGGAAATATCATTAAGTATATATCAGTACAATATATATATACTTTTTCAGTTCAAACTACTCTCTCAGCTTTTGAACTCTTCGAACGAAACTTTACACACATACTTTTCGGGAGCCATTTGGTTTGATTGAAATTGGACGTCTATTTCTTGTATCTGTGATATAAACTTAACAATCGGATATGAGGTTTCTCCATTTTTAATAAAGGTATTCAAATGAAATTTGGTGTATACAGTACTGATATTTGCAAAAGACAACGTACAAAATTATTTTCAAATAGGTTTAAATCTAGATATAGCTTCCATATAAGTCTCTCGATTAAGACACATATTTTTCTTAGAAAAATTTTTTTATTTTATAAATAGGTTTAATATTTTATTTGAAGTACATACATATTATGTACTTTAAATTTAAAATTTACGTATCTTTTATAAAATGCAATATGAAGTTAATCCAACAAAAAACGTTTCGTCCCACTTTTGAGAATTTATTAAAAATAAATACAATGAATACAAAAATTTATAGTGGGGCCCTCTAAATTCGGGGGCCCGAAAGCGTTGCTTCCAGTTGCTTCCCTGTAGTTACGCCACTGCATTAATTAAAATAAAAGAAATTTTATTATTGTAGTTCACTACTTTTCGAAACCTCTCTGTAAATGATAATGACATTAATTAAAACACAGTAATATCGCTATAATTTGTACCCCGATAAATCGAAAACCTTGATAATTCGTGACAAACTGCTGGTCCCTTGAAAAAACCTCGTTAATTCATGAAATTTTGGTTTCCTCGTTAATTCGTATTTTATTTGAAATTCAAAGAACATTAAACCGCTTATAATTCGTAATGCAAAACAAAAATCCTGTCTGCAAATTCAAGTGCTCCAAAAATATTCCCAGCTTTCCAATGCTTAACCGACACAATAAGAATGCGGAGATGACAATGGATCTATTTAACAAATGGCTTCAGGTGCTGAATGATAGCTAGCATGTAAAGTAAAAATCGAAAGATACTGTTATTTATGGACAATTGTACAGCGCATATTAGGTGCCCTAATCTCAGATGTGTGCCACTAAATACCACTTCCAAGCTGCAGCCTTGGAACCTTGGAAGTTCGATTATGTTAAATCGAACAGTTCAACATAGTTTATCTATAGGACCGTATATGTGAAAACTTTGAAAATGGTTGTATGATAATGACGTTGCTGTATCCGATATATTAACAAACAGCAATTTTTGAAAGTTGCGTTTATTAAAAATTAAAGCGATGAGGATGATAACGCTGGTTAGGAACAATTTATAAAAAATAAATAAACCAAATCGTCTATTCAACAACTACGACATTACGTTCAAATCGTAATATCTTGATCTTATCTTTTTATATTATTATTTTCTTATTAAATTAATTGCATGTAGGATGTAAATACATATGTAAATTGAATTATTTGGTTCTAATAAACTGTGAAAATGAACTAAAATGCTAAAGCCCCGTTAATTTTTATTTTTTTTTTTTTGTTTTTAACCTCATTAAATCGAAAATTCGATAATTCGAAAACTTCTTATTTATAAAAATGCTATTTCCTTGCGATTTTGAATTATCAGAATTCGACTGTATATAGAAAGATGTACTTCTCTGTTTATCAAATAACTTAAATACAACAACCCTTTCGGAGTTATTGCTACACCTCTTTTTATCCAAGCTCAAATTTTGACAGTAACATCTTAGCAATTTTACAGAAGTTGTTTTCAACTGTTTTTTGTTTTCAAATTATATTTTACGCAAAATATTATTATATGAACACTTTTTTACTCACCACGCAATGGTGTGTTTATTTATTATATAAAAAATCCACAAACACATATTGTACCATATATATTTGTTTGTTTACTTATATATAAGGCATTTCATTGCAATTTTTTTTTTTTTTTGTATATTAATGTTTATATTAATGTATATTAATGTTGTATTAAACGCAATGAGCAAAAATTAATTAGTACAGTACACGCACGAAAACGTGAATACTTTAAAACGTGACCACCCCAAAACGTGAACAACCTTATTCCATCATTTACTATTCTAAAACGTGAATAAGTTAATAAAGCTCTATAACATGAATAATAAACGTTACAATTTTTTAATGTAATTTGCATTTATCTCGAGTAATTCTGAACTTGGGTAATCCCCTAATAGCAAATCATGCATTTGATTTGTGGATGTACATAAAAAGTAGCCCAGTCATGCAGACGTCGATCAAAATTATATAAATGTACTTAGACGTTTTAAGGGAAAAAGCTGTGTTTCAATTATTAGAAAAAAAGGACACCCAAAAAAGATGACTGAATAAATAAAAAGTTTCTCAAACTTCCTTTCATGCCATATATCTTAAGTATAAACTTTTATGTACACAAAAAAAAAGAAACAATAAAATGTGAATTTAAATGTGTAAATATGTATTTCCTTTACTTTCGTTTGACACTCGAAAACTTGAACAATTTGCTAACGTGAGGTCTCTTGGTTTTAATTAGTTCACGTTTTCGAGTATGCACTGTATTATAATGTATTAGAACTATTCCATATTTAATAATATAAATATTATTTTCTTTATTATTTTTATGTAGTATATCATATGTCATATATATAATATCATTGTTACCAATCAATTTCTTATGACTGAAAGAGAATTAAAAATTTTGTAACATAATCACAAAAAAACCAAAACGTTATAATGGAATCAAAGAGTAATAGTACATCACATTTGTTTGAATAGTACTATAATTCTGTAATAACAGTTCACTTCAAGCACAGACATTCAAGCACTTCAAGCACGTTACATTATACATTATATGTCTGTGCTTAAATTTAAATAATTATTTTATTATTTTTAAAATTTTAAATCGTGTGTTGCAATTGATATATGTTATCGAAAGCTTAATTTAAAATTGCTTTTTATATGGAGTACATTTTTATTAGCATATAAAATTTTATAAAAGTTGGCAACAATGGATATTAACAATTCAAACCCATATGTTACATCGTCTAACGGCTGTTTTTGACAATGGCGCAATCTCATATGCTATCATGCTTCTTTGTATTCCCATTTGTTGGTTTATTTTAAATAAATTAAACATGATTATGAATAATAACGTTATATTATTGTATTATTAAATTTATTTAAATTTTTTAGGGTGATTTTTTATATACTATATTAAATCATATTTATTTCACAATATTCAGTTTATACGCATCATATCTGTTCTTTTGCAGTAATTCCATTACGTATGACAAAAAAAACTGTTATGTTATTTTAAGAAAACAAATACTTTTATTTTGTACTATTTTATAACGTTAACATATTCAAAAATAGGAAATTAAGAAACATTTAATTTAATTAAATATTAATTAAGATACATTAATTTAGTCTTGTTGTTGATCGATACGAGTAAAAACGTTAAAAAACAAAATCTTCTAAAATTAAAAAAATCACAAGTTCTGATTTTACAGAATTAAGATGAAATTACTGGACGTTCTAATAAGAAAAAGGTCTAATTCATAAATTTCCACTCGAAATAAAAACTTGTCTTTAAATTGTTGGCTTCTTATTGGCTATTACTCCAATACCACTTCTTATATGATCACATTGATTTCAATTAAAAGAAAGTTTTGAAAACTAATAATGGTCACCAGCCAACACATATACAGACTATTAATGAACGTAAAAGAAATGCATCAGGTCTGTTCCACGAGCTACAAGTGCGTATACACAAGTGTATATACAAGTACGTTCCACCAGAGCGTAACATCCCTGTCGAAATTCAAAAAAGCTACATAGACTTCACTCGTACATTTAACTTCAAGTAAAATTTGTGTGATGTGTGAATCAGCTGTTTGGTTTGAATTTTTGTATTGTTCTTTGGCGCGGCACTGGTGTTCTCACCAGATTTTACACAAAGCATGAAAATCTGTGTAAAGAGCGTAATCTTGCACTTTATTTGTGTTCCGCTTTCAGTTTGTACTTGAGTTTTACTACAAGTAGCTTGTGGAACAGACCTATTATAAATATATTGATACACTTTCACTAAAAAAACCAATATTTTTTCAATAGCTTCTGTAAAATACCATTATTTATTATTTGTTTTTACTCCTATAAGGACACAAAATAGTTTACAAAAAAAAAAGTTGAAAATTTCACAATAAGCATTTACATACATATATGCAATATATTATTTTGTATTTATTTACAATGTACGCAAATGTTTATACGAATCAAAAATATTTCAAATTTCAGAATAGCGTAACTGAAAGCATTTTTAAGCTGCAAGTGTAAATAATGGGCTTATATGCCACAACTTAAACCCAGTAAATTAATATATTCATTATAAATAAAAATGTGGTTATATGTGGATATATCTTTAAATTGCATAAATATAAATATGTGCCATATATATTTATATATACATACATATGAAATCGTTGAAGTTATACTCTCTTCGAATTATTTTATTCCTTTTCGCCAAAAATGGAGGAACCTAGAATAACGAAGGCATTCGTTGAGTCGAAGATCGTTCGGCAAATTTAAGCTGAGTGCGTTTCGATACCGAATGCGTCACATTCATTGTACACTTGTAGCTTGTCGGTGGTGGACGCCAAATATTTGACTGAAAAAAAAAACAATTAATTTTCGTATAACATCAAATTTAAAACTCAATTTAAATGTTTAAATGAAATAAAAATATTAATATTAAAAATTTAAATATACTTATATAAATATATTTGTATAAAATAAATAAAATGTGATTTTGTGATGTGAAAAATACCCGCCATTACTGGACGCGAAGCATGTCGCTGAATAAAAAACTTAATTTTTTCGTATAAGATTTAAATTAAAACTAAATTTTAATGACATAAAAATATTAATATTAATAGATTGAAATATACATATATAAAGCTATATGTTTATTTGTATAAAATGTAAGTTTGTGATATAAAAAATATCCGCCATTTTGTTTGCATTTCAATTTAGTGCTTTAGTAAAAACTACATTTGTAGCTTGTCGGTGGTGGACGCCAAATATTTGACTGAAAAAAAAAACAATTAATTTTCGTATAACATCAAATTTAAAACTCAATTTAAATGTTTAAATGAAATAGAAATATTAATATTAAAAATTTAAATATACTTATATAAATATATTTGTATAAAATAAATAAAATGTGATTTTGTGATGTGAAAAATACCCGCCATTAATGGACGCGAAACATGTCGCTGAATAAAAAACTTTATTTTTCGTATAAGATCCAATTTAAAACTAAATTTAAATGAAATAAAAATATTAATAAAGCTATATATTTATTTGTATAAAATAAATAAAATGTAAGTTTGTGATATAAAAAATATCCGCCATTTTATTTATATTTAAATTTACCGCTTTAGTAAAAATTACATTTGAATATTGTCAGTGGTGGACACAAACGTGTTGCTGAAAAAAAAACATATTTAAGTTTTAAGACTGAATAAGCTACAATTTAATGTAACGGGACATATTTTGCTTGTCGATATATATAAAACGCATGTTATGTGATGCTATTTTGGCTATATTGGCTGCCCTATGTTCCACCTTGGAATAAAAGGATTAAATATATTGGCAAAAGTTATTTCGGTAAGATTACAACTTTTAATATTAAATTCTATTAATATGTATATAAATATATAGCTTAGAATTGAATAATGTGTAATTTTGTAAACGTAAAGAATATCCGCCATTTTGTTTATATTTAAAAAACTAAATTTAGTGTGTACTAGGGCTGTTCGTATTCGTTTTTACGAAGTATCCTGAGAATCTGATTAATCGGATTTCTTGTAAATTCAGACTCTTCGAATATCGGATTTGCGGTTTATATTCGCAGTGAAATTATTCGGAAACTGTGAGCAAAAGTTAAAGGGAAAGAACAAAATGCAAACAAACGTGCATCGCACAAATTGCTTGAGGGATAATAGAATTTGCTCTGTTTGAACGATTTTGTGTTTTTTAGTATTTTATTCAGAAAATTATAGGTATGTAAGCTTTGTTTTATTTTATTTTATGTATTTAATTACAATTTATTAAATAAAAAAATTTTCATTTTAAAAAACTTATATTTTTAATTTATATTATAGAGATTTATATTAATGAAAATTTTAAATATAATATAAAATACATATGTAAGAAATTGATGATAATATTAATATTCATAGATTTTATTAGTTATGGAAATTTTATAAAAGTTTTAATTTTTCTTTTTTAAAAAAGCGGTAAATTTAAGCTGAATGTGATTCAATGTCGAGTGCGTCGCATTCCATTTTCAAATTTTTAAAATTTTTGAATTTTGTTTGAATTTTTGTTTTCGTATGATTTTTGATATATGATTGTAATATTCGTTGGAGTTTCCAATGAATGTTCACAATAGTTCACTTATTGCGTTGGTAACAATTTTCTCTTAACTGGACGAAGTGTTTGGCCAGTAAACAACTACTTGCTGAAAATAAGAAAATAGTGTTTTTGTTCTACCATATATATATGGTGGTGGGTTTTTCACCATTCTAATATATTATTTCTTACTATATTTTTAACATTACATCACTGTTAAAAATTCACCACAATTAATAATTTGATTTCTTATTAGATGGCAACGCGATGAGTGATTTGACGTTTATCAACAGCTGTAAATTTGTTGTCGAAAAACAAAATACCTTTGAGTATTGTTTGAAAATAAATTAATGTTGATAATATTTAATTATCTAATTAATAACAAAATAATAATAATTATTTTGTAAAGAAGTTGCATTTGTCAAAATAATTACTTTGCACTCGTTTATTTATTGAAGAACTGCCTACATAAGGGATGTGGCAAGCGCATGTATAACAAAATAAAACTTAAAGCCGTATAAAATTTTGTGTATTGATTAAATACAAAAACCACGAAATAAACTAAATTTTAATATTTATTGGGTGAATAACAATTGCTATTACATGGCGAAAGTGCGCATACCAACGCAAAAAGTTATACTCTGTGGCGACTATGGTGTCGGAAAGAGTTCCTTATTTCGACGTTTCACAAACAATACATTTGTTTCTGAAACAGATAGAAAATCTACACTTGGATTAGATCACATCGATAGAACATATGAGGTCGATGATAAACAAATAAAAGTAAATACAAATAAAATGCTGTGATTAAAAAATTATTTAATAATTTACTTCCACATATTGTTCAGTTACAATTATGGGATACCGGTGGCATGGAACGTGTTGCTTCAGTAACTTCATCATATTACAAATTTGCTGAAGGAGCTATTTTAGTTTTCGCTTTAGATAATGCAGCATCATTTCATTCACTGTCACAACATTTACTCGATATAGTCACATATGCAGAGAATGCAAAAATTTTCATTTGTGGTAACAAATGCGATTTGGAGGATCGTCAACCACAAGTAACTGAAAGTGATGTTGAAGCTTTCAGTGAACAGTGTCATAGCCTGATTAGTGCCACATATAAAACATCTTGTAAAACAGGGGATGGTGTTGAACAAATGTTCAACGATATATCTCGCGTATTAGTAGAAGCCAATCGTTCCAAAATGGAACTTCAAGCTCTGGAACAACATGGTTTCAAAATCGATGCATATGATGAAGCCGAAGCTACGGAAGAAGGAAATTCGTGCGTTTGCTAACAGTTGGGGAATGTAGAGTTTGGTTAAGCGGTATTTATAACAATAAAATCAAACAATAATAATGTAAAATTAGGTATTAATAAAAATATTTCACTTAAAATATTTATATATATAGATATATTTACTTATATATAATATATATATATATATTAATAAATAATATTTATTATATATTATAGGTTGAAGGCTGACATCACTTCTCTCAAGTTTTGCTTGTTCCTGAATCTTGTAATTCGTACATTAATTCCACAAACAGTAAAAAGGTATTTAAAAATAAAACCTACAAACAATTTTTAAATATTTTGGAAAAATATATATAGAAACATATAATAAATAATATTTATTATATATTATAGGTTGAAGGCTGACATCACTTCTCTCGAGTTCTGCTTGTTCCTGAATCTTGTAATTTAAACATTACCTTCACAAACAGTAAAAAGGTATTTAAAAATAAAACCTATAAACAATTCTTAAACATTTTGGCAAAATACATATAGAAACATTAAAATAATATATTAAAAATTTTTTTTAATTGAATGGAAATTAAAATTGACCTCAAACCAAATAACTAACTTTTATATCAGTAGTATGCGACGTAAAAGCCATAAATCTAAATTCCGGCGGTTATCAGATATTTTTTTTATTAATTTTTTTTTAATTTTTTTTATTTAAACATACATTTATTTATTGCATCTTCTCTTAGAATGAGACTAACAATAAGTTGTAGAATCTTATAACTAATTACATAATATTATAAATGTTTATTTTAACTATACATTGTACAAAATAAAATAAAATAAGGAAACCTTATATCACGGACCTCACTTAGACTAATGGGTTAAGTTTCATTGGAGTTAGGTGGTTTCTTAAGATGCGGTTATTACTTCAAGCTGTTGATTATTAATTACTGGCTGGACGGTCAACTCTTTTTAGTCGGGAAGTAATGGATAGAAGTGCGAGATTTCTTGCTAAGCGATTAACATGGTCTGTCAGCCTTTTATTGTATTTTTTCTTATATTGTCAAATTCAGCTTTAACTAAAGGAATTTGTAGATCTCGATGTATACTTTTATTCCTAATATACCATAGGGCACCAGTGATTATTCTTAGTATTTTTGATTGAGATTTTTGTACAATTTCAATATTTGAAGCACTAGCATTTCCAAATTGCTGGATAGCATATAGTATTCACCTAAGTACGTTATGTTATCTGCTTGTGGTATGGGAATGTTATTTAGTGAAATTGTTGGAGATTCTAATATACCATGGGGTACCAGTGATTATTCTTAGTATTTTTGACTGAGCTTTTTGTACAATTTCAATATTTGAAGCACTAGCATTACCAAATAGCTGGATAGCATAAGTCCATATTGGTTTTGTGATGCTATTATATAAGAGTACTTTATACTCTAGGTACAGGAAAGATCTGTTATTAATGAGCCAATGGAACTTAGAGGCTTGGAGCTTCATCTGAATTTTTTTTAGCTTCAATATCTTTACGCCAAGTTAGTCGTCTGTCTAGGTGAATACCTAAGTTCGTTATGTTATCTGCTTGTGGTATGGGAATGTTATTTAGTGAAACTGTTGGAGATGTACTCCGATTTAAGATAAAAGTGACGTGTCTACATTTTAGTTCATCAATTTTAATTCGCCATTTTGACGTATCATCGTCAAACATTGTGGTGACAACTGAACTACTTATCGGGATATCAGTTGTGTAAAGTACATACGAGATAAGGCCAAGAACACTCTCTTGTGGAACGCCAGCTTCTATTGGGAAATTATTAGAAGTATATGATTTACATTTCACTTTAAAGCTTCTATTATGCAGATACGATTCTAAAACTGGGTGGACATTTGCAGGTAATGAACAGCATATCTTATATATGAGCCCATTATGCCATACTTTATCAAATGCTTTGCTTTAACATCGAGGAATACCGCGGAACAATATTCTCTGAGCTCAAATGCGTGTCTTATTTCATTCGTTATACGATTCACTTGCTCAATAGTTCCATGTTTTTCCCTAAAACTAAACTGGTGGGAGGGTATTAAGTTTTGAACGTTAAGGAACGGTTTTAACTTTAAAAGTAGTGCTCTTTCAAAGAGTTTAGAAGGGCATGGCGGTAAGTTTATTGAAGAGGCAAGCGTGGGATCTTTACCTGATTTATGAATCATAATAGTCATGGATGTTTTCCACTCTGTTGGGTAAAAGCCAAATTTAATAATAGCATTAAAAAGTCTTGTGATAAAATTTATAGCCAAAAGGGGTAAGCCGTTGGCTTAAGCCGTTTGCATTCCATGTACAAATTTTTGAAGTACTCATTTATTAGACAAAAACATTTGCATTTTAACTATCTCGTTAAGAGTAGTTTGCATGATTGACATGAAATGAGTTAAGCTCTGAGTGAGAGTGGAGATCATCATTTTCAAACTATTACTTTGAACTGGAGGGGCTTGTTGCTTGTCAGATTTAACGACTTTAGCATATGAAACACCTGGTGTAACAGGCTTAGAAGTTAAGGATTGAGGTGCTTCAACTAATTTGATGAGGTTGTTTCTCGTAGGATTACGCAACGCTTCTTTCTGCAGAGCTAACCTGTGCTTCAGTTCTTTATAAATAGGATAGCCTCTGTAGTTTGGAGTGTGATTTCCGGTGCAGTTGCTACATTTTTTGGAGTTGGTATCCTTTAATACTTTTTTATCGCATTCGGAACTATGGTGAAGCTCACTACAAGCTACGCACACTGTACGAAGAGTGCAATATGACAGTATGGCCATACTCTTGGAAGTTTGTGCATTGCACCGAACCATTTCTTTTGCGGGGCTCCTCAACGCTAATTCTGCGGTGAAGTAAATACTGTAGGTTGTAAATAGGATGGCTCTCATTTTTTTAAGCTTAGAAGCTTCCGGGTGAAGTTCAACTTTGAACATAGGTTGTGGGATTTTATCTTTGTTAACAATGTTTATAACAGCTCTAGCGTTAAAGCCTTTTTCGCTTAGGGCATTTGTTATCTCAATGGATTCTACATCTGACTCAATACCTTTAATGACGACAACAAGGCCTTTACTACTCTTCAGTTGGTATGTATAGTAATTTTTTTTTGCTATCTTCGAAATATTTGGTTATGACCCTAAAATTGTTTTCAGTATTTTTAATAGTGTATTTTTAATAGTGTTAATTATTCTCGCGTCTTTTTAAAGGCGATAACCATTTTAAAAAATGGTTGATTATATTTTACAATAAACTTCAAGTTTATTATCTAGCATCTAGCCGAAGTCACTGGCGTAAATGTATTTTGGCAACAAATAAATAATTAAATAAGTTACTTGAAGAATACTTATTTTAAGGCTAGAAGTCGGCACCGATTCTTAATTTCTATTTGTATTGATCTTAAAGATAGTATTATACAAAAAAAACTTTATAAGATGTGTCCGCTTTTCGAAAAGCTTCATAAGATTTTTGGGCAAAATGAAACAGATAAATCTGTCATCAAGCAATCTTCTATTTCAGTAAAGAGGAAATATATAAAAGCTTCGTATGGATACTTTTCTTTTTTTCATCATTAATAATTTTTATATCCTCAAATTCTATGGAGGATAGTGTATCCGCTGCATAGTTATTTTTTCCCCATAGATATTCAACAGTGAATATGTATTCCATTAGATCTAATCTCATTCTTTTGAGTTTAGATGATGGATTTTTCATAGCAAAGAGGTAACGGTACGATAATGGTCGAGTTTTTAATAACAATAAATTTTTCACTTATTTCCGGTCTTTTCTCGATTATAAAATTTAAGAACGGTAAATATCTCTTTAATCTTTTCATTTCTTCTTTTGATAAAATTTAGTTTTTAACAACTTTAGTAAAGTATTAAATAACTGTATCTACAATCATTTGCATTTTTTTTTATATATGTACACAATCTATAAATTCCTTTATTATAAGCACAAACTGATATGTTTGTTAAGTGTTGGTGTTCATACTGTTGTATCATATTTTTACAATTTTTTAATTGTTTTTTCGGCTCCCAGGTATTTTCCAAAATAGATTAACCCTTCCACTTTATATTATATTTTATATTATCATATTTCGTTCATTTTCCTAATATGTTTTCTCTCCCGGCTTGTCTGGTATATGGAACGACTGCTTGAAGTGCGTAATCTTCTTAATGCCGCTAGAAATGCTATCGAGGATAAGTTACCGACCGCTTCTAGATATATAGTTTTTGTCACTAGACACATAAAAATTGCTACATATTCTTAATCTGGCGGCATCATAATCTGTACGATACTCATTTTTTTTTTAGTCCGTTAAGTATTGATCTTTGTCTTGTTACTAAAATCTTCAACTTAACTGAGTTTCGAAATGTTGGATTAAGATCAAAAGAAGGATCCTGAAATAGGTAAAACTATTCGTCCACTCTTCATAATCAGTCCAGATCATAAAGTGCGTTTGTCAATGTTCTATCCAATGTCCACAGGACGTAATGTTAAGTAAGTTTGAATAATTTTCATAAAGTGAAAGAAGATGAAAGTAATTTGATATTTATTATAAAAGTGAGATTCTTCGCGTCATCGATTCATTGCAATTGACTGACAAACTAAAGGTTGTTACTACTCCAGCTAATTGGAAGCCTGGTACTATAGTACCATGCCATCTGGTATTAATTATGTGAGGACTACTGAAAACAATAGATTTACACAATTCATTTGAATTTCATATAAAATCATAAATTTGTTGAATTCTCAGACTATTAGTCACATTCTGCCGATATTCATAATCAGAACTCTTGACAAAAATGTTGCTATGGACTATTATACAGCTATTCGTTACATGATGATTATTTATTCAATAGTATCTATACTAGAATATATAAGCGAGCGTATTTGATGGCAGGTAGCTTGTTTGTATTGGCCTAATCCCATTATTAAAAAGCTTATTTCGCCGCAACGTGAGAATAATTTATGAAATTGTTTCTCAATTGCGAAGAACAACAAATATCCTACTCAAAGTGTTTTTGATTGTTTTAGTACGCGTTGTCGCTCCTCTTCAGATCCTTTTACGGCCAAATTAAAAATTATAGATGTTTACTCAATAAATCTATTATTATGTTGAAGGAAGTTGAGTCAGTGCACCTGAACACTTTTACTCTATATTAACTGCGAGGTTTCTTCAAAACCCCTCTTTGCGCCTTGACTGGATTATTATTTATCACATCACCAGACTAAGTAATAATTGACCTCAGATCTGCATACCTCCCCGAGGAGCCTGTAATCATTCTGAGATTTGATAATGCGGTGTTAGTAAGTCTGTCAGATTTCGCAAATAATTTCAAGGCTCTATCCTTTATGTATTTTTTGATGGGATCAATCTTGAGGTCCCTAAGGATGTCATTCGTCCTAATATACCAAGGAACTATTTATCTATTTATCTTTAATCGTCGATCACGACAGGTGCTTAAATATATAAAGTTTCCAGAGAAAATTGAATCAGAATCGATGATTTAATATACTCATTAGCGAGAAGCTTGTCAGTTTCTTGGTTGGTGGTAATTTGAATTGCTAGTGTCAGTATTTCAACTTTTATTATCGTTTATTATACACCGAGCTCTAATTAAAACCAAGACCAGCTTCTTTCAAGGGTTGACTAGAACTAAATTTAAAATATCCAGCACAAGCTAACCAAACCAAGTCAACTATGTCGAGATTTGAGATTCTTAAGATAAGTGCGGTGTTGTTTATCGTATCTAAGTTGATTTCTATAAGAGGAACCATAAGCGTAACATTGTTCATCAAGTAAAATAATAAATACTGTGTGCAACTTGACTGTAGTGATCACAGCTGAATCAGCATAAACAGTAAGTTATCTTCAGTGCATTCAGAAGTCTGTAAACAGAAAGCGTTTATATTGCACTTTGTATTGTATTTGGTTTAATACAAACTAAGACAAAACTTAAGTTGACAGTAAACAGTGTATTTACATTGTTGTAATTTATTTATATGAATAAATATAGCATCACAAACATTACCAGTATTATCGTCTGGCGGTTTTCCTTTACATTGAAACCTATGCAGTGATGTGACTACATAATATATGTGTTAATATACATATAATTAAAAAAAATTTCTTAGCCATGTTCCCTAAAGAACCCTTTTATTATTTATATTTATTTTACTTTATAGACTATAATATAATGTGGTTTTCGATTGGTAAAACTGGGGCAAAATTTATAGCACTCGAGATTAATTTATAACAATCTAATGCAACTTCCCTTTTCGATTGGTAAATCTGTATATCACTCAAGATTCATGCGTAACACTTGAGATTAATTTAAAACAATCTGGATTTATTGTCAGAGTAGCAAGATTACCCTGAAATTAACAGCTGTTTTATATGATTTGACAGATGAAAAAGTGTGAATTGTTCGTTATATTTGATGGTCGTTTTTAAAAAAATGGATAAATCCAAAATTATTGCACATTTGGCTGCAAATGCATTGTCATCTGATGATGAATCTTCAGATGAAGACATATTTTTCAAATTGATAAAATTCGGAAAAACGGAAAAAAGATTTTGTCGTAAATGTTGTGTACAACTACACGGAAAAAGAAGTTCTAAAGATGGAAATTTTTACCAATTTTCAACATACATGTAACCAGTGTGGAGTGGTTATCTGAATTAAAATTTGGTTAATTTTCATTTAATATATTAAACATAAACAACTTACCAAAGGAATATAAAATATATTTAAATAAATAAATAATACACGTACCTTATTTATTTATTATTGTTACGTTTATTCTAACGCTTCGTTCGATAACACTGGATCCTGATAAGTGAATAATGTTAAACTTGTATTAATTATAACCGTTATTTATATTCTGAAAAACACACAACTTTATTTCTTAAAATAACCAACATATATTTTAAACTTATTTACTATCTAACTGACATAATTCAAAATTATCTCAGTTAACTTAAATCGAATTGTATCTTCGCAACATTGCCCTCCACCTAAACTTGTTCGTCCCGAACAAGTGTCACCATATCTTCATGACAACGCGCCAAGCGTTCCAAATGAACTACTTTCATCTTAGATCTTCGTCGATCTGAATGCTGGATTCTATACACCACGTCATTTATTCTTGTTATAATTTTGTACGGTCCTTCCCACTGTGATTGTAATTTCGGAGACATTCCCTTTTTTCTCTGAGGATTATACAGCCACACCAAGTCTCCCACTTGAAAACCTTTCGAGTTCATCCGTAAATCATACCTGGCTTTCATCCTGTCCCCGGTAATCTGAAGCCGTCTTCTGATGAATCGATGCACCTCATCTAACTGCGCCCGTTTGCCGTCAACATAGTCGCAATATGCTGTTCCACACGGTGGTGTTACCCCGAATTTCAAATCACCTGGTAACCTCACGTCGGTGCCGAAAACAGCCCTAGCTGGAGTAGTCGATGTAGACCCGTGCCGTGCAGACCGGTACGCGAGTAAGAACATTGGTATGTGTGTATCCCAATCTTTCTGATTTCTGTCCACGACCTTACGAAGATACTCGTTCAAGGTCCGATTGAAACGCTCCACCATACCATCCGATTGGGGGTGTAAAGGAGTAGTACGAGTTTTATGTATACCCAGCACTCTGCAAACTTCCCTAAAAATGGTCGATTCAAAGTTCCGTCCCTGATCCGAATGAAGCTCCAAAGGCACGCCATACCGCGCAACCCAATTATCCAAAAAAAACATTGGCGATCACGCTAGCTTCTTGATTAGGAACAGGATACACCTCTGGCCATTTACTAAAATAATCCATCACAACCAACACATACCTATTTCCTCCACTGCTCAAGGGAAAAGGCCCAGCGATATCCATCGCAACTCGTTCAAACGGAGCCCCTACATTGTACTGTTGCATTTCACCGTGACTCCTCCTACCTGGTCCTTTCGAAGATACACATGGAACACATTTCCTTATAAAGTCCGCAACAGAGTCCCAACAACCGACCCAGTAAAAACGTTTTTTAATCTTTTCCACAGTTTTTGTTACACCTAAATGACCTCCACTAAATGTACTGTGATACTCAGAGATTATTTCATTGATACGGGACTTGGGCACTACTAGTAGACTATTAGTCGATTTACCATCCTCACTCTCCCAAGATCGATATAAACAACCTTCCCTAAGGTGTAAACTATGCCATTGCGCCCAGTACGCCTTGCATATAGGACCCTCACTCGCCATTTGCTGCCATTCCGGTCGGATGCCCTGTTCTTTCCCCTGAATTACCTTTACAAGGTCTGTATCATCCAGTTGCGCCTTCCGTACTTGTTCACTGGACCAGGACTCTTCTGGAAGAACATTCACAAGACAAACATCTACCATGTGTTCCTTGCTTTCAGCCCGTGAGCACTGTTTACACTCCGTATCACAAGGACGACGTGACAACGCATCAGCATTCCCATGATAGCTTCCCTTACGATGTTCAATAGTAAAATCATAGCTCTGGAGGCGTTCAATCCATCGTGCTAGCTGGCCTTCCGGATCCTTAAATCGTAACAACCATCTAAGTGCCGCATGATCAGTTCGGAGAAGAAATGTCTGACCGTACAAATATTTATGGAAATGCTTCACGCATTCCACTATTGCAAGTAGCTCCCTCCTCGTGACACAATAATTCGGCTCCTGTCTTGATAAGATCCTGCTGTGAAATGCTATAACCTTTTCCTCGCCATCAACTAACTGCGACAGAACCCCACCAATTCCACAGCCACTCGCATCCGTATCCAACACAAACGTTTTTCCAGGTATTAGATAAGCAAGAACCGGTGCCGAACAAAGCCTCTCCTTGAGCTGTCTGAAAGCCTCATCTTCTACCTTACCCCATACGAAAGGTTGCTTCCCTCTAGTTAACAAATGTAAACTGCTAGCCACATTGGCGAAACCAGGCACGAAACGTCGGTAATAAGTACAAAACCCTAAAAAACTCCTCAATTCATGTAGGTTTCTTGGCCGCGGCCACTCCTTCACCACCACAATCTTTTCGATATCTGTATGCACGCCTTCTGCGGTTACCCTGTGTCCAAGATATTTCACTTCACGTTGAAAAAGTGAGCACTTCTTCGAATTCAACTTCAAACCTGCAGCGTCCAGTCGCTCAAATACTTCCTTCAACTTCCTCAAGTGATCATCAAAATCATTTCCCATAACAATTATGTCATCAAGGTAAACTAAACATGTTTTCCAGTGCAGACCTTTTAAAACTCGCTCCATGAGACGCTCAAAAGTGGCAGGTGCATTGCAGAGACCAAACGGCATAACAGTAAATTGCCAAAGCCCATCACCAATGCTAAATGCAGTCTTTTCCTTATGATCCTCCTCAAGTTCCACTTGCCAATAACCGCTTCGTAAATCAAGTGTTGAAAACCATTGCGCACCAGTTAACGTATCGATGGTATCATCAATCCTGGGCAATGGATAGCTGTCCTTCTTGGTCACATCATTCAACTTGCGATAATCTACGCAAAATCTGGTGCTTCCATCTTTCTTCTTCACTAACACCACTGGCGAACTCCATGGACTCGCTGACGCTTCAATAACACCCTCCTTCTGCATTCCAACCACTAAATCGGCCACTTCATCTCTCTTTGCGAAAGGAACCCTTCGTGGTGGCTGTCGTATAGGTTTGGAATTTCCGGTATCAATTCCATGTTTTATAATAGCAGTTCTCCCTTTAGCTGCGAAAATGGACCAATGGTTGCGTATCATCTGCAACGCCTTGCCTTTCTGGCATAAGGTGAGTTCTTTAGTCCAATTTTGTATCTGTGATACTACTTCTTCTTCCTCCACAGGTGCTTTTGTTTCCGTAACTCCCGACCTTCCACCGCAATCAGTAACCACTGCAACTTCCTCACACTGACAAATTACTGCACCTTTCTTTATAGATTTTGGTACCCCAGATAGATTCATAATCCGTATTGGTATACTGCCATCGTCATTCGGATGCACCAAAGTTCGTGCAAGTACGATATTATCGACTCCCACATTTTCCATGGCTTCTACAATCCAGCATCTGTTCGTCCTATTATTCGCGTCTAATGTTCCCCATACAATCGCTTCTGAATTTGCCGGTATTCTCTGTCGCCGATTCAATCGAACCTGTCTCACCCTATCGCAATGCTCACTGTCAGTATTTAATGGACATTCCATTACAGCGCTCCGTAGGATACGTTGTCCTAAGTCCAACGTAATTCCATGAGCAATCATAAAATCTACGCCAATTATGACATCATCAATAATATCAGCAACAATGAATTCATGTTGCAGCTCACAGTCACCTATGGTAATAAGTTTAGTGACCCTTCCAAGTATCGGTGCAACCTCACCCGTCGCAGTCCGGAGTATAGCGCCAGGTAATGACTCATATTTTCCTGCCACTCTGCTCTTTATTATTGAATGAGATGCACCTGTGTCTAAAGTCAAAGTGTACATCTCATCGTTGATTTTGCCTTGGATAGTTAAACTGTTGAACACTCGTTTCATTTGTGAGATGAGGATGGGGGGGCGCTCCGCTGTGAGAACCAGTCCACGCCCCTTCGAACTGGCTCGTTTCGGTTTAACGAAGACCTATCCATCACTTCGTCCACCCCGATTCCTTGGTCTTGATGTGCCTTTTCAGTCGGGGAACTCGATCGACTGCGCTTACGACGTAAACGGCATTCACGTGCCATATGTCCAGTTTTGCCACAAGCAAAACATTTGCCGCTGAACTTATTATCATTTTTCGTCAAAGCAACTTTTAACTGACGCATTACTTCAACCAAATCCTCCGCTTCAGTTTCTGCTTTCCGCACCTTTGCTATGGGTCGACACATCAAACCGGCGGCCTCGTACGTTAACACACTGCCAACTGTTTCAGCGTAAGTTAACTTTGGAAACACCTCCTGCCGCCTGGTTTCTGGATCACGTATGCCATCAATAAAAACATCAATTTTATTTTTTTCAATGAAGTCACTAGAACTGCCAATATACGCTAAATTGCATAAACGTTCGATATCCGCGGAATATTCCTGAAGACTCTCGCCAACCCGTTGTACTCTTGCCTTCAGTTCTACTCTGCGTAGCGGTGACATAAAATCGCTGCCATATCTACGCTTTAATAAACCAATTAACTCGTGGTAATTCTTACGTGCCTCATCAGGAATCTGTTGTAGCACCTCTGCCGCACTGCCCTTTAATGCCACAATCAGCGCTGCCGTCTTCTCATCTTCACCCCACCGATTTGCAACAGCAGTTGTCTCGAACTGCAACTGGAAGACTTCAAACGTTGCGGTTCCATCAAACACCGGTGGTTTTAATTTTACTTCCCCAGTCTGGCGAATACTCGCTAACGAATGACGATTCGACGACAAATCATCTAATCGATTTTCTAACTGATATACCTTCTTATTTAACTCTTGGAAATTCTGGTTCGTTTCATCAACCCTTTTCGACAACTTTTCTTGCGCATCTGCTGTTATCTCGGCAAGTTGGCTCAACCCTTTTTTTAAATCTTTGAGTTCACATGAAGTCTGCTCTGCATTTTTCTTAAGCTCAGTGGAAGTCTGCTCTGCATGTTCCTTCATCTGCTGCATCATCTTCATCATAGGCTCCATCATTTCATTATTACCCACCTGTTTAACTTCTCCCGCTACAATTATCTCTTCAGGGAATTCTTCCACTTCCGCATTTATACCGCTCGCCTCTAAAGCCTCACGCAGCCTTACTTGCAACTCCGTCTTAACACCACCTGTGCTAAGCCCCAGCTTCTCCAGTTGCCGCTTTAATTGCACTACGGTTAACTGTCCAAGCTTAACCATTTTATTTATCAGGATCCCACTTCTGACACCAATGTTACGTTTATTCTAACGCTTCGTTCGATAACACTGGATCCTGATAAGTGAATAATGTTAAACTTGTATTAATTATAACCGTTATTTATATTCTGAAAAACACACAACTTTATTTCTTAAAATAACCAACATATATTTTAAACTTATTTACTATCTAACTGACATAATTCAAAATTATCTCAGTTAACTTAAATCGAATTGTATCTTCGCAACATTATTTATATTTTCTTTTTACTATTTTAATATTTATTTTAATAAATAAATATAAATATTAAAAACTACTGATACTAAAGTAACCACGTTTCAAATCAAAACAAATATACAACTCAAGAAACGTCAAAGCAAGCTTTTGTTAAACAAAATAGAAAGCACGGCGAATTCAAAAACACACGAAAACACAAAGCATAGAAATTACACGCAGGAGAACAACAGCAACAGAATACAACAAATATTAAAAATACCGACGTCAAATGTACCGATGCGCTACACAAAAACTCCGTCGTTTAAGTATAAATAAATGCGCATTGTACAAACAACGCAATTAGTGATCGACAGAGGGAGTTAGTGATCAACATTCGAAGTCATCAGAACTACTCAGGAGAACTTTGTGGTAAACCTTTCAGAAGACATCTTATATAAATATAAATATTTATATATAAATTTATATATTTATAAATTTACTAACTAAACTTCACATAAGTGTGAATACTTTTATGTACTCCCAACCAAATCACACATAAGCGTGAATATGTTTATTTTATCCCGCCAAGCAAGTTCCTTATAGAAGTAGTGAAAACAATAAGATGCGACATTGTTAGACTTAAGAAATAAAATTAATAAATAAACATTTAAAAATTAATATTTAAATATGGGTAGTTGTTCAGGATTTTTTCAATTTTCTTCAGTTCATTTAACCATTGTGCATTCATGTGGTCGTGGACACACAACAAGCACTTACAATAATATTCACATTATTGATTCTACGTATTATCCAAACCTATTCGTCAAAAACAAGCTTTTTTATGTCCAAATGCATTTGCCACAACCCTTCCACATTTTGAAAGTTTGTAGTATTAATTTTTTTAACTGGCAGATATGTTATCATTAACATTATATGGATATCGTTCCATTAATGTTTGGGTTAGCCTAAATGCCGAATGTATGTATGTATGTATGTTGATCCTTTTTTCGAGTCAGCGCAACTGGACACTTTTACTCTTTGATTGCTGGGGGTACTACAGGGTCCCACCCATCTCATTGACTAATTTATGCTATTATATTATATTACTGGCACACATCCAAGTTGCATGGTTTTTTTTATTTTCCCTTAATAAGTAGCAAGTATCTAACATCTTTTTCAATTTCGATATTTCATATATATATATATATATGAATCATTACAGCGTCCAGTAGTTTTCACATTAATGTATATGAAACGGTACCAAATTAGTGTTATTTAAAATAGTGTGAAAAACAATAATCCACATATCTGAAAGCCACTAAAGCTAAAAAAAACTACTGAATGCCATCCTTTATAGTTATAAGAATCGACTTTAAAATTTCCCAGATACAAATGGGGTTTTATATTCGATTTGATTTCCTTAGTTTTGGGCAGTAGGAACACTTTCCAAATTAACTTAATTTCATTTTAACACATATTCCCAAAAACCTGGGTTTTGTTTATGATACAATTGCATTTCTTTTAATATTTCTTAACTAGTGTCATCTGTGAAGTGGAGTATCTATAGCAAAAACATAGATATGTAAATTCTTGTACTTTATCTTTTCATGAATTCTGATACGTTACACGCAACGTAGTGTTTTAGATGACCAAATTATTGCAAGCATTTCTTTTTCATTAGCTGCATAGTTTTCTTCAGTTTTGCTAAGTGTTCTGGATATAAATGTTATAGGTTTACCATCTTGTTCTAAAACTGCTCCTAATGCATGATTAGAGGCATCTATTGTAAGATGAAACTCTTTTTTAAAACCGGCGTTCGTTAATATAACTTCTTTTGAAATGAGGGTATTCTTTATTTTATTGAAAGCTTCTATTGTATCTTGGTTAAGATAAATTTTTCTATTTTTCGAAATTGTTTTTGATATTCTACCATCTTCTCCTCTCAAAAGAGATGTTAGTGGTTTTGCTAATTTAGCATAATCTTTCACAAAGTGACCATAATAACCAGATAATCCTAGAAAAGATCTAAGATCCTTCAGTGTTCGGGGATACGGAAATTTAACTATTGCTTCTACCTTATTTGGATTTGTTTTGATACCATTTGACGTTACTATGAAACCTAGAAATTCTATTTCCTGTTTAAAAAAAATCACATTTATCTAGTTGAACCTTCATATTGGCTTTTTCGAGGGTATCGAAAATTCGTTCCATTCCTCTTTTCTGCACGATTTAATATCATTAGGTGGAATATCGATTTTAGCGTTATGGATTTCGCTCATAGATCCTGATCGTTCTCGTTGAGAAACCTTCAGTAAACTCGAAATGTCTTTATTTTGTTTATTCATTTTTTCTGCTAAACTATGTTCTTGTTTAGTTCCAACATCTGCCTGCGAATTATCACTTTTTAGTTGGTGTGTACCATCTTCTTTTACCGGATGCGGTGTTCTATTTATAGGCATAAATTATTATTAAATTTTATTTGTTCAGTCACTTTATATAAAAAAGACAAAAGAAAAATAAGAAAAAAATAAATAAATAAAATAAAACAAAAACTTTTATTAATAAATTACACAATAAGCGAATTACAATTGGTAAAATTTCTAAGTCAATTTAGAACACTTTTTCTTCTTTATTTATGTGAAGCTTTCAAGCTTTATATGCTGTCTCTATCAGCTGTTTTAGATGTGTGTGGAAAAATATTACGAGGGCTACTTTATATATTTCTGGCCTAATAATGAAAATGCGAATATTTATCATCAGAAATTGTTTTATTGTTTTTCAAAGTATTCTCCAGCCTGATTTATAGACTTTTGCATGCGCTCAAACCAATTGTCGAAGCACTTTTTCCACTCCGATTGAGACACCTCCAAGACATGGTTTTTAAACGCTTCAACAGCATCTTTTGGCGACGAAGCTCGTTGACCATGCATTTTTTCTTGATATGCGGGAATAAAAAGAAGTCATTGAGCGCCAAGTCAGGGTTGTACGGCGGATGACCCATAAATTTGACGTTTTGGTCGGTCAAAAAGGCGCTGGTTTGAGCCGATGTGTGAGAGCTCGCGTTGTCATGGTGAACAATGATTCATCTTCTCGTACTCTTTTTTAGAATTTCCCCGAAGACTTCAGGCAAGCAAATTGTGGTGTATCACTCAGAAGTGACCGTCCTTCGTTGCTTAAGCGGAACAGTCGCCACATGATCAGTTTTGCCGAAGAAACAGGCGACCATTTGCTTCGATGTGCTGCTTCCACGAACAACTTTCGTTGGATATGGCTTGTCTTCGAAGACCCACATGGTCGATTGTTGTTTTGTTTCGGGCTCATACGCATAGATTCATGATTCGTCACCTGTGGTGATCTTATACACGTCTTTTGGAGCACCGGGAACATATTTTTTCAACATTTCTTTGCACCAATCGAGACGAGCCTTTTTTTGAGCGATTGTCAAATTGTGCGGGATCCAATGAGAACAAACCTTTTTTACGGCCAGGTGTTCATACAATATCGAATGTATGCTGGTAGGAAAAATGCTCAAGGATGCCTCTATCTTACAGTGTGTCACATGACGATCTTACATTATCAGTTCACGCAAGGCATCAATGTTTTCTGGTACAACGGCCGTTGTTGGACAACCTTCACGAAATTCGTCGTTGAGCGAGCGTCGGCCACTATTGAATTCATTGAACCAGTTTTTTACAGTCCTTTAGGATGGTGCTTAATCGCCATACAAAGATTTAAGTCCATCATGCACTCTTATCGTGCCTAGGCAACACTAAGTGTTAATTTATCAAAGTTAAAATATTTTTTTTTGATTAAAAACAAAAGTTTTAAATTAATAAAAATTTAAGTTATCTTTTAAAATTAGGTACAATTTTATTAGATTTTTATTTAGAGTCACTGTCTCAATTGAGTTTTTTTTTTCTTATTCTGGAAAACATCACCTCACTTTACTTGTACTATTATCTTACCTCCACACATATAAGCATGATACTTTTGCCTTGTTCGAGTAATAGTATTGTCTCTCGAAGATGTACATATCTTATTTATTTCAAATTCAACATCAAACTCTGATGGTTTTTGAACGCTTCAACAGCATCTTTTGACGACGAAAATCGTTGGCCATGCATTTTTTCTTGATGTGCGGGAATAAAAAGATGTCATTGGGCGCCAAGTCAAGGCTGTACGGCGGATGACCCATAAATTTGACGTTTTGGTCGATCAAAAAGGCGCTAGTTTGAGCCGATGTGTGAGAGCTCGCGTTGTCATGGTGAACAATGATTCGTCTTCTCGTATTCGTTTTTCGAATTTCCCCGAAGACTCCAGGCAAACAAATTGTGGTGTATCACTCAGAAGTGACCGTCTTTCGTTGCTTTAGCGGAACAGTCGCCACATGATCAGTTTTGCCGAAGAAACAGGCGACCATTTGCTTCGATGTGCTGCTTCCACGAACAACTTTCGTTGGATATGGCTTGTCTTCGAAGACCCACATGGTCGATTGTTGTTTTGTTTCGGGCTCATACGCATAGATTCATGATTCGTCACCTGTGGTGATCTTATACACGTCTTTTGGAGCACCGGGAACATATTTTTTCAACATTTCTTTGCACCAATCGAGACGAGCCTTTTTTTGAGCGATTCTCAAATTGTGCGGGATCCAATGAGAACAAACCTTTTTTACGACCAGGTGTTCATACAATATGAAATGTATGCTGGTGGGAGAAATACTCAAGGATGCCTCTATCTTACAGTATGTCACATGACGATCTTACATTATCAGTTCACGCAAGGTATCAATGTTTTCTGGTACAACGGCCGTTGTTGCACGACCTTCACGAAATTCGTCATTGAGCTAGCGTCGGCTGGTTTAATGATTGAATTCATTAAACCAGTTTTTCACAGTCCTAAAGGATGGTGCTTAATCGCCATACAAAGATTTAAGTCCATCATGCAATCTTATCGTGCCTTGGCAACACTAAGTGTTAATTTTTCAAAGTTAAACTATTTTTTTTAATTAAATGTTTTAATTTAATAAAAATTTAACTTATCGTTTAAAATTAGGCACAATTTTATTAGATTTTTAGATTTTATTTTATTTGTTAATAAGAAAATATTAAAAGTTGCGGAGTGATTTATTTCGCTCGCACTTCATGTGGTTGTTAAACTCAACCAATCTCTTGGTATAATAGAATTTCTTATAAGCTCTGTACAACTCCAATTTTTAAACCTTATCCTTTATAAACTAGAAACAAATATGTGTTAGGATGAACACAATTTAGTTTCTTCTAATTATCGTTTCTGCAAATTTGGAGTAAACAAGCAACAACAAAAAAAAACTTTATTTTCGAATACCAAATCCGAGACCTGATATACGTTTAAAACGATATAAATCCAAAGTCTTGATTCCAATTTAACTAAATCCACATGGGATACATCAAATTCCGTTCGGATCCAAATCCATTTAAGATACATCAAATCCACTTTCGATTCCATTAAAAGTTTTTTTTTTCTTGTTATGGAAAACATCACCTCACTTTAATTGTACTATTATCTTACCTCCACACATATAAGCATGGTACTTTTGCCATGTTCGAGTAATAGTATTGTCTCTCGAAGATGTACATATCTTATTTATTTCAAATTCAACATCAAACTCTGATGGTTTTTGAGCTTTACCTAATTTTTTTGATAATTGACTGCGTTGTTAGACTGTACATCAATATTAAAAAATTATTTTATTAAACCACTTATTCAATCACCATCCGAAGCCGACTCTGTCGTCCATATATTTGATGAACCTTTCAATGCTTTCCCACGAAAGTTCAATAACCAACACCGCCGTGTTTGTTGTGCTATCTGATGGGATATCCTACTTAAATACATACGCTCTTTAATAATATTGTCCTTATCTATTTTGTTTATATTTAATATTGCTATACGATAAATCAAGAAGTGAAGTCTACCTATTAGCTGTTTGTATGAACGTCCTTTATTTCTTGATAACTGTGGCGTATAATTTGGTCCAGTATTCGATATGAATCATTTCCATATTGTCTAAACTCTTCCGAAATGTGCAGCTGAATATAATTATTTAAAAAGAAACCCTAAATTGTGATTCCTACACGGTTAATGTCACGATCTTTTCTAATAAGCATTGAAGTCTCCTGCTATTCGCATTGCTCCCTCTTGTTCGAGTAAAAAAAAATTCATCCCCGAATTCTCCTTAGTTTGAAGATCTGTAAACCTTCTACATCGCTTATAACGAATCAATGAGAAATGCTACTCTATTCAAAATAGTTTTTAATGTTTATAAACTGGTAATTAAGTTGTGCGTTTGGAAATTGAAACTATATATATATGTATATAACTTATAAGAATACAAAATATTATTAAACTTTCTTTATTGTTTTAAAGTTTTTTTTTCCTCCTACATACATGTTTTCACATATTCATATAAATCGTGCAATAAGTACTCAAGATTCGAGTCGTACTTAAATCATTTGCTAAATTTCACTTATACTTACTCTGACTCTGTGATTCACATACTTAACTCCATTTGACTCATACATAAACATGAAAGTATTTATAATTGATTTGACGGTTTTGTATTATGAGCTATTGCTCAGTTTAAGTTATTCACAAATAATGTCTTCAGACGTGTCAATATTTATTTAAAAAAAAAACAATGATACTGGTCTCTGAAAAGCCCATTTTGTTGACAAAATACGTGAGCCGCCTATAGCATCCTATAGTATCCTATCGCTGCTTACTGTATGAAGTCTATTAAAGAATGTCGTATATGAATTCGAAGTCTTCTTAACATCTGACTATGTACCCTCTCGCCAAAGTACAGAATAGCTCAGGCCGTACAGAATAGCTAATTGACGTTTAGTTCCTCGCTTGACAAAGGCCCTATCTAAATGAATTTCGACAGATTTTAAAGCCAATACAACACTAGATTGACTGCTTATGTTATTTCTCGCTTTATTTGTTTTTCTCCTGAGGACATTTGAGAAGTTTCGATAGTAAATAAGTCTGCTTAAAATATAGTTGGATATTTGTCGGTTGGAAAAGTAAATATTTGAAAAGAAGTTACTAGTATGTCTGTTCCTATATTACTGTCCTGAATTACACATATCTGTAAAATTTTGGTGTTTTGGATTTCTTTTCATATTTATTGGAAAATATTAAAACATTCGCCTAAAAATTTGAAAACGAAAACTAAAATCGAAAGTAGAGTAGGAAAAAAATAACATTGTCTGGTTGAAAGAAATTGGCAGCATTTTTATAATATGTTGAATGCTTTTTTTTGACATATGTTTTTTTATTGTGTTGTGTACAATATGATATGATTCGAACGACATGAATTTTGAAACATATTTTCAGTGAACATTCACAATAGACTGATTTTTGAATTTGGCAGCATTAAAAATGTAGACTTAAATTCTTTTGCGAGTAAAACTTAACTCTGAGGATTTTGCGAGTATTTTTTTTTTGCTACTCTGAAAGAAAAAATTACAGCTAATTATATAGACTAGTTTATAAATTTAGCAACCCTGCGTTTTGAGGTAAGCCAGTCGTTCTGAAAAAGTTATATAGGATTCACATGAGAGTTTTTATTATTATTTTAGCTGTCAAAATTTTAAACATGAAAACATTAACATGAATTCAGTATTAGGTTTAGTTTGCAGTGCTGCTGCATATGACATTCTTCAAATAAGTGTTCGTCTTTTTGCATAAGACTTACTAAAGAACACACTTAATTCTATGTTTACACTTACAGTTATGGAATCTGAAGAGCTCTTTTTTTGTATGAATTAATTGAGATATGTTAAACATAATATATGAATAATAGCAAGTGATTGCTTCTTTAAAATAGAGACAAATGATTGCTAGTTTAAACGGCTTGGAATCAAAGTAAACAGATTTATGGCTTTTGATGAGTGTACTCATTTTCTTGATGGCTTTTAATGACTTCATTCATTTATTTAAAATTATTAATTGAAGCATATAAAGTACAGTTATACTGCTTTTGCCTACTTATAATACATTTGCCAAATAAGATGTTTTTTTTTAAAAAAGTAATATAAATCTGAATATTTTATATAATATGGTTTTTTAATAACTTTTAAAACTGTTTGTGAATTAATCTATTTTAATACCGAATGCCAAATTAAAAAATTCAAAATTGTATTTTTATTGCATTACACGAATTTTTCAAACAAAATAAGAATTAAATTTACCTATACTTATAATACATCACATATAGATATAACACTTGTATATACATAATGACATAGCTGTAATAAGTAATAAGTTATTTAATTTATTTTGTATATTTTCCGTCCATAAACTAATAAAACAATTTGTAAATGAGTGGGATATAACTTAAGCAACAGATTTTTAACTGACCGGGCAGAACATTTTATATGTGATACTATAAATATGCGGCCGGCATCCATGAAATTATAATTTCATTTCTGTAAGTACTTCGGAGAAATAGTTTTTATTAGTATTTTATCGTAATAAAATATTAGGTCTGTTCCACGAGCTACTCGTAGTAAGTTTGAGTAACGCTGTGTATATGCAAATGCGTTCCACCAGCAAATTTTCGAGTAATTGAGAGCATCTGAGAGAGCGTAACATCCCTGTCGAAATTTAAAAAGTGTTGCACAAACTCTATTCGTACATATTATCAGCTGTTTTGGTTTGAATTTAATTTTTTGTGTTGTTTATTCACGCGGCACTGGTGTTCTTACCAGACTTAACACAGAGCTGTTCCATGAAAATCTGTGTAAAGATCGTAATTTGACACTTTATTTGTGTTACACTCTCAGTTTGTATTTTACTTGAGTTTTACTATGAGAAGATCGTGGAACAGACCTACTATAAATATACGGACGACATCCATGAAATTATAATTTCATATTTATCAATATTAAAATATTAATATTTATTCTTATTAATATTTTACCGAAATAAAATATCAAATGTCTGAACGTACTTTTTCTCACTTTTTTAATTAATGTCTATAAAATTAGTAATAAACTTTTTAATCAACCGTTGTTGTTTCGAATATAAAAAAGTGGTGTCAGATCTGGTGCCTTGCTAATGGGTTACTTTCAAATAGAAAAACCAATTATATGTACAATTTAACCAAATACCACCGCATATCATCGGTCTAAGTACCCCATTTATTTTACAACTATTATTGCCCTGTCAGTTAAGCATTTTATAAAAAATTCATTCGTTTTTTTATTCAATTACTAAATATATCTCACTCATAAATATATGAATTAATTGTTTATTACAATTTTATTTTTATTTATTTAGCACCAATACAAGTCATGTTAATTCTTTTATTATACAAATTAAATGAAAAACTAAATATATTATCAATATTGCATTTAGTATATAAGAAAAAACGATTTCATAATGTATTTACATTTTCATATTTAAAATATTATTTATCTTATTTTAAATTTATTTATTTAACTTCATTAAAAACGATAACTATCGATAGAGAATAGCCAAACGATTAATTTAAAAATACGTTTAGTATATAAGAGAAAACGATTTCAAGATGTAGTGCGTTACACGCTTTTAAACTCATATATATATAAAATATTGTTTATGTACTATTAATTTTAATTTTCTATGATCTATATTGGTTAGTTCATGTATTTGAACTTATTGAAAATGATTACTACCGATATATAACTTCATCAAAATTATGACTATCGATAAACAATAGTCAATGCGTATAATATAAATATGAGAACTAATGGAAATAGCAGATATAAATCTACTATAAACCTATGTGACCGTTTAAAGATACGAAAAGACAACATGAACATCAGAACGTTATTAGAAGCCTCCAGATTAGGTTAAGCTGAAAAAGTTCTTACAGACCCATCTATAACGATTTAAGATGGAAAAACTGCTGCGAGCTCCGAACTATTAAATCAAACTTCTTTTTATATTTCGACACCAAAACTGGTGGTCAGAGCGGGGTTTCGGTATGTTAATGACTAAAAAGACACGTGACTTGCTGTGCTCGAGTGGTACCTTGTTAACGAAAGCGTATTGTATATGCCAAATTCAAAGCCAGTCGGCAAAACATCTCAATTATACACTGAAACTGCGAATGTTAAGAAGGACAAATTCTATAATCAACTGTAAACTATTTATAGTGAGATAAACACTAATAATATCAAAATTATAATGGGCGATCTGAATGTCAAAGTAGGCTCTGACAATAGTGACTGTAAATTAGTGATTCGGGTACATAGTATCGGTTTAGTCAACAACACTCGTAACAGACTCATACAACAAATTGCGAAATGTAAAAATTATCCATAGCATGTATTTTCTTCTCACACATGGAATATACATGGACGTTGCCAAATGGTCGAATCAAGAACCAGATCGATCATTTCTGCCTCAACCAACGCCACAGGTCATACGTTCATAACGTCAGACCATTCAGAAAAGCCGATATGCATTCCGATCATCAACTCGCAGTTGGCAGTATAAGAATCAAGCTATATGGAATTTAGTAAGCATATATAACAGAATAACAGAAAAAATTATACGCTTACTTAAAGCTCATATTCATGTTGAGTCTTTTTCGAGCTATTGCATCTGGGCACTTTTACTTTTTGATAACTGAGGAGTTCCTGCAGAGTCCCACCCTTCTCACTGACTGATTTATGTATTCCTCAAAAGCAACATATGCTGACACAAGCAGTCGAATTTTGTATTATTACAATATCAACAAACCAATAAACGTTAAAAGAGGAGTTAGGCAAGGATGTGTTTTATCGACTCTGCTGTAATGTGCGAGGTTAGTCTAGTCGCTTATCGAGAGGCATAGTATGGAACCACTTCCGCAGCCTAAAAGATCTTGATTATACTGACGATATAAACCTTTTAAGCAGCTCAAGTCAACAGCATGCAGAACAAGGTTAGTGTTAGCATAGCTTGAGTCTACAGGACTAAACTGGTCACAATTACAAATATTACCTCTAAATATAATAAGTTCTCGTAATTGGATGGATGAAACCTTATGCTCCCAAGTGGAGAGAATGAAGGGGAAAAAAAATATTATTTTATTATTTTCTTTCGCATCAATAAACTAACCAATAAAAAGTCTGAAAATTAAAATAAATTATTAAAAACAATTTGTCACGAATAAATGTAATAACATTATTATTATTATTATTATTATTATTATTATTATTATTATTATTATTATTATTATTATTATTATTATTATTATATATGTATGTATGCTGATATGTGCAATTACTACTAACCTTAAAGTTAAAATATAAATACTTTAGAAAGAACAAAAAAAAATATTGTAAATTATTATTTAACTTTATAAAACTATTATTTATATTGAATAATAAAATACATTGTTTATACTTAAGATAATTAAATAAAAAATAAAAAAATAATTACTGCCTCAAAAGGATTTCTTTATTTTAAAATATGTTTTTCACAACGAAATTACACGTAAGTATTATGGAAAAAAAACGGTTATTTAGGCCGTCCGAAAACGCACTTAGACCATGAGATACATTATGATACCCTTAAGAATTTGACTCTATCACTATAACCATTCAGTACTAGCCACAAAGCCATTGACACAAGCTAGGGAAATAGAATTTAGCTCTCTTAGTGAATTGAAAAAGTGCGACCCTAACTAGGAGAGCCTTTGTCTTGCGAAAGCAGGTCACTGTACCAGAAGGTGTATTGGTGATTCCTCTTCGTCAGTTCTATGAATCTGGCTAGGTCCCTAATATTGTAGGATACTAGCTCAATCAGATTGGGGCCCCCTAAGATTATTGATTTTTTCCTAGCTAAAGACACATGAGATGAAACACAGTTTCCTCCTCGTCCTCAGAGCCACAATCTTATATTATAATATCAAATTTTAGGTTGTACTTGGATGAATTATATTGTTAGCTTCTAAGTTAGTTTTCTAGATAGCGCAACAAAAGCATGTACCTAATGCGCTATATAATAAAATAAATAACAATATGTATAAACTGAAGTATACATACATATACCTATACAAGCTTACACAATTATAGATTAAGAAAAGTAGGCGAAAAATTTCATATGAAATTTGGTATTAAAATCTAAAACTATATATTCATATAAATTTTTTTTCTTATACAATACGTTTCATATTTTCGGCTCTGAATTTTTTTGGCTAACATTTTCAATGATTTTGGAAATTAAACCGATATTTTGAAAAACTTAACTTTATTTTATTGAATTGCAAAGTTTGAAGTTTGTGAACCCCAAAAGAAGTGCAAATTTTGAAGTCAACACCAAACAAAGTTTTCAAAGGTACTATTAACGCTTTCTTTCGTAATTATAATTTATGCTTTGCTTTATTAAACATAATTATGTATTAAGCTTTTTATTATATATTTACTGTTTATATGTAACTTATGTAAATTTTTTTCATTTACATATGTTCATTTTTTGCAATATTTGTGGGAATAACTTAATCACTTTTTCCAAAATTTACAGTAAATATTATAAAAATCAATATAATTTAAAATAAATAACATATTTCTTAACTTTAGTGAAATTTTCATACACTTTCATTAACGTATTTTAGCGGTATGTTAGAGCTGCCAACCTTTTATTTTAATTCAAGAAAATTTTTTATATGAAATCTGTCAATTTTTTTTTTAAATAAATTTTATTTACTTTGACTTTTTTATCAGTGTTATTTGTTTCTTATCTTTCAATTGTTAAATTTTATTGTCAAACAATTTTTATTGTCAATTAGTTTTAGAATTTTTTTTTTATTGAATGTTTCAATAATTTGGTGTTAATCACACAACAGTTATTAATTTCAAATAATTTTCGTAAGTATCTAAGTTATTTTGCTAAATAACGCAATTATTAAAATTTAGTTCTAAAGTATCATTATATATTATATATTAATTATAATATTTAGAAACATTAAAAAAATCTGAAACTCTTTCCATGCAAAACTCACCACTTTGCAATACTGCAGAAATGTCAAAAGATGTGTTTATATTGTTTTGACGTTTTTGCAATGCGTGTCAATGGACAAATGTCAAAAATCCGTATGTTTTTTTCCGGCATATAAATAGTAATTTTTAGTGATCAACAGATTTTTTACAATATAACTTCATTTTAAATGAAAATAATAGAATACATTAATTTATTTAACAGATAATTTTAGTTGTGTGAATAAGAAACTGGTATTTGAATAAAATGGCACATTCAACTCCTCAGGTAAGTAGAAAATTAGTTGCTGAAATATTGTGACGCAATAGTTAAGCAAAACAGAATTTGTTGTATTTATATATTTATTTTTAATATTCCTAACATTACTAGGGTATTGGCCTGTTAAATGGATTTAAGCGCGTAACACGCTTTGATAAAGGTCTTGGTGCACAATTGCCGGAAGCTTACAAGAAATTCTGGCGTGAATGGAAGGTTATGCGACCAGCTGCTGTCCATTATATACCAAAAGAAAACGAATGGGAACGTGATGAGATTACTGGTCAAATCAAATCTTTTCAAAATGTGGATATACCCTTAATCGATACACCAGAATCGCATGAAGGTATATGGGGTGGTGAAGCAGTTATCAAAGGTTTTCAAAAACGCTCACGTACAAAACGTCGAGTGCCTCACTTTTGGGTGCCAACATTACGACGATCAGTCGTCCACAGCGATGTATTAAAAAAGCATATATCTGTGGTTTTGACAGATCGAACTTTGGAGAAAATACATGAAAGTCGTGGATTTGATCATTATCTTTTAAAGGTTGGTAAATATTTTATTAATTTAATTATTTATTATTAAACCTACATAATGTTTGTGCTGATTGAAAGATAATATTTACTTTAACTTGATGTTAATATTATATATAAGTTATGATGAATGAAATATAATATTCACTTTAACTTGATCTTAATATTATATATAAGTTATGCTGAATGAAATATAATATTCACTTTAACTTGATGTTAATATTATATATAAGTTATGATGAATGTAATGTAATATTCACATTAACTTGATGTTAATATTATATATGCAAGTTATGCAATATCGATTATATAAACATAAAGTTTACTCTTAAAGCTTTAGTACTACCAACCTAGGCATAACAATAGTCGAGCCAACAAATAGGCGTAACAAGTCGAACATTATAGTTCAATAAAGTTATACTTACTAAAATGTATGCACGGAAAACATATTGAATATATTATTTTAGCTGCTCGTACAAATGAAATTAACCACTAGATTAGAATTTTAGTTCTGAAAATCTTATGCATGATTCAATACAAATTTGTGTGCACAAAGTTGCAAAAAAATTCAGAGAGTGTTTTCTTAATGTTCTGATCTTCAAAGAAGATCAAACTTATATAAATTATAGTCGCTTTATAATACATGTTCATATCACACACCATTATATAAGATGCTCAATGCACGATTAACCTAGTCGCTAGGTACTGTAGTTAACACTACTCTTATTGTAGTCCAATTATATGGAATACAGCCAGCGACTGTAGTTTAATCGTGCAAGAGTATTTTAATAGTAAACAATAGTTAGTAATAATTAAATTTATTGGACGACATATTCTTTTCGTCGTAATTTCAACCTTTTACTACACCTAAACTAGTTTTAGCTAGCCCTCATCCCCATACTTTTTCCTGCTCATCTTTAGATTGGAAGGTGAAGTGAAAAGAGGACTAAATCTTTCGCAGTTAGAGAGCCTTAATGCAAAAATGCTTATCTTTATAATACTGTATTATATTCTCTGCTTAAACCCCCTTCATATTCCATTCCTATATGCTATTTAACAGTTCTCTTTGGATTATAAGAACAATAATCTTACCTCACTATTTCTATTTTGTATTTATTAATTTTTATACAGTTTAAAATTTTTAAATGAATAATTTCTTACGATCACATCAATTCTTACTAATATTATTTATTTTTAGTATCCTGCTTGTGATTTGCGTTCCATTCTGGCTCTCAAAATTAAGCGACATATTTTGCTGGAGTTATTAAATGGTTGTCCAACACACAATGAAAATCCTAATGAACAAGAACGAATCCTAAAAGAATACCAATGTTATCTAGAAGCGGTATATATAATCAATATATTATTTTTGTTGTTTATTAATAATTATTTACAATTTTATAAAGTATACAATTGAAGAAATAGATTGGTATGGTCATACATATCAAGAGGCTATTAAAAAACTACTTCAACAAATTCGAAAAGAAAGTGCTACGCTACCACACAAAGTAGAATTCCGTATGAAATTACTAGAGCAACTGCGTAACACAAATAATCCAAATGATAATACAGTTGAAACTAGTAGTCCCACAAATGACGATTCAAAGATAGCAAAGGACAAAATATCTTCAACAGAAGCGATTAAGGACAAGATTACAGAAATAGCTGAGTTGCGTCAATTTAAATTATTTAATACAAACAAAAAATAATATGTTTTTTCTTATTCTTATACTTTTTGAAAATGATTATAGTGTTCCTAAACAATCATCAGATGCATCAACATCTTCTTGGCTTTCGCGCATTAATCCATTTGGGCGAAAACAAACATAAATCTATAAAATAAAAATTAGAACAGCATATATATTATACATTCCTTATATATGCTGTATAATTAAATATAAAAACAAAAGCTAAAACAAAAAAAAAAAACAAAAAAAATATTAAAAAACAATTTTGGGCAAAGAGACAACAAAAAAACATTAAAAAACTTAATAACAACAACTTATTAAAATCACAAAACAATTTTGGGCAATTTAATGATGGGACATAATAATACCATATATCAATTTTGGGTAATTTATCAATGGGACATAATAATATATCAATTTTTGGACTAATTTAAATAATTTGGTTAAACAAAATTTCGGATAAATTATACTACTTATGTGCTATTGTAATACTATTAAGTGAGTTATTACTATCGTACACTGAGTAGCTACTATCACCCCCTAAATTATTCGTCAATATTATACAAGTTAATCAACTGTTATTTATTGTATAAAATAAGAAAACAATTTAATTTAATTCATATTTAAAAACAAATGTTAAGCGTCGTCACCATTAATTGATCAATTAAATACATACAATTGTAATAAACATTTCCACTAATTCCAAAAACAAAAAAAACATCATACATCGACATAATGAGTTATTCCTCCGGTCACACTATACCAGAAAATCATCGATTAATTTAAGTGTTGAATGTTTTATTATGTGCCATTTTTTGAAACTCTCCCAACAATATAAAATGTTAAATGATATAAATTGTAAAAAATGAGAACAACACATAAACAAAAATATTGCAAAACTGTAACTTAGAAAACCCAAAAAGATTAGAATATAAAAATTAATCACATACACAACAAGCCGCCAGTTTTCAATGAAACGATATATTGTATTTTAATTTTAAATTTTTCACATAACTTACATATGCTATTATTCTATCTTTCAAAAACATCATTGTTTTAATTTAATTTAACATAAAATGTAAATTTTACAAATTTTCATTATTTGTACACTTTAAAGTGTAAAATAGCAATAAGCAATGCTTTTGCATCTTTTTTTTTGTTAAATTAAATAATAAACAATTTTATAAGAACAAAAAAATTTGTAGCCACAAACACACCAAATAAATTCCTTTTATTTATTAATATTATTGGATAAATTTAAAAGTTATTTCACACGAAATTCACTATACAAAAGTACAATACAAACTTTCAAAATCAAAGAGCGTAGGACCGAAATAAAAAAAAAGTAAAACAAAAAGATTGTTTTTTATTTTACAATTAATATAATGTATTTATTTATGTCTAATATATTTTTTGTTAATAATAGCATATCTCAGATATATATAAATGTTTTTATTTTAAATTGTATTATAATTGCAATATAAAAAATTGTTCGTTTTTTAAAATACTCAAAGCGTGTACACAACGGAATGCAAGTTCTTTAGTTAACTTAATACAATACACATAGAACTCTTAAAGGTGTTACTCTGTTTATGCGTGTGGCCATTAAATTGGAAATAAAATTTAATATAGTGTTACCTGAATAATGGATCTAACAAATTGCTACAGTATTTATGTCATATGGCTATTGGTTTATATTAGAAACTAATATACAGCCTTATTCGAAGAATAGATCTAAGAAAGTACTACTCTGTTTACATCATGTGGCTATTGGATTGGATAGTAGACTTAATACACAGCATTATTCGAAGAATAGTTCTAACAAATTTTAGTTTATGTCTTATAGTCATTGGAGCTGATGGACGACAATGCACAGCGTTATCCGAAGAATAAATCTAACAGAGCGCTTCTCTATTTATATCATGTGACTATTGGATTGGACAGAAAACAGTACACAGCGTTATCCGAAGAATAGCTCTAAGAAAGTACTACTCTGTTTATATCATGTGGTTCTGGATTGGATAGTAGACTTAATACACAGCATTATTCGAAGAATAGATCTAAAACATTTTAGTTAATTTACGTCTTATGGTCATTGGATTAAATGGACGACAGTGCACAGCGTTATCCGAAGAATAGATCTAAAAAAGTACTACTCAGTTTATATCATGTGGCTACTGAATTGGATAATAGACTTAATGCACAGCGTTACCCAAAGAATAGATCTAAAAAATCTTAGTTTATGTCTTATAGTCATTGGAGCTGATGGACGACAATGCACAACGTTATCCGAAGAATAAATCTAACAAAGCGCTTCTCTATTTATATTATGTGGCTATTGGATTGGACAGAACACAGTGCACAGTATTACTCGAAGAATATCTCTAAAGAAATTCTACTGTTTACCTGTTTACGTCTTGTGATCATTGAATTGTGCAGCACACGTAAAAGTTTGTTTAGGATTGGTCAATGGTATTTAGGGGCTTCGGGTTAGGCTAAGACCACCCTATGCACTGCGACCAGTTTGATGTATTGTGGACTTGGTTAGGATTAGTTCATGACCGTGTACCAAAAAAAAAGTAATTGTGTGCTTTTGCCGAAAATGGTTGCCATATCATCGTCAAATAAGAAATATATATATATTATATAAAACTCAAAATTAGGTCCATTATGTTACTAGAGTTAGGACACACTGACTATTCTAGGGAACTTCTATTTCAGGTGGTATAAACAATTTAATTATTTAAATAAAACAGACAATACCTTTTATCTATATCTTTATCTTAATATCGCTTCAAAACTTGGGAGAAGGAAAGACCCTATTATACAGAAGAATATAAGTTGGATTTAAATCCAATTACTAAATCGTTGAAATGATCAAAACTTTGATATTATATGAGAGTTTTCTTTTTCAGTATTCTTTTTCAAAGAACATAATTGCACATAAGTTTAAATATGTTGCATAGTTCTTGTTGAAGGATAACGCAGCTGATAAGAGCACACCATTTATTCCCTGTAATAAAAACCCTATAACATTTCAATTCGAATGCACTTAAAAATAACTTATAAATATAATAACAATAATAGTAGAAAAAAGTATATATACCTGCATTATAGTCGATCAGCTATACATATTTTTTGCGATTATTAAAGTATATATAAAAATGCATAAGAGCACGATTTGTACACGTTTAAATATAGATAGATAGATAGATATATGTTAAAAGTATTTGTGCTTTGAACAAGTATGACGACTAAGTAGATTATTAAACACTAATGCTTCAAAATGTTCGAGCAGTTCAAATAAATTCGTATTCTAACATTTAGATCGAATACAACAGGTGTTCGAGCTAGATCGAAGATGTTCGAACTTTTTCGAAGATGTTCGAATTTCGTCGAAGATGTTCGAACTTCGTCGAAGATGTTCGAACTTGGTCGAAGATGTTCAAGCTAGATCGAAGATGTTCGAACTTCGTCGAAAATGTTCGAGAGCAACACGTACATCTCATATATACAATATATCATAAGAATCATAGTAGCATATGGTGTGCAAACAATTTCAAACGACGAAATACAAATATTGCCCGAGCATATGCATACGTAAATATCAAAATGAACAAAGATGATCGATCAACTCGCATAATTTTTGAAGCTCTACTAAAAACAAATATATAAATCACAATCACATAAACGAATAAAGATTACACAAGTTACGCGATAGGATTTTTCTTCATTAGCTCAATATCTGCAGCCATCATATCATTGACTAATTCACTAAAAGTTACTTTTGGAGTCCAGTTAAGTTCACGTTTCGCTTTGCTTGCATCACCTTGTAATAGATCGACCTCGGTTGGTCGAAAATATTTAGGATTTATACGTACACGTACAATATTAGAATTTTTTTCAATGCCAACTTCATCTATACCCTCTCCACTCCATACTATTTCACGTCCAATATATTTGAAAGAAACTTCCACAAATTCACGTACACTATGCGTTTCTCCAGTTGCAATAACATAATCAGATGGTGTATCCCGCTGCAACATTGTCCACATAGCTTCCACATAATCGATGGCATGTCCCCAATCACGTTTAGAATCCAAATTACCCAATTCAAAATATTCCATTTGATTTAGAAATATTTTTGCAACTGAACGTGTTATCTTGCGAGTTACGAAATTCTCTCCACGCCTCGGTGACTCATGATTAAATAATATACCATTGCAGGCGAACATATTATAGGCTTCCCGATAATTTACCACAATCCAAAAGCCGTACATTTTGGCGCAAGCTAATAAAGAAAAATTATAAATTAATTTAATTTCAAAATTTTAGAAAATTATTATCATTTATATATTTATATAATATAAAAAAATTGTCTGATAGTTGATTTGATAATCATTGCAAAAGATCCATAAATTTATTGTTGGAGGAATTATAGCATGAGAATAGAAAGTCTTTAAATTTAAATTTTAAATTTATACTTACCATATGGAGATCTGGGATAAAATGGTGTTTGTTCGTTCTGTGGTGTTTCCACTACTTTGCCATATAGTTCTGAAGTGGAGGCTTGATAGAATTTTACAACTTTTTCCATCCCACAAGTACGTATGGCGTCAAGTATACGTAAAGTGCCCACAGCATCTACTTCGGCAGTGTACTCACTCAAATCAAAGGATACTTTAACATGTGATTGTGCTGCTAAATTATAAATTTCTACTGGCTTTACCATGTTGATAATTTTTACCAAACTGCTGCTATCTGTCATATCACCATAATGTAATTTCATTTTACCACCTTTATGTGCTTTTGGATCGGCATAAAGATGTTCTATGCGTGAAGTGTTAAAAGTACTGGCACGTCTTATAATTCCGTGTACTTCGTAATCCTTTTTTAGTAAAAATTCGGCAAGATATGACCCATCCTGAAAATATAAGATATATTATTAATTATATTCTTAAATAGAAATAAAAGTTTCTAACTGGAGAAACTAGTTTTGTTAGAGTAACGTTTTTATCGATAGAAAAACCAGCCACGTTTTCAGACAGACGAAAATGTTTACAATAGTCACAAGCTACAAAGGGTGTAAGGATATAAGCAAAAGTACGATAACTTATATTTTACAGAAATTATAAATAATGAGCTCCTTAAAAAAATCATATAAGACCACATTAAAGCATCCAAGGTTCCAAGAACAACCGACTATACGTCCCGGAGCCACTCGTTATCGACAACAAAGTGCCGTTCGATTCCTCCTAAGTGAACTACACAAGACGTTCTCAACGGGCTACAATCACAACAACAATTTACAAGCATCCAATTTTTTGAAAAGTTCTATTCCAACAATTGTCTTGCTTTTGATGGCGGACTAATACTATAAATTAGACTAATATATATACCATATTTAAGATATATATTTCTAGAACAATTGATTCGCCATGTATATATGGCTACGAGACATGGAGATTAACTGAAACTGAAGCCAGCAAGATAACAGTGTTTGAAAGGAAAATACTCAGTAAAATGTTTGACCCCGTGAAAGATAACGGGATGTATCGCATAAGACACAACCACGAGTTATGAAAAAGCAGCGATTAAGATGGGTTGGGCATGTTATAAGAATGCCGGATACGGGAGTAGCGCTTGGGATCTATGCAAGTAGGAACCAGCAGAAGAAAAGGACGACCAAGAAAACAATGGAAAAACAGTATGTAGCAGGACTTAGAAGAAATAAAAATAAGAAATTGGAAAACAAGATAAAAAAACAGAGAAGAATGGAATACTGTTGTGAAGCAGGCTTAGGTTCTACATAGACTGTATAGACACGGATGATGATGATGATTTGTAGAACAAAATAAAAATTTTTACAACTGATAAATATTATATAAATATTCCATATAAATTAGAAGAGATGTAATATAACCTTTTATCGGGCATCACCTTCTGCATGCCCTTATTCGTTCATGAAAAATACTATCTCATTCCCAATTTCACAAATGTATGATTCTTGGACTCAAGTATTTTAATCAGCTATTCACAACTTCTATCTTTCTTTTAAACTCGTTATTAAAGTTTAAGAATGCAAGTATATACTCAGAAATCAAAACATTAAAAGTCGGTGCACCTGAACTTGTGCAAAAAATTCTGTCAGAAATGTTTAAAATGTTTATAGATGATTCCAAAATATGTTAAGGTATCAATACCGGTATATACTCGACAAGACTGCTCATTATAAAGTTTGCACACCTGTCTTACTAGTTTTACGTGTTCAAGCAAAAGTGTTTAAACTGGTCTATTAATTAGTCTATTAGTCTACTATTAAGTAATCTGTTGATTGCAAACTAAACATTTACAAATAACATTATATATATCAAATAGTTAAGCTGCAGTTCACAACCTAAATTCATCCATCACAACCTCTTACCTGAGGGAAGACTACGAAAGAAGCCTAACCACGTTAAGCGAATAACTAATAAATATAAATAAATATTTCTCTAATTGAAGTGGCTAAGTTTCCCCGCCTTGATTCATATTCGCTTCAATTATAATCCCATCTATCTCCAATCTATTCTTACTTCTTACCAGCATATATCCTAAACGATATACACGTATTTGCTTTCATGCTACCTTATTGACAGATCTTCGCGGGTTCAAAAACAACAAAGACTTGTTACTCTGAACCGGAGTCCGCTCTAAATATAGAATGAACCAAAAAATGTGATCAACTAAAAAGAGAATAGCCACGTGAGATGCATTTGCAAAACCGTTTAAGGAGTATAACTAATATACACATTTAAATTGTAGATGTAAGACTGGCAGATTTTAATGGTCTCGATGCGGCTTTAAGTAAACATTAGACCGAATATCTCTAGACTAACTGGCAGAGAGACTGGATATCTCACCTCATTCACACTGGTTTGGCACATATAATTAGCCAGATTTAGCAATTTTTTATTTTCTATCTGTATTTTCTGCTTTTTCAATTAAAACGACATTCCACAATCTTGAAGACCTAGCGGGAATGGATGCTCCTAAACCAAAGTAACTGGATTTAACTAAATGTGTACTCAACCTACTAAATAATCAGTTGGAAACGAGTTTGTGATAGTAAAATGATACAAAACTGGTATTTTGAGTTATGAATTGAGAAAGTTATTACTTTACCCAATGCTAGCACTGAAATTGCGACCAAGACATTAATCAATAAGGCTAAAATTGATATGGGTATTAGTGATACCAAACATTTTGACAACGTCATAAGAAGTAGACAAATACCACCAGAGTTACTGTAGCATTTGGAAAGCATTTTTTATCCCACCATGTCTAGTGAGAAATTTAGTTATTTTTATTAAAATGAGAGATCGCCATTATGTAGCTAATTTTATTAAATAATAATTATTAAATAATAAATATTAAATAATAATTATTAAATAATATTTATTAAATAGTAATAATTAAATAATATAATTTTGAATTAAATATAAAGTGAAGTTAAAAGAAGTAGAATCACTAATAAAGAAAATTTTATTAGAAGTATTAGAAACAATGCTTTTGAATACTCTTTTCCAATGTTATAACAACAAAACGAATATTTTAGAAACAACGGCCGATTGTTCATCTTAGTGCCATAAACTAAAGTAATTACCACTTTTTATATGTCGCCACTTTTAAGCAATTACACATAATTGATTCAACAAAATAATTGATATGACTACGATATTCTAGGCTCCGCAATCTGAGAAAAGATTTTTATATAGTTCGCTATTTTAAGCAACTATTTTCATTACGCTATATGTTGATATAATATTTTCGTAATCAATTTTAAAACCTTACATGCTTGTTGCCATTAGATGGCATATCTATCTTGTTTATAACAGTGTAAAACGTTTACAAATAAATCTCGTGAACCAAATTGTATTGGTACATAGCCTGGTTCCAAGAACGACCACCCATCGTATTCGACGATCAAGTACTGTTCAACATTTTCAAAATGGACTATACAAATGGTATATAGCCTAGTGGAAAATGGCACTTTTTTGACTTCGACGAGTGGCTCCGCGACGTAGACCCGGCCGTTCTTGAAACGTTCAAGTACCGTTCAACACTACCAAAATGGACTATACCCGAAAACCCTAATTGTAACTTATAGTGCATGCTCAGTAAAGAATGAATTTCAAGACTTTATTGTGACACAGAATATATTCTAAAAAACAATAAAAATAATTATTCAAATTATACCAGAAATTAATCTATACTTACATTAATAGTCAAGAAATATTTTATTTATAGCGAAAAGTGGAACAATATGTTATTTAATGATTCATAATTTTTATGGTGGGTTGTTCAACTGATAAGCAGAAAGAAGTATTCACATGGAGGCCACAAGTTTGTAAATAAAAAGCTGGCCGCTAATAAATGCATTATATGTGCTAACTTAAAATTTTCAAGAAATATATTTTGTATAAAGGTAACTTTAACAAAGTTATTTAAATTTAATATTACATAAATAAAGCGATTTGCTTAATGCAAAGGATTTAATTGAAGCATAATACCTGTCCCGTGATGCCGGTTATCAGTGCAATTTTTGGTCGAACTCCGTCACCAGCACCATTTGCTTGACTGTCATTGTATTCAGGAACTACAGGAGATATTGTGCAGTTTGACCCATTATTAGAAGACATATTTCAATATTTTTTTTAAATTAATTGCTAAAATTTATTACAATAAGTTATATCTAAGCAATGATGTGTATTCTAACTAAATTACACACACAGAGCAACAACAAAACAATACGTCAACAAACTGTAAGCACTTTTTTGACTGAAAACTGCACCACCCTATACAAGAACCAATCACCTACAAGTATCAAATGGCGTCGCCTTTTATTGTTTACGACAGCCGGTTATGATTGACAGTTGGTGACAACAGGTGATTAATGTGTTCGGAATGTATTTATAATGTGTTCGGCTGAATGTAAATGTGATATCAAGTATATAATAATGTATACATATAATTTATATGAAAATGAATATAATTCATTTTAGAATATCTGAATAGAACAATGCAAAATAATAAGAGATAAGAAAATATACAGAAATAACAAAAAAGTGGAATGAGGAAAAAACTATTCTTTACGTTTATTGTAATTTAGTAAAAGTATTTTTTTTTTTGAGTTTAGAAGCTTTATCAGCTGAAAAATTACTAATTTCACTTAGTTAAATTTGATGTTGAACGATTAAAACTTAAATAATTAAAATAAATTAAATAATATAATAATAATAAAATAATATATAATAACATATAAGCGATACATCGATATAAAAATACTAAAAATTTATAATCGTTAAGAAGTTTTGACACGTCATAGCTTTATATTGCAACTTGTTAAAGTCTTGCATATAACAAATATAACTTATATAATAGACTTTTGTGTGTTTTATTGTTCATATTTACTTTAACTGTACAATTTATCTTTCTTGTTTGACATTTTATTTAAATAGAGAAATTTACTTAATTTATATATGTACGTTAGTCGATGTATAATTACTATAAACGATAATATAAGAAAAATTCTATCTGTTAAATTTTTATTATATGTAATAAGTCTGTTCCACGAGCTACTCGTAGTAAAACTAAAGTTAAACACAAGTAAAGTACAAACTGGGAGCGTAACACAAATAAAGTGTCAAATTTCGCTCTTAACACAGATTTTCATGAAACAAGTTTGTGTTAAGTCTGGTGAGAACACCAATGCCGCGCAAGTAAACAATATAAAAATTTAAATTCAAACCAAAACAGCTGATTCACACATCAACACAAATATTACTTGAAATAAATGCACGAGTAAAGTCTGTTTAGCACTTTTTAAGTTTCGACAGGGATGTTATGTTCTCTCAGATGCTCTCATTTTCTCGAAAATTTGTTGATGGAACGCACTTGTGTATACATAGTGTTACTCAGAGTTGCTACGAGTAGTTCGTGAAACAGACCTAATATATGTATGTGCAGAAAAATTTGCATGAAAAAATTTTTGTAGTAGTTGATTTTAAAAATCGTCGTTATAATTCTCTAATTTTGTCACCTTGGTCGTAAATAGTTTAATTTCATTTAAGACTCCGCTTTTGGTAATAAAGTTGCTATACGTCACTTTATTTAACACTCTGCTGTATATGATTAAGTTAGCATATGTGTGTCACATCTATATACAAGTGGTTCTGATAATAATTGCATTTATCATACAACGTTGGTGATGACAGCGAGTTAGAAAGTGTGTTTAAAAACATTTATACTGGCTGATAAAAACACTTATAGGTGCACTTTCGGTGCTAACAAGTGCCACAGGGTTTTTGCAATCAATTGGAACTGTTTAGAAAACAGGTACCACCATGGTGGACGTGGGTGTGAATAATAAAACCATTTTTGTGTTGGATCACACACAATATTTTAGTATTTCAAGCGGTGATCTTGTATCGCTGGAACCAGTTCGTACCAAGCCGTTAACTGGAGTTAATGAAGTAGATACAGATAATATTTTGCCAAGTTTTAGTAAAAGTTTATGGACATGCTCTGTGGAGGCAGCGGTTGAATATTGCCGAATTGTCTATGATTTGTTTCCAAATGGCAAGTTTGTGAGATTTTTCGTTAGTGATACCGTAGCTCATATTGTAAACACATGGAGTACTTCGACACAAAATACCAACCATGTTTTAAATGCAATGTCTCTTGTTGGTATACCATCGTGTATCACTCCATCCACTGACTTTTCTGTCATACACGGCTTACGTGCGGCCGTCGAAGCTTTATCAGAGCCCACTGAAGATCAGTTAAGAACTCAACAAATGGATTACAGACACAAATTTCATGCTGCAGCGAAAAAAAAAATTTTCAATAAAGGACGTATTATATGCATTACATCTGCCCGCGATGATGCTAGTATTAAGAGTTTAGAGGAGATTTTTCATTCAGTGCTTGGACAACAAAACAAAATGGCAGCTGGTTCGAAAAAGGCACTTATCATTGATCATTGCAATCTTGTTATTATAAATGTGTACCCTCTAAATACTGAATCTTTGGTTGCCGATCGTGGTAAAGTGTTTCTTTCGCCAACTTTGTCTACCGAAATATTCAGCACATCTGCACCAAACATATCCAACAAGCTCACGCATTTAATAATGAGTCATTACGATTTAGCAAGCACCACAGTTACTGGAATACCAATGAAGGTAATACACATTGCTTTTCAATAAAAAATTAGTTTGATTGTTGTTACTTTTTTTTTGTTTTTTTGTTTTTAGGAAGAACAAAACGCTAATTCCAGTGCAAATTATGATGTAGAAATATTACATTCTCGCAATGCACATACAGTATTTATGGGTACTGAGAACTTTTTACCTACAAGTATTAAGAGCGGAGCCGAATATGAGACAGTTACATTAAAATGGTCTACACCTCGTAGTTGTGGCTCGTGTGAATCTCAACAAAGCCTAGCACAACATCGTGTAACCCCTGTTGATGTCACTTCTCGTCCAAGTGCTTGTTTAATAAATTTTTTATTAAATGGTCGTTCAGTGCTTTTGGAAATGCCACGGTTCTTTCTATATAATATATGCCCTAAAAATTTATTTATTAAAACCTTAATTTTAGGAAAACTTGCGGCAAATCAACAAGCCATTTACTATCAGCAAGAGGTGGTGAAATATTCATACATGCTTTACAATTTGTTCGGACTTGCATTGAGGATATACCGGCAATAACAGAATTAGCAGGTGGTCGTTTATCAGATTACCGTCTTTCAGAATTTTGTGCTATGGCAAAAGCACATCATCTTGTACCACATAAAAATTTATCAAAAACTGATGAAAATTTATATCATGCTCGCCAGATATTATTTCAGAGTACGCGCTATTTTCCACTGACATACTCGTCAACCATAGTTTTTAATTTACAACGCACACTTCCTTGGTTGGAAATGTTCTTACAAAGATGTAATAAACCCGATATGGATAAATCCGATGAAGTTCAGTGTCAACAGTATCTCTTTGATTTATATACCTCATCCCGTCGTGTTGATAGTTTACCACCTTTACCATATTTAGGGTGGTAAGTGTTGTTTAATTAAATTTTAAACTAATATGTTAAATATTTTCTTTTTCAGTGTTTAGAATTTTTTTTTTTTTTTGTAATAAATGCAAGTAATGATTCCTTGATCCATGAAACAAAAAAAAAAATCGTGTAAGAACCATTTTCAAGAGTAACTGAAATATTAACAAAAGCTCATTTATTTCATTAAGCGTATACATTTGTATTAAAATAAATATAATATAGCTCGTTTTAAAGAACGTTTAAGGGGAAACAATGCGTAACAAGTGCAAAATTCTCAAGCAAAAATGTTAACAAGATAATCAAATATTGATATACGAAAAACAAACCATGAATTGGTTTAAAAGGATTTAAAAGACTTAATGGAAAGACCATTCCTAAACTCAAAACTCTTTTCGGATTGTCATAAGCCATTATAGTGAAAAAAATGTCATGTATATGCTGCGAATTTTTCGATTGCGTTTTTTTACGGGTTAATGTTGAAAATATACCTCAATTTAGCAACGGTTTTCCCATATTTGGGATGAAGGAATCCCCTTTTGCATTTACAATATTTTCTTAAAAAAAAAGTCTGTATATATGTTGTAATAGTATTATATATTATATATTCATGTAAAAAAAAAAAAGAATTTAATTAATTAATTTCTATTTGAAATTTATCTATATATATTTATTAATTGATTTAGTAAATTAATTTTTATCTTTACGTGTTTTTTTAGCATTCGAGGTAACAAAAAAGTAATTCAATATAAACTTATTTGGGCTGAATTAGAAATAATATTGCGTTGCATTCCTGCGAACCCACATCATAGGATTTTACTTGATGGTCTGCGAGCAATGTATATGGAAGACATCCGTATAGCAATTGATTATGAACACAGTAAGTTATTTTTATATATTATTTTCACTATAACCATTAAGCTTTATAATATATAAATTATAATTTGTATATAATATATATATATATATATATATATATATATATATTAATTTAATATTTTTTAAGTTATAAACCTATTATATAAATTCTATATTATAATATTGTTTGTCTATACGATATTGTTTATGTCAATATCAATGGATTAAGATTAAGTGTAATAAATATATATAATTGTAGCTTATGTTCACAAGCTTAAAAATTTGAAATAGGTTTTAGTGAACAAGTATATAAAAATTAAAACAAAATGTGTAATTCTTAATATATTTTTTATATAGTAGTTTAATTACAAATACTTCTGTTAATTACTAAATAAAAAAGCCAATTTCAAATTTATTAATACATATACTTTTTGTAACATATTAATTACTAACTATAATTATACCAAAAAATATTTTAATACATATTTTATGTACATATTTTATGTACATATTTTATATAGATATGTGACAAATGTATATACAATTTTTTTATTGTTTAGTTTTAAAAATTTAAATATATATTAATTGCATGAAAATGTGTTTATATATTTATTATATTTTTATGTATAATCGGATGTTATATATGAGTACAGCATGCGCGTATAAAATATATACATTACATAGCCACACATATACAAGGATATGCATAGTAAATATATATATTAAGTAATTTTCTTACATAAATTTGTATATAGTTATATATATTTATAAATTTTTTAATAATATTATTACTTATGTAAAGTAATAGTTTGTTTACAATTATATAGTTTGCTTTCATTAATATACGAAAAAATTATAGGCCATATGAGATAATCTTACTCGCAATACATTTTTTTCAAAACAAAAATCAATGTAATATATAAATTGTAATACATTCATTGATATTTATATTTTATATAAAATAAAGTTAATAAATTAATTCATAAAACAAATATATTTAACAATAATTTATTTATTTTTTAGCGCCACTATCTCAACAAACCTCAACTATTCCAACTGATTCGCCTATGTCACCACCAAGTTCTACTACTAATACTAATATAAGTAAAAACTCTAAGCGCAGGTAAGATTGAATACTAATATAAGTTAAAACTCTAAGCGCAGGTAAGAATGCAATACATAATTTATAAACTTGCATATGTAATAATGTCCATATAATAATTGTAATTATTTATATTATTATTGTAGAAGCTTATATGATATATTCTTATCATATGATATGCAAATTACCAGCAAACGTTTCGAATTCAAAGGAAGAACAAACTATTCACATGTTTTATATGAAAATATTAAGAAAGAGGAAGTCGTTGAAAAGGAAACTTTTAAGTGAATATGATTGGTAAAGAAGATAATATTATCATGGTTAGATCTGAATTATATTAAGTGTTTAGATATTAAGTGTACATTCTTTCAGAAATCTTTAATTAGATCCTAATTCATATAATTAGTTATTTATGCTTGTATATTCATATTCATTCATATTATTTTAAGTAGATTTAATTCTTGTAATGTTTATGTACGAAGTCATCTAGTAACAATAGGGATACTCATCTAAGCTTATAGAATTTATCAAATTCATAATTTTATGTATTTACGTACACGGTTATATGCACGGACTTAGTGAAATATTTGTGTAAATTTATCAATCTGCTATACATTGGCACTATTTATATCAGCAATAATTATGATAGCGCAAAATGCAATACTCAGCAGCGCAATATTTTAGACAATATCGATGCAATTGATCAGCTGTGTCACTATCAATAAACTAAAGAATAAAATACCAAAATTGAGCGAAAGTCCAAACTAAAAAGTATTTACAAAGATATTTTTGTAAATGATTTACTTGTGTTGGAATGCAATTCTGTATTAACGGATAAATTTATGCGATATAAATTTATTCCATAAAATTTTCGTGTAAATTTATTAAGTTTGTGTAAACGATTTTGCATACAAAATTTGACACTTCATTTAGCAAATAGATAAATTTGTACGTACACATATACAGTTTAGATAGAATCAGCTAATATTAAACTGTATAAATATACTGTTACTTTAAACTCTTCGTTCAAATACAATGAAAATTTGATAATAGACCAGTGAATGATTTTTCTTATTGACTCATATAATTACAATTATGGTAGATGACTTCACTATAATTCCTGTTTAGCCCAAAGCACACCTTGCATGTATGTATGTTATCTTTTATGTATTTAATGTAATTTTTCCAAAATGTAATTTTTATAAATATTTTAGACAAACATTATGTACTATATATGAAGTTTATTCGCTCCAGCCATATTTATAGACAGACAATATTTTGATCCCTTTAAATAATGATTTTGTATGTTGGTTTGTTAGATATGTAATGAAATAATAGAAAAATCTGTACAAATATAAATATATAGTTATTATTATTATAATTACATTATATATAAAATATTATTTTTGGCTCTATATTATGTGGTGGTTTTTAAATATTTACCCTCTAGCTAAATAGAAAATGGAGTTCTAGCAGAATGGATTGCGATCCTGTTAATCGGATATTTTTGTATAATAAATTTTAAGTCCTTTATTATAACAAAAGAATCTATTATCTATTGATTTTAAGTTTAAGAATGTTAATGTTATATATATTAATAGCCTTAAGTTTACATATATCAGAATTATGATATGATTTTAACTAAAAACAGAATATGATATATAAAATCAATAGCTAATGATAATATTAAAGTAAAATTTTCCATTCTTAGATGGAAAATTATTCCAAACCGAAAATACTTTTTTATCATTATCATTTTTAATAAAAAAATTGAAATAAAGATGAGATATCGCTCTTTGCATATAGTCGGAACCATAGTACTGTAAGCCAATTTAAATGAGTACGAAAATACAGCAAAATTGCAGTGCTGTTTATTTTTGGACGCCAGTGTTTAAATTTATCAACTCCATAATAATTAATACTTATCTATATCTATAACCTACGCGTGGCCTTTTTGGCCTGCCAGCATAATCTAATCTATATCTATAACACTTGATTTTTCTTTAAAGGTTTTTCAATAGAATTAATTTTTCAAATTTAGACACTAACTAACAGACAAGTTGAATATTGCCATTAATTAAGAAGTGGTCAATTTTAATTTCTTGTCAAAAAAAGTGAATGGAACAACGAAGATTTTATGTAAGTCATATTTGGTTCACGGATGAATTCAAACTCTAGGATATTTGGTTCACGGATGAATTCAAACTCTAGGGTGCACAAAATAGTGCTAATATCTATAGACTCAGATGACACTTATAGCCATCATAATATATAATTTTATCACGTTTTTTTTTTTTTGAACAAAAGTCCGTGCTATCGAAATCTGTGCAATATACCGCCCTAGAAGGCGATATAAAAAGGAAGGCATTAGTATATATTCAGATAGTAACGTAGCTTTAAATTTCCTTCAATGGTATTCATTAAATTCAGGTTGGTCCGAAGCTACAAGAATCTCATATCTGAGTTATATTGTTTGAGAAGTTTAATCACTGGTTTCTGATTTGAAATACTTCTGTTAGCTACCACGATTCAAAGAACTACAAATTCAGTGCATCTTATATGTTGCCACGAACGGGAATGAGTTAAGTATCTCTATGCGACTAATACTATACCTAATAAAATCTGGGGTCTTGAATTGTTCAGGTTAGTTTATTTAATTCTCTCAAAGTAAAGAACAGTAGATTACTTGGTTATAGAGTAAACCATTATTCTTTTTGGTACAATAATAATAAAACGAGCTACCAAAAAACTTAAATATATATTTTTATATGATTGTTTCTTTTCTACACAAAATATTTATATTAATCAGTACACAAAATTTAAAAAAAGGTTTGATGTATCATGAATCGTAACACAAGTGATTCAAATTTTAAATATACTAACTTTTATATTATATTTATATTATTATATATTTAATAATGCCTAAATTCATCGCGAAAAAATAATTAATAAAAACTAAAAAGTAATAGTAATAACATTAAATAATTATATTAGGTGTATTCTTTTAACATAAATACTCCAATAAAACAACTTCACGTTGCTTAAGAATAACTTGGCATCACTGCCTAAATCAATTAACATATGACAAATAAAAAAAATTTAAACAAATTTGCGGTTATTTATCAATATGTAAATATAAAACACCTGTAGATAGTTTTATTAAAGGTTTTTTATATAAATATTTATAAAATCAATAACACAAAAAAATTATTAGTGAGCATTCTATATTGTATTTGAATTTATATAAATTCAAATATGAGGTATTATTTTAAACCCATAAAATAAAAAGGAAAAAATAGTGAAATGAGAAAGATACAGTGGCGCATTGACTAAATAATTAAAATTTTTGATAGCTCCAGGTCTTCAGAAGGCAATACGAGATCGTCAATAAATTCATTTATAGAATTTTCAAACTTCTAACATTACTAGTTAAATAATGTTAAGTGGGAAGTATTTAACACTATTTTATTTTTCTTACTTTTCTTATAATCTCCCCAAATTTTATTAAAAAAATAAAATTTTTTAATATTTTATTTATAACAATTTATAAAAAAATATTTTATTTATTTATAACATTTTATAAAAGATATTTTATTATTTATAGGATTTTATAAAAATATTTTATTTATTTATAACATTTTATAAAAGATATTTTGTTTATTTATAACATTTTATAAAAAATATTTTATTTATTTATAACATTTTATAAAAAAATATTTTATTTATTTATAACATTTTATAAAAGATATTTTATTTATTTATAGGATTTTATAAAAAATATTTTATTTATTTATAACATTTTGAAAAAGATATTTTATTTATTTATAGCAAATTAAAAAAAAAATTTTATTTATTTATAACATTTTATAAAAGGTATTTTATTTATTTAAAGGATTTTATAAAATATATTTTATTTATTTATAACATTTTATAAAAAATATTTTATTTATTTATAGCAAATTAAAAAAAATATTTTATTTATTTATAACATTTGATAAATTATTTTATAAATTCGTTTAAATTTTTTTTATTTGTCATATGTTAACTGATTTAGGCAGTGATGCCAAGTTATTCTTAAGTAGTCTAAAGTTGTGCTATTGGAGCATTCATGTCAAGTTGTGGTTTGGTACATTTGATCTTAATTTTACTTCTAATTTTTGTTTTTCTTGTTTTGCTCGTAAATGAAGATGTTAAACGTTGCAATATTTATTTTTATATTGTTTCACTTTATGAGAAGTGTTTGTAATTGTTTATTACGAATTTAATTTAACTTGATTTTGTATTAATTATATTTTAATCAAAATTTGGAATGAGATTGTTCCACGAGTTACTCGTAGTAAAACTTAAGTACAACACAAGTAAAGTACAAATTAAGAGTGTTATACAAATAAAGTGCCAAATTACGCTCTTTACACAGATTTTCTTCATGGAACAGCTGTGTGTAAAGTCTGGAGAGAACACCAGTTCCGCGCAAATAAGCAATAAAATGTACGAGTAGTCTGTGTAGCATTTTCAAATTTTAGACAGGGATGTTACGCTCTCTCAGATGCTCAGATATTTACTCGAAAATTTGCTGGCGGCACTCATTTGTGTATACACAGTATTATTCAAAGTTACTACGAGTAGCTCGTGGAACAGACCTAATATGTAACATTTTTGCATAGATAATTCTTTCTTATATATTCAGATTAAGTTCTATAATTTTGAAAAAGTATTTTTATGGCTGGCAATGTCAATATTTTTATTTTTACATTTTTAACAATTGGTGAAGTCTCAGCGCAACAACAACAAGAATGAGGACACGACGAATTAATTAAAGAAAACTTATCTGCGGGCTTGATATCGAATTATTAAATCAAATTATTATATATTAATTAAATAAGTAATAAAATATAGTAAATCATAATAAAGTGGTTTTTTTTCTATAGAATAAATAATAGAATCAAAAATAAAATAAAATGGATATAGTAAAAGAAGGCGCTCTTCTGCTCATGAGTCCGAAGTGCTATGATAATTATTTTATAGAACTTAATTTTTTTGATGGTAGGTTATCAAATAAGTTCTATATCAAATAAATTGTTAAATATGTATCAAATAACTTTTTTTCTTTTTTAGTGCCTTGTTTTAAAGCATTGCTAAGTAAATGTCTGGGAATAGGTATAATAGCCGGTTCCTTATTAGTGAAAGTGCCGCAAGTACTAAAAATTCTGAACAATAAATCTGGTGAAGGAATCAATCTAGTCAGTGTCCTTCTTGATTTGATGGCAATTACATTTCATATGTCATATAGTTTTATGAATGGATATCCATTTAGTGCGTGGGGTGATAATACATTTTTGGCATTGCAGACTGCAGCAATAGCTGCACTGGTGCTTTATTATACCGGGAACAAGGGCAAATCCATAGTGTTTTGTTTCATTTATACTGCCATCGTTTATACATTAAATTCTGGTGTACTGCCTATGAATTACCTTGTTGCTACACAAAGTTTTATCATTCCAATATTATTAGTTGGCAAATTATCGCAAGCGTTTACCAACTACAAAAATGGTTCTACTGGACAACTTTCAGCTGCTACTGTCTTCTTACTATTTGCTGGGTCAGTTGCGCGTATTTTCACCTCCATCCAAGAGACTGGAGATAATATGATGATCATAACATTTTGTGCTTCTTCATTTGCAAATGGTGTTATATTAACACAAATGCTTTATTATTGGAATAAGCCTGCAAAAGGCGCGACAAAAAAGACAATACCAAAATTAATACAAAAACCAATACAAAAACAATTGCAAAAACGTCCAAAAGCAAAAAAATCTGATTGATGCACGTACATTTTTAGCTGACGATTAGAAGCGTTTTATATTATGTATATAATGTTAAATGGCTTTTTGTATAAGCTACAATTCAATTATAATAATTATAATCTGTATCAGGAAACAAATTGTATAATTCATGATAATGTGTGGGTATGATGTTGATTTTTGTTTGGTGCAATAAAAAACATGTGTATTGTGTTTCTTCTATAAATAAAAATTCAAAAAAAATCAAATAATGTGATATTTTATTTTAATTGAAGTCTGTACTATAATTAAAGAAATAGCTTCTAATACTACTAAAGCAGTTCTGACAGAGATATAAGCATTCAGGTTGATACTGTAAGGAAAACAAATAAAATACAAGTTGCAGCTAGTTTTTTAGTCTAATTCTTACCTTGGAAAACTTTACAGTTAGTAAGTAAATATATAATACGGTATTAACATTTTTTAATAGCGGTCTGGACTACGTTCTGAAATCACTTATCAATGAGATCAAACAGCCTGATGGTATGCGGCGTTAACGTTACTCAATAAAGTAAAAATAAATGATTCAAGCAGAAAGAGGAAAATGTTTCACAGTCCACAATAGGTTAATATACACTTAAATATGTATTTACTTGCAAATACATAAATAATTTACTCTTTTATTATGTTCACAGATCGCTTAGGTAAGCACAGAGTAAATGTTCTATATAATGAAATTGAATTTTAAACAACATTTTAATGCTTAATATAATTTTAGGTAATATAGTATATAAGCATCCAGTCAGTTAAGTAACCGTAATTATTTTTAGTATTTTTTAAATGGGAATCACAAAATCGGCGAGAAAAAAACCTACGATATACGATCTGATAATTCAATAATATATTTTTGTACGGGATAATTGAGAACAATGTTAAATAACACTAAATTTTTAAACTTAAGAAATTAAATCATACAAAAAAATATGTGTAACGAATTTGGTTATTAACACAATAAATTATTCTAATCCAATAATGAAATTATTATTGCAATTTTTCAAACAAAATAACTAATGTCGAATATACTTCGATGAGTTCAACAAAACCGGGAGGTATTGGTAAGACCAATATAAAGAAAAGAAAAACTGCATATTTAGACAATATTATGAGAAATATAAATACGATCTACTGCAACTAATACTTTAAGGAAAAATAGAAGGAAGACGTGATGTTGGCAGAAAACAATTGTCCTAGCTCCGAAATATAAAACATTAAACTGGAATTAATAACATCGGAACGTTGTTGCTGTTCTTGTTATTATAACCCGCTGGGGCCTGTTTGTGAAGTCCCTTTGGAAGGTATTGAACGTTGGCGATGAGTGGCTCCGTGACGTAGACCCGACCGTACTTTGAACTATATCTGAACGTTGTTAACGACATCTAGAGATAAAGAATCATACCATAAAATGAAATTGTTGCAAATTTAAGTTAAATGTAATGTAGCATTAAAATATTGATTTAATTGTATGAAATCGATATATGGTATTTCAAATCTATTTGGCAAATAAAGAAGAATAATTTCTCTTATATTATATAGAGCAGAAACGCGTGAATTTAGCAAGTTTTTTGCATTATACTATCAGGTAGAGTTTTAAGTGGGGTCACGTTTTGGCTATAACATGCACCGATAAGGCACAATGCTTCTAAATGGATTATATTGTCATACGTTTTAATTCAAACAATATCATAAATCGTTAACACTATCAATAAATGAACTCAATAAATAGTATTTTAGTTTTAGTAAGTCTGCTAAGATTTTCACTAATTTTCACGTTTCATTAAATTTTATTTATTGTTGACTTTTGGACTAATAAAGTTGTAGTAAAGAAAATTTTTAATTAATTTGTTTTTTTTTTGTATATTTACATTAAAGTAATTGATTTCACGAAGTTTTTTATTTTCCATTATCCACGTTAGTTGGAAGTAGGAGTAATAAACTGAAATGGCTTTATGCTTTAATTTAAATGTGGAAACTCAGTAAACCTCAGTTTAATTTCAATTTTAAGTGCATTTATTGAGTTGAAGGATGTATTTAGACTAAGATTTTATTTCGAAGTTATACTTTGAAGCTAAGTTCAAACAAATATCACTTTTATTGATTGGTAAGGCAGATAGCAGTTTCAATATATATATAACATATAAAAAATTTTTATAGACTTTTTGCCTATACTATACATACCAGCAGGTGGTATATACAGAGTATACATATATCTAACTATTAATTATTAATTGTTTTTATACAATTTAATTATAAGGTTAAAGTATATAATAGTGCGATGTGAAATAATACTAGAGCGCAAAAACAAAATATTTAACAAGGCCTTCTATACACGTAAAATGATTGATAATCTATAGAGCTTACGTTCATTATTATCTTGTGTATGAACGGAGTCAAAAGTAGTTAACAGATAGCGTGTGTGACTAACGTTCTTATGAATTAACTTAATTTACTTGTAATCAACTAAAATTTTATTTTAACATTCCAATATGGAAGTCGTAAAAAATTTTGCGTTACTGTTTTTGAGTCCAAAATGCTATGACAATTATTTTGTGGAACTTGATTTTATGAATGGTATGTATTTAATAAAATAAACATATTGAATACTGAATGAAAATAATTAAAATATAATAAAATTTTATTCTATTTTCATTTTCTTAGGACCATGCTTTAAAGCCTCACTAAGTAAACTATTGGGTTTGACAATCATTGCTGGTTCGTTACTGGTGAAAATACCGCAAGTACATAAAATATGGCATAAGAGATCTGGTGAAGGTATCAATCTGGTTAGTGTACTCTTTGATCTACTGGCAGTTACATTTCAGATGTCTTACAGTTATATGAATGGCTATCCGTTTAGTGCTTGGGGTGATAATACATTTCTAGCGCTACAAACCGTCACAATAGGAGCTCTAGTATTATTTTATAATGGTGCCAAAGTTAAAGCTTTCTTTTTCTGTTTGATTTACGCGAGTGTCGTATATATATTGAATTCTGGTCTAACACCTATGCATGTACTCATTGCTGTACAAAGCTTTAATATTCCAATAGTATTGATAGCCAAAACCACACAGGCATTGACCAATTACAGGAATGGCTCAACAGGACAATTATCTGCTATAACAGTTTTTATGCTTTTTGCTGGTACTGTTGCACGGATATTTACTTCCATACAAGAGACTGGTGATAAAATGATAATAATGACATATTGTGTTTCTACTTTGGCCAATGGTGTTATATTAGCACAAGTATTATATTATTGGAACAGCAGTACTAAAACGAAAAAGTCCAAAAAACAAGACTAAATAAAATAATCAATTAAAATTTATAGTTTTAGAGCTTAATAATACTATATTCCATTTGAAATTCAAGTTTCTGAAATATAATAAGGATATTCAAACCAAATTCGTTTTACTAGTAAATTACCACATAAAAATAATTTTTACATTAAAGTTAATGCCCAAACTAAGTCTATGAGCTACTCACATAAATGTTTTAAAGTCAATAAATATATTTCAAAGATTTTAACAATCAATAACGCTACATCTTCATTCAATAAAATTTTGAGTGCAATAATAATAATTTAATGGTTCTACAATCCAAATAAATATATCCCCATTCAATAAAGTTTGAACTATATTTATATGAACCAACTATATCGGATATATGGTTATAATGTATAAGCAGTAACACAAATATTTAATCAAGTTTCAAAAATTAAAGCACATTTATAAGGCATGGGTATCCGTAACAATGTGACATTGAAAGTATTAAGACCCTGATATTATCACATTAAGGATATTCTCAGACCTTAATATTATCGTATTAAGGGTATTTTGGCAACCACATTATTACTTTAAACGTATTTAGATATTGATTTTATTACATTAAACATTCAGATAGAATTACTTGGATATGAATTATACCAATGTCTTGACAATTACTTGTAATCGGTATATTAGGATGGCTCTTTTAACACTTTACTATCGTCGTATGATAACATAGTTTGTATAAAATTGTATCATTCTTGATTTGTATCAACTTCTATGTACAATATTTAATGCAAAAGTGATTTTGTTATATTACATATATTTTTATTATATAATTTATACTTTTTATCTGTAGCCACTATACTTAAAAATAAATTTAATTAAATTCGTATATTGTATGCGTTTAAAATAAAATAATACAAATTTTTTTTATTATATATAATACATTTCAATTTTTTTTTTTTTATATTCGAAATAAAACCAAAACTATTTATCTTTAAAAGCATTTCTAAAAGCTTCCACTGCACGATATCTATGCGAGATCAGGTTTTTATCAATTTTTGGCAATTCAGCATAGGTGAGTTCGTAACCATCAGGTTGAAATATTGGATCCCAGCCAAAATCACGTGGACCACGTGGTTCCACTATGACACCATTAGTAATGCCTTGATACACAATAGGTTCATGTTCAATACCTTCGCTGAAAGCTAATGTACATATTGCTTTAGCCGACTTGTCTTCCCAACCATTGAGCATACGATATAAGCCTTCAGGTTTCAATTTTTCCAAAAACCATTTTATGTACGGTCCTTTTTAGATACAGTAAGTATAATAATACATTGATTTAATTGCGTAAATAACATTTTACCTGGTAGTCCAGTCATTGCATTGAAGCAAAGACAAGTATCTTCAACTATAACTGGTCCATCAACTTGACGTGCGGCTTCTTTGCATTTCTTAATTGCGATTTCCTCTATTTCGCCTTGCAGTTCCGGCAAATCAATTTTCTTCGAAATTAATTTGCGCGGGAAATCCGTACCAAGTATGGCAACCAGCTCCTCCAACTTTTTTGCATTTCCAGTGACGAAAGTAATGGGTTTTGACATTTCAGCATCTACCTATTTAAATACTATGTATCAAATAAATTTAATCTGACTCGATTTGTCAATGAAATTGGTTACCAAAAAGCTACTGAATGTTATTTTTCTGCACAGATGTTTTTACAAGCGATTTTGTGGAAAAAACGATTAGTCGGCGATACTGACATAGGTAATGAGCGACGCTATGCCATAATATTGCTTCTGGTAAATGTATATAATTAATTGGAGTAATTGAATTTGTATAGTAATGATAATGAAATTAATTTAAATAAAAATGATGTTTTTTAATACATATAAACAAAATTATATTTGAAGAAACTTTGAAGTATAGTTTTGGAATAAAAATGTATGATTAAGGTATGATGTGAAAGTAATGAAAACAAAAAATATTATACTTGCTCACACATTTTGTGCATATTTTTGTGTACATACTCACACATATAATTTTAATAATATATGTAAATTATTATCTTAAAGAAAAATTCTAGATGGATTTTCTAAGCAACTTGTTTCACTGCATTTGGTCTGTTCCACGAGCTACTAGTAGTAACTTTGAGTAACACTATGTATACACAAGTGCGTTCCACCAGCAAATTTTTCGAATAAATGAGAGCATTTGAGAGAGCGTAATATCCCTGTCAAAATTTAAAAAGTGCTCGTACATTTACTTCAAGTAAAATTTGTGTTGATGTGTGAATCAGCTGTTTTGGTTTGAATTTAAATTTTTGTATTGTTTATTTGCGCGGCACTGGTGTTCTCTTCAGACTTTACACAAAGCTGTTCCATGAAAATCTGTGCAAATAGCGTAATTTGGCACTTTATTTATGTTACGCTCTCAGTTTGTACTTTACTTGAGTTTTTACTAAAAGTAGCTTGTGGAACAGACCTAATATCTCAGCTCAGATGATATGAAGAGATATGATAAACTAGACTAAAGTTTTTTAGGAAATCGTCAATTCTGAACAACTTATTCCACTTAGCGAAATGCTGGTATGTCATTGTAAAAAAAGATGCTCAGAGACAGTGGCGTCGCTAGGCGTCAGCGATGTCGGCGACCGCCGACGGCCTCGCGCCCACAGGGGCCTCGCAAAAAGTTACCGACTATGGATTCTAAGCACTTCATAAATATTTTCAACAATTTGGTTTGATAATGTCATTAACCATATTCGAAATATTTCCGAATGTTTATATAGTAACCAGATTCATGTTCACAGTTCCAGTTTAAAATTGATTAAGACGTACTAGAAAAGTATGATGATCCAAGAGATGATGATGATCTTCATTCGAAATTCTATAAACTGAAGCGAAAGTAGCAGCAGGCGCAAATTATGATATAATTTTAAAAAAAATTGAGTGAAGCTAAAAATAGGAAAATTTATTTATTTTAATTTGTGTTTATTTTAATTTGATTAGCAATAAAACTTTCAATCATGCTTTTTCATATTAGTGAATGTAACTAATTTACTTTTACAACTGGGTTATAAAGGGGGCCTCGCAATTCTAATGTCGCCGACGTCCAGAGTTGGTCTAGCTCCGCCTTTGCTCAGAGAAGCCGATTTTATGAAAATCCGTCGTTAATTCGCGGTGCTTTCGGAACTCTAGTCTCAATTTTTAATTAAATTTCATATAGATTGCTTCAGAAGTTCAGTAGCTAACCTATACATTATAAGGCTTCGGATTTATTTCATTTTTTCACATAAGCATTATTACAAAATTAAATTTTTGTTACTCCTATCATTAGTAAAAAATTAAACTGTATAAAAACGGTGTTTAAGTATAAATATAGCTATTAGGTAGTCCTATAGGGCTTGCTGGCATGTAACCTTCAAATATGTTATATTTGCTGCTTTTACTGAGGCTGATTTTTGTTTCAATATATCAGTTTTGTTTTAGTCATATCGTAGTAACTTTATATACGGTAAATGGTAATATTCATGATTTAATTAGGGCAAACATTACGAAGAGAGAATAATAATATCGAAAAAAGGTTGTTTAAGGGAATTTATATGGTCATCAACCGTATAGACTCATGCAAACATTAGTTAAATCTATAATGGTAGAAAACCAATTTTTGGCATTATAATTTGAAACAATCCGTGGAACAAGGACCATTATAATGATTTTGTTTATTCTCTATACTCCATCTAGGATCACTAATACATATAAAATTATTATTAATAATAATTATGTTATTCTTCTACTTTACTTGTTGAAATTACTTGAATTAGCGTTTAAAGCATTTTGACTCATTTATGCGTGACAAGTAACCGTTTAGCGCATGTCTATATCCTGAACTTAATTGAGCTAGGACAATTTTAGCTGTACGTGGAATGCGTCCCTTTTCACGGTAGATATTAGACGGTGGTTCATTGAGGATTTTGTTGCAGAACAACCATGATCTTGAAGTGCATACTGCATCTGTGTGGAGAGCTGTTAGTCGACGTTTATATTCGACCTCACTGAAGTTAGCTCCATTGCAATAGATGTCCTAATAGATACTAATAAATTAAGGACAATTATCCTGTTTATTTAAAAACTATACTACTATAAAGTCAATAGTAACTTTTTTTTTGTTAATTACTAACAATAAACAACCATGGGCCGGCAACTCAATACTTTAGGAGCCCCCTTTCTTGAGGATCTCGACCAATTGCAGAACCAGACACTGAATGGCATTTTAGGCTTAGTCGAAGGTTCTAGGTGGTTTTAAACCCTGAGTTTTTCCTACATATACGGTAATGCAATGAGCCAATAGGCCTAAGTGGATCCATTAGGGGTCGCTGGTATAACCTAACCTAACCTTTAATAAACACCAGTTACAAACTAGAAAAAAAGCATTTTTATGCACTAGATAATTATAGACTAACCTTTCATTAAAACATATCTGTGTACAACTGTTATAGAATGTATTAGAATATTTTGGTTTAGTGGCGACAAATATTACAAATGAATGAATGGTTTTTAAAAAAAAAAAATACTCATATAATTAGAATAGCATGAACTATAATAATTGTGTGATATGATTTCGTTATGTTGTAAAAATATGTAATATTTACGAAATGATATTTACTAGCCTAAACGTTAAGCCATGTTTATATATGTATGTTAAAAAAATATAAATATTAAAAAATGAGTTTATATACATATTCTGAAAGTAACACATGTATATATAAAAGCAGCATTTCCATAACTATTCAGACAAACCATTTAGTTGTTCTTATTTTTATATTCATCAAGTCACCACTTTATTCAGTTCATCTTTTAGTTTTAAAAATTCAACTTTTAATTTAATGAAATTTTATTTTGTATGTTTTTTATTTATTTTAATTTTGTTTAAAGCAACTAAAAAAGAAGAATTTTTTAGAGATTATTTATATTTGGCTCTTTCTGATTTTAATTCGTAAAACTAAGTATATAAATATTATATTAATAGGTTTGTAATTTTAGTCGACTGTAACGTGTAAATTGACGGTAGGATGTAGGCCCAATTGTTTCAAAGACTTTTGGAAATGTTCATTTTCAAAAGTCTTACGGGGATAAGCGCAAATAATTCGATAAGCAGTAGGTGGAATATGTTTATAAATTTGTTCAATATATATGCGAAGGACATTTAATTGTGTATCTGACGGCCAACGCAATTCAACAACTTCGTCATTTTCTTCCTTATTCCAAAGTCGTAGCTTTATACGGGTCAAATCATTTTCCTCAACACCCAAATAGCGTTCGTAGGATTTAAATGAATTAACTACAGAATCATCAACACAAGTATCCATTTTATACAAATTATTAACTTCATCGTCATCAATAACATCATCATTATTAACCTTCATTGAGTTACGTATAGCTAAAGCAATTTGCTCCTTCTCAGTAAGTTCCGTAACATTAGATGAATTTTTTTTCGTTGATGGCGCTTTTGTTATTGTAGATGCAGTTGTTGCTGGTTTTTTTGAAATTTCACCATTTCGGCCATTAACCGAACTTTTACGACTTCGTTTCGATGTAGAAGGGAAATCATCTTCCATCTGTTCAGCAAGTGTTTTGTTATGAATAAGAAACTCTTTTAAGTCTTTTATCAAACTAGAGTGTTTAGGATCTCTACTTTTCCACATTTCTTCACCAGTGCGTGGATCCACAACACAGACATAAGGCTGTTCTGTGCAATGATAAAACGCACAGAAACGACGACCTTCATACGCTTCAGCATCAACCTATAAAATTTATATGATTATCATAACATTGTAATATTATAACTGCAAAAATAGAAATATTACCTGCCATAGTAGAAATTTCTTTTTAATAATTGAACGCATTATTTTATCAGACCAAACATCTCGGTTAAGCAGTTGTGATGCGAAATTATCGCTTTGTATGTTAACCAATAACCACAGCTTCATATCAGTAGCGGTTGTACGTGCTACTTGGAATGTGCCTGCGAATGTTATATCAGTTGGTGGACGGTACAGATCACCTAATCTAGAATTAGCAGTACTCGATGAGAGAGGGGCATTTCTTTCGCGGCGTCTTTTACGTGTATTTACACTAGGGCTACTATCATCGTTAGTCTCCATAGCATATGCAACATTATCAAAAGGTTCACTAAGACTATTGGCAGTTTCGTTAAGTTCCTGTTCCATTAAGGCACCTTCGCGTGCAAAATCTCGCAATGGACAAACTTTTACCTGTGAACGAGTATTCGCGCGACGTGTTTGTGGCTGCAGCAACAAAAAATTATCATCTTCAGGTCTACACAACTGTTCGCGCCTCGGAGGAATAGGAGGTCGGACATCATCTTCAACTGAAGCATCATTGTTTGTTTGCAACGCATCAATTCCGCCACCTTCAAAATGCAATGATATTGCAGCTTCCAAATTGTTTCCACAAGCTTCCAATAACAGTTTTGCTTGCGAAGTGGTTATACCAGCAACTTCAACCAAATTTTCAATTACTTTGCTTATTTGCGAATCTGACATGTTAACTCATGAAACAAATAACGAACAAAACTAAATTCGCAAACAACAAGCAACTCTCCTGCAACACACTCAATAGCGAATTGTAGCTTCTTTTTCAATTTTGACGTATGGAATATGTTTGACATTTAACTACACAAATTTCGAGATACTTAAAACGCACATATGCGATATGAAACTCACAATGAGGTTTGAAAATAAAAAACTCACCAAAAAACTGTTTCGTTACAAAAATCTTTAATAGTATATATAAGTTCTATCAAATATATTAAGTTTGTGCAATTATTTTTATCATAAACGCATTAACAAATAGAGTTATAGATATCTAGCTCGATTTTATTTAATTCGACATATGTATAAATAGCAACTATGTCCAGAAAATAAAATACAACATAAAAAAAATTTATTTATTTGTATAAAACCAGTTTAAAAAATAATATAATTAGTAAAGTCAATTAAGTTACAGTTTATTCACTTTAGTACAATTGATGAATATTTGCAATGAACTCATTGAATACATGACAATTGGTCGCATTTTTCTTATAAGAAAGTAATTGATAAGTAAATTAAAGTTGGACAATAATTAATTATTAGCCTACAAATAAGGGAATATTGCTTTAAAAATATTTAATTGTGGCAACTACGTCTGTAAATGCTGACAACAGATAAATTATCGGTGACTTGCTTAAAAAAAAAATTTGATATGATTTTTATGTGTTATGCAAATGATTACATGCATTATTTGTTATAAGTTAGAACGGGCCAGCTAATTTCCTACAGAACAATTAACTAAAACTGCAATTCCTTGCAATTCACAGATAATTACAGAATAATATAATTTTTGTGTAAAAATTCCAGATTTAAGGATGCTGCATAAAAATCTTCAATATGTTTCTGCTTCAACTGCTAATTCTTATTTTTTTGTTTGAAATAAAATTTTATATGATCAATTTTGCTGTATTACTTTATGGAACATCTTCTACTTATCGTTGCATATGGAATTATAAATCTATGTTATATAATTTCTATAAAAATGTTATTAGTTTGATTAATAGTATATATGTCATATTGAATATTATATAAGAATAGACAAGAATATTTCCAGCGGGCGAAGGTATCGATGCATCAGCGATACTGCATTAACTATCCATGTCACTACGATATCAAATAAATGTATTTTTGTGCATTGTATATTATAGGAAAACCATCCTTATTTATGCCTAGTCATTCATAAAAGCATTATTGCGATGGTGGTTTCTTTATGCAAAAGATGTGGGAATGAATATAATTGTGTGGTGAAATCAATAAATTTTGTAGTAATTTCGCTGCTACAAAGCAAAGAATCGAAAAATTCAAATAAAAATCATTTTTATTTGTGAAAAATATATGTGTATATATATTTTATTATTATATTTTTCTTAAAATATTACATAAAAATACAAAGAACTTATATATAAAAAACAAAAATTTGAGGTGAAATACAGCATAAAGCAATAAATTTCGCACATTGCTTCCTTAAAACAGATTAAAACATCAATAAAGCATCGATGCCATGGTGTTTCTTTTGGCATCGATGCCACTATAAGCTGCTGGGCCGATTTTACAGCCCTGTCACTATAATGACGTAAGTCGTGCTTAACTCAATTTTGAAACTTAAGTTGTAATTAATAAAAATTTAAAATAAATAAAAGCAATTCACAGATAATATTACAGAAATAAATGATTTTTATGTTAAAATTGTTTTTATATTAAATTATTAATGAATTGAATTTATATATCATAAAAATAGCAAAATCTTTTCTTAACATGAGAAATATTTACCGTGCTACCAAATGTCCATACAGAGATAAATAAATAGATTGCACGTATTCTACTGGACTAGCTGCTGTTTTTGGAAGAAAAAAAAACTGACTTGATAATGGTTGTTTTGCTTATAAGTTAACAAATAAAGTACAATGCGAAGATTTATCTCAGGTTAGGTTTTGGAGGGCTTTTTAAAGTGTGAAAAGTGATATCGATTTCATTAGGCTATTTTTAAAATCTAGGTAGTTAAAGTGTCTTTCTAAATATTTAATAATGAGGTCGTTTTATGCGTATGGTTTGTAGGACTCAGTTTGGATCCTAATGACAACAACAAAACTTTTTTATCTGAATATTTAGAACACACTACCATATAACAATGATTAAATTTGCTGAAAAATTAATACTATATCATTACTTTCATATTTATTATTAAAAATTAATAGTTTCAGATTTATTTTAAAATTTTATGACGAAGTTTTTCTAAAAGTAGTGAACTACAACAACAACAACGAAAATTAATTTTTTTATTATTTTAATTAATTGAATTTTTGGCTGATCATACAGCTGTTTAGAGTATTGCCAAATACTTATCATCGGTGGTCTTGGAAATAATTCTTGTTTTTAATTATTCGTAAATAATTTTTTGAGACTGCATGTACCAGGAATCGTACTCTTGCCCTGCCAAATTTGAAGCTGAGTCAGCGCACCTATTTCAATTGACCCAAAGCCGTACTTGACTTTTATGTTCGCTCATTTTTCAGGAGATTTGTTAATTTGCTAAGCAAGTTTTAACAAATTCAATTGCTGTGTTTATATTAGAACGAAATCATAAACCAGCTGTAGAATAATTGAATTAATTGGTTGTATTCTTATTTTTAGTTGTTAAATTTTAATATTTAAACAATATATTTCATTGCTTCACAAACGTTATTACTTTTTGTATTAATTTAAATATTTTTATCAATTCAGTATAAACTTGCTTTAAATTATGTATATATTTCTTTATTAACACACGCAGCTTAATAATGTGTACGAGACAATAATTAATATACTTACGATGTCGACTTTTGAACGTATTAAGCTGTAAATTGTTTTTCACCAATTTTATTGCGACAATAAACATTTTCAACAAATTTCTGCTTGCAAACTGAACTTTTAAAATATTTTCTCAACAGTTGGTTTCATTCCATATGAGCTTTTTTTGCAAGTAAGCGAAGTATGCAAGTATGGCTCCATACAAATTGCTTCTCTTTCATACACCAGTCAGCAGTCTTTCAGATGGTGTTGTCGCGAGAACAATAGAATTTGGAAGTTAAAGAAAAAGAATTTTGAGTGAAACTGTCTGAAGTCTTGTAATAAAGCTTTATTAAGTATTTTGTTGTAATTTATTTCATCTTTTAAATGATTTACAAACATCTGACAAACTAAACTAGTCTTAAAATGTTGGAAAGTGTATCGTTATGCAAAGAAATTTAAGTGAATGCAAATGCAATATATATCCAACACAACAAAAATATTATGCCTCTTGTTTATTTTGTTGTTTCTATTGCCTCAATATTTGTGTGTAAATACGTGTTAAAAGTGTAATTATTGGCAATAAGATAACAATAAGTTTTTTTGATGGGCTAGAAGTCATAAACAAAAAATTAAACTGCAGAACTATTAAACATTTTAATAGATTTAGCGGCAGTAAATAAAATTCAACTATTCGCAAAATGGTTTCTTTGATAAAAAATCAACTTTTGAAGCACTTGTCCATGTAAGTTCAATTATTGTTTACATTTTTTTGTTGTCTATTAAAGCAATTAAAATTATGTTCTCATAATTTAATATTTAATAATTTATATAAAAGGTCCATTAAGTTGACAATATTTGGTGTAAAAATTTAAATTAAATTGATTTTTCACCACAAAAGAGATTCTAATTACAATTATACCAAATAGTATCACCAAAACACTGTAGTAACAACAAAAACAGTAGTAGCAACAACACCAACAACAACAACAACAATGATAAAAACAATAAAGAAAGGCAATCATAAACTTCAGCGTAAAAAGACACTCCTCCGCTACGCTGGCCCACAAAAAAATGATTCAACTCATTACACATTTACACTTTGTTGTGTGAACACAAAAAAACAAAATAAAAACAACAGCAAAAACATTAACTGCAACAGCAACAGCAACAGTAACAACACCAACAACAAAAACTATACAACAAAAGTAAAAGTAAAAGAAATTAAAAAATCAGCAGCCTTCAAGTTTGCGTAATGAGTAGCCTGTGCCTTAGCTTGTCAGTGTTTTTTATTTTTTTTTTTATTATACTTTTTTTGTATTTTAACCGTTTTAATCATTAAGGCTGTTGCTTCAAGAGTATAACAGAGGTTTTTAAAGTGGTGAAATGGGTGAAATGGGTGAAATGAGTGAAATGGGTGAATTTGTGTAGACGGGTGAACTTAAGCTGCCCTGCTAAGGTATTAATTGCCTTCTTATCGCGAGTGCTTATTAAAAATTTTGTTTGAACGCTTTATCACATATTTATCACTTTGATTTGAAAATGTAAAAATAAACTCATTAATAATGAATCATTTAATAATATACTTTTTTTTTCAAATTAAATCTCAATAGGAAAATATCTGCAAATTAAAAAAAAAGTTCCCCGTTCGCCAACTTCGCTGAGAAAATAAACAATTTAACTAATATTTTTAAAAATAAATAAGGATTATATTTTAAATTTGCCTATATATCAGTGTTAGAGATAGACATAGATTAGAGATTTTGCAAGCCGCTTAGTCTACTCACATATTATAGCTAAGACTAAGACTAGCTAAGACTCGGCTTTAGGTCCAAGCATCATTCGCCTCTTCGTAGTCCATTCACACTTTTGGTATTTATAAATTAATGCAGAGAATACAAATAACAATTTTCTGTGCTAAGCAGGGTTAATAGAATAATAAGAAGGACAACAGAAACCACAACTACATGTACTTCAGTCTGCTTAATGTTGGTTTGTTTCAATAATAATTGTATTATTGTTAATTTTCATTTACGACTTTTTTGATTAAATATAATTAATTGAAATAAAAACAAATTAACAAAATAAGTAATAAATTAAAATTATGTAGTTAAAGAACAAATTCTTGAAAAATATACCATATAATACGACTATAATCTAACGGATTAAAAGTGGAAATGATAGATTAGGCAACGTTAAGCCGGCGACCGTTTAAGTAAAGCTTGGAGGTTTAAAAACCATCTTAAACATTTAGCCAAGAATAAACTGCTTTTTAGTGGAGGTCTTGAAATTGGTTAAGATCTTATAAAAAAATAAAACCTCTAGAATAGCAAAAAACAAAGCAGATATGATGAACTTTCATCGTTATAACATAACGACAACAAAATAACATAACAGCGACAAAATACTTAATATTCTAGCAAGGTTCCCTGATCGACTATGATCAGTGACCAAACCTACTACAATACAAATATCTCTCTATTTACTTCTAAACAAAACTTGATCAACTTCCATAAAGATGCTTACATATTGTTGAGTCTCCATATTTTATTAAAAAGTTCAGCACAGAAAGAACAAAGCAAAGTCATAGTCAACGATATGTTTAAGTTTTTTAGGTGTTCCGAGTGATTGCCTGAAGCAGCACATCCGACTAGCTCGTCTGCTTGGCAATTGCTGAAAATATCCCTATGACCGGGAGATGTAAAGAGATGTTAAACTGCGTCGACAACTCGTTTAGATGTGTTATAATCAAAAATCGTCCTGGATATAAATTAGGCTAAGAACTTTAAAGCAGCTTAACTGTTTAATAGTATGTATATATTATTATTAAATATATTACCCACTACCAGACAAGCTATAGATTCCCTAATAGCGAACATCTAATAGTGAAAAACGATGATTCTATTTAAATTCTACATTTAATATTTATTTTCTATTTTGTCAATGTTTTTCTATGTTAACACAAATCTATTTCGATCTTTTTTTGAGTTTAGCATACTTTCATTCGAAATCTATTTGCTTATATTTTACTTCTTATTATTAACATTTGTATTTATAATGACTGTAGACTGCGAAGTAGATAGATTCATAGATATAAAATAAGCATCTACACAAACAATAACTATTTCAATTTGTTTTTTAGATATTATATTTGGTTTTCTATATATGTAAGCATTCCATCAATCAAAATCCATTCTTTTGCTTTTTATTGTAAAAGTAATTCCGACGGCATCATTAAAATTCTCCAATCAGTTCAAAAGGCAATTAGCCCAAAAAAAATTTTTCTCATAAATTCCAATTAGAATTTTTCTTCTATTCTACAAATCTTTTATTATTCCACTTTAATTATGAGTAGTAATTATCTGTTATTACAGATTTTACTGCGACTGTATAAGTTAATAAAGAATTACTTACTGTATTGGTACATATATAAATTGAAAGATCAGTGTACATAGGTATAACCAACGCCGAAAAAGGCAATAACTCCCCTATTAGGGAAAGGAAACCTGATAGTTCTATAAAATTAGCTAGGTCTCTAATATTACGGGATGTGACAGGATGATAGCTCGGTCAGGTCGGTGAGAAAAGGGGCCCCGAAGATTTTTGATCATCTCTTAGCTAAAGAAGGGCACTGACACATGAGATAGAGTATGGTCTCTATCTAAACTTTATAACATATATCAATTATTTCATGTCATTCAATATATATTCATATACGTTTCAAATTGTTATATAAATCGTAATTCGAGTACACGATTTTATTGGCAGTTGTTATGGCATTCAATTAAAATGAAAATTGTTGACAGCTAAAATTACAGACACTCTCGTGTGAATCTAGTATTATAATGTTACCAAGTTACTTGATATTTTTATGATTTGTTCATTTCATTTTCTAATGTAATGAATACCCAAATATCTGCTTAAAAGTACCTCTTCAAAGCTTTGTGTGTGTGTGTCTTTGATGTTATAACATTTAATTTGAGTGTTCGATTTGCCGGTCATGTCGGTGTCTACTACTATATTTCAAATAGATATTAGTGAATCACACATATTTTAACAATATAACATATATAATAAGTTGACTGAATAGTTTTTTTTTTTTTGAAGTCTAAGAGCACATTCTCAAAGGAATAAGAAAAGAAAAAGAAAAGAGTAACATATATACATGGTAATATGTACATGGTAATATGTACATGATTTTTTATACATAAAAATATTTTCCTTCAACTTTTATAATGTTTCTACAGCTTTCTTACAGAACGATTGATCGAAACCTCTGTAATAAGTATTTGTGATGGTCACTATTTTTCCATGGGAGCTAAGTCTTTTTTGTCGATGCGTTTTTTTTTTGGTTTTTACGAACAAATTTTAGCTCTGATAAAAGTGTGGGTATGATTGTTTTTAAAAGTACTAATTGTATGAATTTAGCCAGTTCAATCAGCGATTTCTTACATTACATATTGAATTATTAGAATATAATCTTTTCGATTCGCTTCTCTGCAAATTTGTAATAACACTACAATAAAGTTAAAAAAAGTATTGTTTCGGATACATCTAAAACTTTTCCAGATAAACAACTCTTTCTTTTTAGCCCTGTTCTTCGAATAATAGACTGCGTGCATTTATAATCTCTTATGTAAGAGTTTGCATTTATGGATCACTTACTATTTCTCTACACATTTTTAAAAATATCGGTACTATGGTTATGTATTATTTATAACAGAATGCTTTGAAGTCCCTTTTTTTTTTGACAGTAGGTGGAAGCATCGTAAGCCACAGTGTGAGACTTGATCCCACTAAACCAACTCTTAGGAATGAATGTAGAAGATTTCCACAGCATTGTGAAAACTTGAAGTCCCACATATTTACCAAAGATAATAATGTTGACGATTGATTTAAGTCTATATATATTTAGTCCTGGTTTGGAATGAGTATTTAGGTATTGTTAAGAATAGTTTGATGACTTTCTTCTTTATATACTGTTTAACCTTTTCGATCTTTAGGTCTTCATGGGTTGCGATATTTCTTACATAGCATGAGGTTTTCCATATAAAAAACTCTAACTTCTGTTATATCCTTCTAAAAAAGGTTCAAACAGTTTGTAAATCTATTATAAATATCTTCTACTACTAATAATTTAGAAAGTTTGAACAAACATATTTGATACAAATCTTTTTTATTCCATTTACGATATTCTTATTAATATATAATTTTCTGTTAACTGATTTTGAAAAAAAGTGAAACTTTTAATTAAGATTTAATATTGTCTGTTAAAATTAGCAATTTATTTATACTAAACTTGGAGTCAATTTTTAAATCCAACTTAATATTTATGTACAGATAAACTTTTTTTACTAGTTTTTATTGTTTGGAAAAGTTATCTTTGAAAGTGTTGTATATGAAGTGAATGAGAAACCATAAAGCTGCAGACTGTCAACAAAAAGTAACTTAACTTTTAAAGTAAAATAAATGATGTGTCAAGAAACTTTTCAATATACTCAGACGAACTTCTTAAAAAGTCAATAATATATTTTTTTTATTTTCAATAAGATTTTGTAAATATCTTAGTTAATTATTAATTAACTATATAGAAAGGTATAAAGTATTTGCAGCATTTTTAAATAACATTGTATTGCTGTGTAGTATGGTATTTAGGATATTGATATTTTTTAGTTTCGAATAGAAGTATCTATCTCCTTGTATTAATGTTACTAACTAGGCTCTATTCGGGTTCAATTTAACATAAGCTTTAATTATGTATAATATATATTCTTCAACGTTGGGAATACAGAGATAATATGGTTCGGTACCTATAAAATAATTGAATATTTCTGATATCTTTGTCATTATAATTTGTTTATCTTCATGATGCTAAAGAACCTCTTTAAAAATTTTCATTTTTATTAGTAGTAATTTATGTCAGCCCCGTGTTTTAATTAAGTTCCAACTTTTCTTTAATAATTACGTATATATATTCGAAGACTGCTTTTAGAATCCCAATACAGCGATGAGCAGAGTATAAGAAGGTTAAAGCATAAACTTACCGACCTTAATGAATATTATGTCAAATATTGTCCATATCTTAAGTTTGATTCATATGTATATGGTTTTGATTTTATTATAACTAATATTGATGATTTTGATTGTCAATTCGTATGTAATAATATCTGTTTAAAAATATTCTTCTATATTTGATTATTGTCAGACTATAGCATATTTTATTTTTAACAATCTTTTACAAGGAATTGTATTCGAATACGTCTAGACTATAAACATAAACGTTTTTACGAAGGTTAAGAATTCAATGTATCTATACTTAAGGCGTACTGCTCAAGTCCATGCTTTATGAGCTATGGTTAGAATATTTTTAGTTTCTTTACCAGCAACGGCTTTTGCGTTTTTAAAGTATGTGATATTGTCTACTGTATCTATATAATTACGAATTATACTAATAGAATCTTTAGGGAATTTTTAAATTTTTAATTATTTAAATTTTTAATTATTTAAATTTTTAATTATGTAAATGTAATAGAGTCTTTAAAATAATGACAAAGATTAATAATGACAACGAACTTAAATGTATTTACTTTGATTTATATACTTAATAGAAAGAAAATATCATCTCTGTAAATTTATTCTGTTCTTTTTAAATTTAACCGTGTTTTTTATATCACAAATGATAATTACTGAATGAATATGAAAAAGGTAATAGCATTGTACGTATGCTATATCTTTTCTATTCATAGTATTTATCGTGGGTTAAATATTCACATCTGCAATTTATTAACTATTAATACTGTAATTTTTATTATTTGTATCAACGTGACTTATTTTAATACCATATATCGACTTATACTTAATTGCACTTTTTAAATCCTCTTACTTAAATACTTTATCAGTATTTGTATAGTCTTAAAAATTGCTTACAATAATTATTTACTGATAGATGATAATTCTCATATAAGCTGATAGATTATGAGGAATATATATAAATGAAAATGTAAGTATGTCTGCGTTTTCTTATCTCCGAAATATATTTTACAAATTAAATGTGCATTTATTAGTATATGTCATTAAAAATATTTTACAAATTAATTAATTTTAAAATAAAACACTCAATATAAATATAATTTTTGTACTCGGAATATATAAAAACCTTTTTTAAATTTAAATTGCTACATATATTAATTTTTTATATTTATAATATGTAGGCTTAAAATGATCTGTTATATGCTGAACACTAGTTTTGCATATGACACTAGTTTAGTTTCGCATATGACAGAGAGTAGAAAAAGTAATGAGAGAGAGAGAGAGAGAGAGGAAAGGGACCCCACAGAACATGTTCCATGCAACTGCCTAGCGGCGGCAAGACATAGACTTGACTACCTTGGTAGCGCGATCTTGGTTCTAAGTTAAATAGGTTAAATTAAGTTATGTATATAATGACTAAGAAAATAATTTTAATATAGGCAAAAAACATTGCATATACTCTTATTAATGATTCCAAAAGGATGACCTTTGAATAAATACCCTTCATATTAACTATAACTTACTGTTCACTTCATTTATGAAAGCTCAGTAATCGTTTATCAGTGTACCTAGAGACAAAAAAAAATTATTAAATTATTATAACCTCTTCAACACTACTACATATGACCGAGTTATAAACAGAAATACTAAAATCTATAAAATCGCATGAACTATGAACAATGGGATGCTGATGGTAGAATAATAAATTTTAATTGTGATTTCGAAATATATTCATGTTGATTTCTTTCTCTTCATTTGAGTACTCTTCTTATAAAAATATCCATTAAAATTGTAATGAAAGCTCATGAAAGTGTATGAAAGTGTGTTTTTTCATAGAACTAGTAGTATAAACCTAGTATAAACTTTTACGATCCTTCAGTTGCAGTTTCTAAAATTTTTCTTTCCTATTTACTTCTTGCTTGTTTTGTTAACTTATGCAAAAGGATGCACCTATTGGTTTGACTCTTTTGTTTTTAATATTATAAAATTTTCGACATAGAAGTTGTGTTTATTTACTTTAACCGATTTTAATTTTGATAACTTTGGTTAGTTATTTTTCACAAGGAGCAAGGAAGAGCAAATATTTCTTTATATTGAGCGACAATGTAATCGAATTGGATCGATGTGAAGGTGCTGTGAAAAACTAAAAGCAGGAAACGATTCTTTTGTTTCATAAACTATTAAATTTGAGAACCCATAAAAAAAGAACAGAAATAAAATTGAGTCTTTTTATTATTGAGTTCTAACGTTTATAGCGAATGTCTTCAGTATTCATTTAAAAAATAAGAAAAAAAAAACAAATAAGTTTTACTTCATTCTACAATGGTTGTGAGTTCAATATATTGTATTTCAGCATATAAATTTAATTCGCCATAAACCAGGATAAGATACTCAAAGTAAAGTAAACTTTTGATTAAGGTATGCGTTGCATTTTAAATTATTGCACTTCGGCGCATTCTATAGGACTTCATTCGTCGTTATATCAATAAGTCAATGATAACAATAAATTTATTTTTATTACAAATTAATCTTTTCTGCAAGAAGAAGTTGCATTGAAAATTCATTTTGATTTGGAATAATATTAGTTATTCTTCAAGCATTAAGAAAATGACTTATAATTTATATTATATAAATAAAGATTAGGTGAAGTTGTCATGCCTGTACTCAGACGAGTGAAGCGTACTCTCTGTTCTCTCTTTAAAAGGCGTAAGTAAGTCCAATTCATAGACGACTGTGTGGTTTAATTACACATAACTAAATTTTATATAGTTATAATGTTCTAATTAGGGTTTGTATTTGCTCACTCATGAGTAGCTCAGGCTCATGAGTAAGAGCCAATTATTACGTGAGTCCAAAATTTGTTCAAGAGCGTGAGCCCAAAATTTGCTCATATTTAAGAGCTACTCATCAGCGTGAGCCTTCAATTTGCTCATATTGAAGATCTCCTCATGAGATTGCACGAGACAAGAGCTCAGCTAAAAAGCCAGCTTACCAGCAATAGTTTTTTATTACATTTAAGGCATATAAATATAAAAATATTTATTTGAATTTAAAACTCTTGAATTAATATAAAACGATTAATTAAGTAAACGCACAAAATTCAAATAAATAGTGGCACGTGCCAAATTGTGCAACGAAAGTAACAATAAGCATGAGATCTAATCAATCTCAGCTTGTACTCTTGCTCGCGAGCGTGAGCCAATTCATAATTTAATGGCAGCTCATGCTCATGACCGTGAGCGTGAGCAATCGTATGAAAAGAGTTTTTTGCTTGCTCATGAGCTGTGAGCAGAATGAGCAGAAAAGAGCAGCTTACGGGTACGCAAATACGAAATCTAGTTCTAATTAAGTCTGTGAACCGCTTTAATTTCTGATGTAGTTCGGATCAATGGTTCAAGAATTCTCTATACTCGATATAATATATATATATATGTATATAGGTATATATATATTTGCGAACCAGCCAACAGAACTTACAGACGGTTAAAATGCTGTACTAATTGATCGAATTAGTAATGATCCTTGATCCTTTTTTCGACAAATATTTTATATTAGTATGATTTCTATTAAATAAAGGATTTCTATAAAATTAAAGTCAATGATTAGTGTCGGGATAACAAAGTAATATTTCAATCTATATTATGAAGTTGTGCTAATGTTAAAATATGTATTATTAGGATACTAGTTTAAAAGCCCAGTACATTTTAAAACCTATGCAACAAGAAATATTCAGGAATTAATTTGAGAGGCAAATTATTTAAGCGCTGACACTGTTAAAGTATTATCTATAAGCTCTTCTGAAATATCTGTTGATAATGGAAAATAATATATTTAAAGTAATTAAATTATTTAATATATTATTAGTTTTTTCATTACAATATATTTAATTGATATGAAGCAAACAAGGTTCGAATATCTGTGGCTTGAACTTTTCACTATCTACATATTATAGTTAAATATTGTTGTCTTATCTATCAATTAGATCTACTAATAAAGAATATCCCGCCTGTTGTAGCTTTTAGAAGGTGAGAATAACACTCACTTAATTTCGATAGTTCGGTTTAAAGGTTCAACGATTATCTAGGGGTTTACTATTTTGTTGTCAAAAAGCCACAAAATCTTGAAAGCTATGATTTTTCTATCAAACCGGTTCCACTAATTAGGTTCATAGTTTTTTAAGTGTAGAGCCATATTGTCTTGGAACCTACGATTTTACTGTCGAACCATGTCGTAGCAAAGGAGCTCCAGTTCCAGCGTTAGTGTTTAGCCACAAATATTTTATTATGTACGAGTTTTATAAGAGTTTCATATTATAATATAGAATTTCATTTATAATTCGTTTCGAATGGAACATATATGCTCATGAATCGATTCTTTAATCGAATACATATGTCGTATCATTAGTATAATGCATATATTTTTAATTTATAAGGAAACATAATTACAAGTTTTTCTCCTTAATAGCGACTATGAAATATAGATGTATCATCTATAGATCATATAGATGACTATAAAGGCATGTCATGTAGACAGTCAAATCTCAATTCCACACTTTTTAGATACTTTTTGGTTGTGTTCATATTTAGAAGCACATATTTTTTCGTGTGAATATGATTACTTCATTGTTTTTACTTTTAAGAGGAGAAAATTCTGACATTTATAAAAGTATAGAATAAGAAGAAGACTCTTTTTTTTTTTTTTCCAAAAGAAGGGTTGGAAAGTAGTGTCCGCGTCACTGCATCCTCGAGGATAACTGTGACATACCCACTTCAGTTCCATAGACGAGTAGCAGTTAAGAATGCCAGTATGTCCTTTGGAGAGATGTTGCCTAATTCCGTTATAAGCGGATCTGAGTCTTGCAAGACTATCACAGTGACACAATATGTGTTCTGCTGTTTCCTCTTCTTCGTAACAAAGTCTACAGCTATCGTCTCCAGATTCAATAAATGTTTTTTAACTCCGCAGTGTCCAGTTAGAAAACCTGTGACAAGTCGGATGCCACTTCTGAAGACTCTTAACCGTGTTTATAATTTCATCCCGTTTTATTCTTTTGTTTTTAATATTGAATTAATATTGAGAATAAAAATAAATTTCAGAAATCTATTTTACGTAAAGAGTAATTTATGTATAATAGTTTGTGGTCCAAAGAAGTTGTTACCAAACATATCAATATACAATAAGCAGCTTGGATCAATATCTAGGTATGGTTCAAGCCGGCTCAGTGCATTGATTTAGTTTGATTTTGAGCAAGAAAATTGATGATTCGTATAACTTTTTTTATAATTAAAGCATAATACGAATTTTTAAACTGCATAGTGTTAGTCTTAACGCAAATACCTTTATGCTCTATTCTGTTCTCCAACCATCGTATTATTTTTAGCTGACTAAAAGGAACTACTAGCTGTTCCGACAAAGTATTTAGTGTATTAAAGTCAACCTAATTATGAGATAAAATAATATTTTTAAAGAATATACATTTAATAAATGAAAAAAAAAAAATAAAAAAAAAATATATGTATATGTAATAATAAAATGACAATAATTTACATAATTATGTCATATTTCATTTGTATTAAATTTTTATTAAAATTATAAATGTTCAATTGATTGGTAGATGTGGTTGAATCCTTAAGAATAAAATTCTGCTTTTCGTAATCACTCATTTATTGTATTGACAGCATTTCATTCGTAGTTTGTGATTGTTACTTGAATGTATTTTACATTGAATCACATCTATACGTGTATCGACTTCAACTTTCACAATGTAGTGCAATTTATGTAATTATAAATATTTAAGTAGCACATGTACATATCTACAAATACATCACGTTTTTTATGTAACATTTGTTAATGATTCATTTTTATTGTTTCGTTACGTTTGGCTTTTCAAATGAAAATTTTTATTCAATGATAAAATCTGTTTGCGATAACTAAAGTTTGTTATTTATTATAAAATATTTTATACTGATTACGTTCTTATAAATATATTCTTAGATTTTTTTCTTTTTCATTATTATATAAGCAAAAATAATTACGATTGAATTTAAACTTCTTTTACTTCTGTTTTTAGTAAAACTTTTATAAAGCTTGAATAAAATAAATATTTTAGTTGTGTGTTTTTTTTAAATATTTTTATTTTAATTTCTATATAAAATTACATTATAATCCTAAAATATTTCGTATAAAACTACTTAGAAATAAACATTCTTTACGTCGGTAAAAAGTTTCTAATGAAAACAGATTACACATTAATCCAGCTATACTCCACCCCCTTTACAAACTACCAACTAACCTTATTTATGCCCATGCTTTCTGGCTTGCGCTAACCTCTCTTCCTTGATTACTGAAATGGGATTGCATCTACCAACCAAGCTTATTTATGCCCATGCTTTCTGGCTTAGATAGCCTGCTGGGTATTAAGCCTCTTGCGCTAACCTTTCTTCATTGATTACTGGAATGGGGTTGCATCTGTTGCACGCGGTTGCAAGCTTCCATATTCATTCGTAAGAGGTGATTTTAATGGGTTTATTAATCCAGCTATAATATAAATTGTTAACAAAAAAATTAACTAAAAAACTATATTCAGTTATATTAACATCAATATTCAAAGAATTTATCTGAGTTTAAAGATGCATCCACACCAACGAACATTCGCAGGCAAGGGTACCCGTAAAAGTTCGTTCGTTCGCAAGCGTTCGCTTTGGTGTGGATGTACCTTAATATGAATTCATAATATAATTTGTGATAACAAATTTAGTCTTTCAGAAAAAATTCAGATATCCACAAAACGACTTCAAAAGCATAATACAACAAAATAGAGAAATTATTTTGCTTACAAAGTGTTTTCTAAAACCCTAGAAAGTCCACTTCAATACAGAAAATATTAATGAGAGATTACGAATGTGACTTCAGAATGGGACGTTCTACATTTGGTCAAAGCTTTATTATCTTATGTCTCTTATGTTGAGATTTTTCTGAGTTCGTGCAACTGGGTACTTTTACTCTTTCTTAGCTGTGAAATTTCTACAGAATCCCTTTCTTCTCTTTGACTAATTTATATATTCCTTACAAGCTTCGCTGATTATTCGATGACTGATCTAGGATCTGCATAACGTTCCATACGGCTAGTGACTGCTCTGAGATTAGATAGTACTATGTAGGAATATTTAATAAATGACATGAACTTGATATATACGTGCACTGTCTTTTCATTGACAAGTATTCCAATAAATCTTAGTATAGCAAGAAAGCTAATAAACCATGTTAATGAGCTAAAGCTGGAAATTCAAAGAGAAACCTCAAAGCCTGATATCATGTAAAAACAGGGTGCTTTTAATTTAACATTGCACTCTATTATAGTTGATTTGAATTCAACTTTTACCAGTCAACGCAAATATGTTTGCATGTTAACAATATTGTTGTAATAGACAAAAGCATAAAGGTGTTTTATATCGGATAATTAAATTTACTATTCCTTCAGTTTGAAAAATGTGCTTCGATTTTTATTGCATGTTCTCCAACTCTGAATACAGATTATTATCGATGATTGGTATTGCGTAGGTTGAATTACAGGATCACCTTAAATAGAAAAGAACACAATAGAAAATAAATATGATACTTGTTTCCAGAAAGCACTTCAAAAACAAATGTTCTAACTACATACCACATAATTAAATTGACCTGGAGATTTTGTTCGAAAGTACTTAACTATTCGTGGAGCACTCTAAGCTGGCCGACCTCACTAATTACTGGACATGGCAACTTCAAGTATCACCTCAAAAAGATAACTCTTGCTGAGGAAGACACTTGCAGACTATGTCTAGAAGAAAAGGAGACCACGGTGCATATATTGTGCCAATGTCCAGCACTGGCAAGTAGGAGGAAGACTGCCTTGGGACACCATTGAGTTGGTGATGACTTGGCAGGAAACCTGAATCTAAATGAGCTGCTTGCATTAACAAAAGATGTAGTTATGCAAACGGAAGCCACTCCAGCTGTAACTCAATAACAACATCCGAGAATCGAAGGACGTAAAAGGTCCCAAGTAGTTTCGTGGTCTAATTTGACTAATCCTTTAACTCAGTGGAGTCACTTGTTGGACAGTGCGCTGTCCCAACGTTCCACCATATATATAATATTTAATTAAATATAATAATTTTTTAAAAAGAGTTTTTTTAAAAAACATGTTTTATATTATGGCCGTATTTTTATTTTTGTCGAAACCAACCAGTGTTTGGACAACCCTGGTATACATGAAGTTTTTCTGAGCGCAATGATTTTATGACAATTGCTAGAGCTGTTATTTGTTGTGACAAATGATTACTGAAGAAAATTCGTAGGAACAAATGGGCATCTTTTTTGTAGTAATTTGTACAATTCTTAAAGATTTATTGATTTTTAAATGATCTATATCGTTCAATATTGTAACTTTTAACTAAATATGTATATGATGCCATAGAAGACAATTTTGTTTGATATATCACTGAAATATTGCTACCAAATCACGATTTCTAAATAAATAACCTCTCAATTTTAAGCATGGCATGTGCGCTATGTGGACGACTTACCACATAAATTAGCTTTTTAGATGCTATACACTTTGTTTTTATCTGTTCTTAGTTTTAAATTTGAACCCACTACCCACGAAAACCACCTGTTAGGAATGAATGGAGCAGATTCCCACAGCAATGTGGGAACTTCATTCCAGTAATCAGGGGAGAGAGAAAGTAGATAGACTTAATACCTAGTGAACTAGATTCATCTAAGTCAGAAAGCAAGGTCATGAATTAAGAAGAAAGGATAATAATGAAGGTGGTGGGTTTACGGCTAGTTAGCGGGGGTGAGACTAGTGATATTCTTTGTGACCAGGGTCACGACAGCCGCGGTTAAAAAGAGGAATAGCGAGAGGATTTTGATCTTGCTAGAACAAGGTCTACTGGGAGGGTATCTGGACAAGAGACATCAGGAGGAAGGTCGTGGAGCCGGGTGAGATACTTACGGGCGAGTGTCAAGAGGTACTCATCAATACGAGTGATCTTGGCATTGTCATACAGAGTGGAGATAGAGAAGTGCTTACCATTAGGCTTGCGCTTATAGTTGGTGCAATCACGGAGAAGTTCCTGCTCAAACAGGCGGATTCTTTCCATCTGAGCATAAGTGATGGCAGACCAAATAGGGAAGGCATAAGTGAGGATAGGACGAATAAGCTGCTTATAGCAGAGTAACTTAACTTTGCAGTTAAGTTGGTTGTGTCTTCGAAGTGCAGTTTTGAGTTAAGTGTGCCTGAACCGGGCGTTAGTTTTAAATTAAGATTTCAAAATTATTTTATAACTTTTACACAATAGATCAGGACGCACAGTAAGATATGCTTATATACGGTCCGTCATCAGTTAGAAAATAAACTCAAATTACAACAACAACAACAACAACCATATAATTTACTGTCAAATTAATAGTGTTCAATACATGCAAACAACTTCTATTTTATTTTTTCTTTGACAATTTGTAGAAATTCCTAGTTACCAATTTTTAATTTCAGAAATTTTCATCCACCATAGATACTTAATGTTAAGTTTTGAAAGTTCTGTTCAATTTATCACTTTGAACATATAAAAATTTTGATTTCAGATTTTCAATATTTATTAAATCAAATATTGCTTACTGACTTACTTACTGCAGTCCTCTGCTCCCAGTGGAGCATAGGGCCTCAAACATTCTTTTTATCTCAGCAGTGGTCGTCCAGTATAACGAACGCTCGATATTACGAATTTTCGATATAACGAACACCCAAAATATTTACATTGATTGTTCTATATAACGAACGAAAAAAAAAATTCTGCTCCATATTACGAACAAAAAATTTTTTGTTTCTTATTCGTTTTTGTTTTATACAAATTATGCTTTTGAATATAATTTTACTATAAAACTAGCATTATTCAGCTTAGAATATGCATGTAATTGTCCGTTTTTTTTTTCTGAAAAAAATGCCTATATATGGCAAAATGCATATATACAGGCGCCACTGATCTGTTGTTCACAAATTCAGTTTATCATATACGAAATACTATCCAGACATACATATGTACATATTAAGGTGTTTATATTTAATATGTATTTGTTTGAAAATATTTAAAAATTAATTTTGACAAAGCCGGACGTTTAAATCGTTGTCATTTAATTCTATTGAGTTCGATGAAGAGGACGATATACCTTTGGCTCAGCTTATACCACGAACGAATGATAATGTAACTGAAACAACCATTACCTTACTTCAAAATGTTTTTCCTAATGTAAGAAAGAATAATATGCTTAAATATCCTATATTATATTTTCAATTTTATTGTTAGTGTGACATTAGTACATACGAAGTTAATAAATGGAATAATGCTGATAATACCATCGATGTCTCGGACGAGGATGATGGATCTGATGACGAAAATATAGAAGAAAATAATTTAGAAATTATTAAACATAAAGATGCCATAAATCATTTCGAAAAATGCATAAAGTGGGCGATTAACAATAATGAAACTTCAAAATTAGGTGTACTAAGAGAACTACAAGAAAAAGCTGTTCAGAAAAGTCTTGAGTGTAGTAAAAAACAAACAAAAATTAATGATTTTTTTTACTCTACACTATGATTGAATGCGTCCTTTCTTATAAATAATTTTTGTAACAACCGAATAAAAAATACTTTTAAATAAATATATACTCGTACGTATTTATAAGTTAATTTATGAACTCAAATATATGAAATCTCCTAAAAATAACCATATTGGTAGGTAAATGTATAACATTCGATATTACGAATTTTTCGATATAACGAACAAGGGGTGCAACATAAAATTCGTTATATTGGACGTCCACTGTATTTTTATCTTTATGGGAAATATTTTTTCATGATTCTTTGTTAACAATTTTTATAGACAACAGATAATTGACAAGCAATTTTTAAGATTTCTTTGAATGTTCAAATATTTTTTCAATGAAATTGTTATTTGTTGATTAAATGACACACTATATAGATTCAACTAAAATGTTTGACGATAGCAATAAAGTTGAATTTATATAATTAGTTAAATTGATTTTAATATGTATACTATATGTATGTTTAAGTGTATAACATAAGATACTAATGTGTCTCTTATGAATACAAATCCGCTTGTCAAGTGACTTCACCAAATAATCTTACTTGTGTTCATATATACGAATATTCATAATGTTTATATGTTCATATTCATAATATTTAATTAAAGTAATTAAAAATCATTGATGAAACATTTCTTAAATGTTTTCATTTATTTTATCATAAAACTGAATTTATGAAGCTCTAATTTAACAATAAACTGATAATAATTGTTAATTAAATTTGCAAAATTCTTGTTTTGCTTCTTGCCCATTCAGTAAATTAAATCACTCATACGTCATGTGGTACCATTTTGTGTGAGGAACACACATGCTGTGGTGCAAAAATCGTTGTAAGCACTTTATTTACATTGCATGTAAACTGAATTTAAGCATAAAGTAAATTATTAAGATGAAGTAAATTGTTGTATATAAATTTATGTGCTTTAGTCTATGACTTAAACGTTATTGCAGGTACACTTATGTGTAAGGTAAAGGCAAATTATTATTCAATTTATGAACTAAAATTAAACGGTTTTAACTTCAAAAATGTAATGCAATTCTAAAAACAAAGAAAAGAATAATAAAATTACGAAATTTGATCATTTCATGGTAGAACACTGAAAAGCGAAAAGTTAAAAGTTGCGCAATTATTTTGCAACCGGAAGCGTTATTCATTTTTCAATTTCATCTTAAATTTTTAATAAATAAATATAATTTGCAAGCATTGATTGAAGCCTTGATATTTGCCTTTCTGGTAATATTCATGAACTCTGTAATAGATTATTTAAATGCGCCTGAATAAATGAAAAACTGAGCAACATTTACGTGCATAAATTTTTAATAAAATTTAAAGCACAATTTTCATATTTTTGCACAACTTGTAAGGATACAGGAACCCAGGAACCGAGGAACCTCTGTTCGCTTGAGAAAGGAATAGCGTCAGTGTACTCAAATATTGACTTGTTTCGCAATCTGTTTTGATGAGCCAATATAAGTAAAGCTAATTAATTTATTTACAAGTTTTAAAAGTTATTACTTTGCTTTCATCAACAAAACACTCAACGCGATGGTTTGTTTCCCAGAGAATGTTAACGACATTTTCCACAACACTATTTCACTACTTCGTTAGAAATAAATTTTTAGAGATTGCCCTAAGGTAGATATTCATGTGATTATATTAATAAATTTGTGTTTGAGCTGTTAAATATAACTAGAATGTACCTTCATTAGAAGAAGCTTTTTGAAATTATTTAAAAAAAAAAAAACAATTCAATTTTTTAAAAGTTATTTTCATTAAATATAATTACAATTTAGCTTTTTCTATTGATAAAAAGTTTAAAGGATATGCTTATTTTGTGAAGCGGAAGTGGTGTAAGTGCTGTGCAAATTTGACCCTTGTTAGTTAACGAACATCCCATATAAAATTTCTATTTTATTTTATATTCGTGATATCGCTACTATCTGTGATGCTTGGATCTAATAATTGCTCCCTGAGGTGGTCTAAATTTTGTATGTAGCAACTTTAAAAAAATACGAATTTTAAGGGAAATATTTTAATAATTTTTAAAAATTGATATTGATTTTTTCGTATACTATCCATATAAGTTTACATTCGTATTGTTATTGAAAAAATAATAAAATATTAAATAAAATATAATATTAATAATTTTTAGCTATTCTTATAATAGATCTCTTACTACGTGTTACTAGATATAACACGGCTCTTTGAATTTAACATATAAATGGTATGGAAATAGCTGAAATTTGACTGGAAATGTATTGGAGTTAAATTAAAATAATAAATATTGTAAAATTAATTATTTTGTAAAGTCTTAATAAACAAGACTTTGTATAGACGCCAAACAAAAACTAATCATACGATATGCGTTAAACTTTGACAAAATGTGTATAATAGAGTTGCCAGTGTGAAAATAAAAAATATTTACCGATTAGATAAGCGCGGGAATTCAAAAATAGGCCTCTCGTTCTTTTTTGATCAGAAAGTATACAAATAAGTCCAAGCACTCTCAGCTACTTGTGTATACTGTGCCGCTCTTCAAAGCAGAGGCATTCGAGATGTTGCATGAGCAACAACATTTAAACTATTGTGAATATTATTATATATTCTTAAAAACACATCAATATCAATGTAATACAACAACAGCCTATTTCGTTTTAATATGTTGTGATCATACTAAGTAATAAATTTGATTTATTTGTAACCTTAAAAGACGATTGGCAAAGAACCTATGAGTTGCACGCCAGTATCATAGGATAATCTCATAGCATTCATGGATATTGTTTTTAGTGAAAAATTTCGACGCATTCTCAATAGTAAGTATGTTATAAACTTTTTGTTCAAAAACTACGATTCGTTTCTTCCCATCCATTATATAATAAAGTCGGTTTTTTTTTTATTTTTTTTTTTAGTATACAGTCAAACTTCCATAACTCGAACTTCTGTAACTCGAATTTTCCATAACTTGAACTAAAACGAGTGCAACAGAGTTTTAGAGAATAAATTACATACAATTCTGCTTCTATAACTCTAACTTCTATAACTCAAATTTCTTTATAATTCGAATAAAATTATTGTCGCGTGTCAATAGGAATATGAGAAAGGGCATTCTATAATTCGTATTTTTCTTTTAAGTATAAATCCATTTTGGTGTTCAGGGAAGTCCCTTTTTTCAAATTTCAATTGTTTAATTTTTTTTGGTTAAATTGGTTCTTTGTGCAAATGCTAGTTGCTGGTAGCGTGGTTTATAGTAAATAAAATAATTTCCAATGCTTCTCTTATATTGAGCTTGACAATGAAATCTGTACATCAAGCTTTCTTACAGATTACGATATTATTGAGCATTATAGCGCAAAATTAGTAAATACGATTCTAAGCGAAACGGAAAGTGATGATAAGGGTTCGGTGGATGAAATTGTTCGTTAGTCTTCCAAGAATGTAGTAGAAGACTCATTCAAAATTCAAAATTTTTATTTACAAGCGAATGATTCGCCAACTGATGATCAATATAAGTCTTGGAATAAATTTGAATCTTTTTTTTACTAAAAATAAGAAAAAAAATTAAAATTTCAAACTCTAATTTCTGAATGTTTCACTTCACTAGAACTTCTGTGCTCTATTTGATTTCAAATAAATAAAGAAAATTGAAATATTGTTCTAGTTTCTTTAAAAAATAAAAAGAAATTAAAAAAATTCTCTAACTCGAAGTCTCCATAAATCGAACCTTTTCTTTGCAAAATTGGACTTCGAGTTATAGAAATTTAACTGTATTTCTTATATGTATTTCGACAAATTCAATTTTGCCTTCATCAGGAGAGATTTAAGAGAATTAGAAGAATTTCTTATATTCCAGGAGAATAGAACTGACTATTAGAACAAAACCGATTTTAAGATATTTTCTACCTAACAACTCAAAAATTGAAAACAAAATTACATTATATATAATAGTTACTAAATAAGTTACAGAAATTTAAGATATAGAGAACAGATATTAAAATAACTATTAAAACACCGTACTATAAACGTCTAACTCTAAAAAAATCACAATTATATAGTCACATATTTACATTAATTTTTAAGTGGGTACATTAAACCAAGAACTTTAAAGCGATCTTTACATGTGATTTCTACAGCGATTATGCGGGAGAGATTTGGCAGCTTCTCGCTCTCACGCTCTCGCTCTCGCGACCGCTGAATAAGTATAAAGCACGTGTAAGGTGAGCTTTAAGAAACTTTGAGTCATGGTTTAAATCGGTTTATAAAAGGCAGGATTATCAATTGGACTTTCACTACGAGTCAATCTTTTTTTCGAATTTCTTTTTTTTTTCTTTAATTTTTTCTTATATAAAACTGTATGCATTGTTAAATATATTAGTGGAGGTTGTATGAACCCATGTATAATAAATATATATAAATATTAAATAAACATTCTTAAAAACAATTATAATAAACAATAAGAAATGAATGTGTTTAATTGTGGAAATAAATTAAAATACAAAACTATATATGGGAGCTGAACACTGGTTCAGTAAACCCGTACCTGCACAGTAAACCCGTATTACTTAATATCTATTAAGTTCAATTCAGCAATAGTAATAAATGAACAAATAGTTAAGATTGTACTACTTCTATCCAATAAAGGATGTTTTTGAAAAAAAAAAAAAATATTTATATACATTAAGACTGAAAAGTTTTCGGAAATTCTCATTTAAAATTCGCGCGCTGTATATTTTTCGATATTTTAAGTTTATGTAGTTTGGCAGCACTGTCCTTAATTACTATGCCAAAAATGAGCTCGATCTGTCAGACAGTTCGTTTACGGCAGCTGTTGAAACCAGTTCACCTCAGTAGTGCGTTGCGAAATGTCTTCGACGGTCGTACGACCGTCCTGGAAGGCTTTGTACCACTCATAAACTTGAGTTTTCGATAAAACTGATTCCCCATAAGCCTTTTGTAGCATTCGCAACGATTCTGCACACGAAATTTCGTTCGAAACACAAAATTTGATGCAAACTCTTTGTTCAATATTTTTTTCCATTGTTTTTTTCGCAACGCCCTACTGAGGTGAACTGGTTTCAACAGCTGCCGTAAACGAACTGTCTGACAGATCGCGCTCATTTTTGGCATAGTAATTAAGGACAGTGCTGCCAAACTACATAAACTTAAAATATCGGAAAATATACAGCGCGCGAATTTTAAATGAGAATTTCCGAAAACTTTTCGGTCTTAATGTATATATATATGAAACTTAATATAATTACAATAATCCTTTTATGCCCTTTGGTAGTGAAGAGTGCTTATGCTAAGCACTTACGAATATTTGAAATATTGATTGTCATGCTGTTAAGGTAACGTTGAACTATTTGTTTTTTTTGTGAAGCGCAAGGATGTATGAAACTATATTGGAAAATAACAAATGTCTGCTATTAGGTTAACTTATCCAATATGCCACTGGCAACTGTGAATTACTGAACTTCCGTTGTTGGTCCGTTACTCCCAGTGCTGTGCCTCGACACTGTTCATTGCTGCTGCTGTTCACTGTCAATTTACTTTTGATGTGCAAAATTTGATTTGTGTAACTCGTGCACATGTCAGCACTGCTGTAACAGGATATTGTGACTAATTTGTAATTGGTTATTGACTTTTACTACTTCTAGTATATGGTATCTCAGTGTCTCAGTGTATCGCATCCGCATGGACTAATCTGTGAATCGATTGCTTAGGCTTTATAAGCCTACACGAATTGTATTGTAGAATTTTTTCAATATTTAATTTAAAATGATTTTATTCTTTTGGCTTAAATCTGGCTGTGTACGAATTAGTTTTAAAGCAATCATTTCCTTCATGGTTGTTTCGGTGTCACATCAATGCCAAATATTGAAATTGAAAGCTACACAAGGAGAAGTTTTAAAGCAATTGAATTTCTTTCTGTGCATTCATTTCACTCGTATTTCTCGGAAAATTGTCAACTTACACCTGGCTCAAAGGACTTGATCAACGTGTTTTCTAAATTTTCTCTGGAACCTTTTGCTTTGGCTCTTGGTTACGTACGTTTCTGAAAGTTTTGTCATAAAAGTTGAAATTTAAATTGACAAGTATAGAGTTTTTATTTTCTTATTTTTATTATTTTTGTGGTTCTTCTTGTTTTTTTTTTTTTTTTTTTTTTTTTTTTTATATACATATATATATAAATAATTTTTTATATAATTTTTTTACGTACCGAATTTAATATCGTTCTTTTTATCTTAAAGAGTTTGCAAGATTAAAATTGGGTCGTGCAGATAGAAATAAAATAAAAAGAAACAAAAAAAAAAAAAAATAAAATAAAAAGAGAAATTTTTTTACTTCAAATTGACAGTAAATTAAAGATATTTTTTTTATTGCCGTGCACACACAAGTATTAAGAGGAGAAGCTATTAAAATTTTTCAACGTTTGTTCATCAAAATATGTGTTTACGCAGTTAAATTGGGATCCTGTGCCGACAGGACTTTAAAGGGACTAATGATGATTTACAGAGCATTTTAGGAGTTTAGGCGTAAATAAGAGTGATATGTGAAATGTGTTTTGTTTGTTTTTAGAATTAAAGGTTTAGTAAATATGTGATTTTATAAAGAGTGTGATTTATTGTTTAAGTAAATAAAAAATATCATATTGACGGGTCCATTGTCAATATTAAGCGAGATACAGAGTGTAAAAGTATATGCTATACCTTCTACATATTATTATATTTAGATGATTTAGTATTCTTTAATTTCATAACAAATTACAACGTTGTTATTTTAATTTAAAGGATTTGGAAAAATTTATGTGCAATATTTTTTTTTTAATTATTGGTAATTTTTTTTTTAGAATAGCTCGGTTAATTTATATTTTTATGTATATTTCTCGTATATCACCTTTTATGTAAATCAAATAAAAACAAGTCTTGATTCTTCTTCTTCTTGAGTTAGTGCTATTACGCACTTTTACTCTATAATGGCTGAGGGGCTTATCTCTACCCCACACTAGACTTTAACTAGGCTAAAAAAAAAATCATATCATTTACTTGTCTTTTAGTTGATGACGGACCTTAAATCGGCATATCTTCCTGAAAGTCCAGAAGTGGACTTGCGGATTGTTAGGGCGGGGTTAATTAGCGTATCAACTTTAGTGAATAATTTTAGAGCTCTGTCTCTGATATATATTTTCACTGAGTCAATCTTAAGATCTCTATGTATGTCTGTTGATCTTATATACCATGGAATCTTAAACAGTTTTCTTAAAGCCAGGTTTTGAGCTATCTGTAATTGCTTTAAAGTAGTATTTGAGGCTTTGCTATATGTAACACATCCGTACAGTAGTGCAGGTCTAATTACTTGCGTATAAAGTAACTTTTTGTTTTTAAAGTTGAAGTGATAATTATTAAATAGCGGCTTTAATAAATGCAGAATCTTAGAGCAGCTATTCCGTTTGTATTTCAAATGTTTAAGCCAATTGAACCGTTTGTCAAAAGTGACCCCCAGATATTTTATGTTATCCTCCCACTGTATCTCCGTGTCGCAAACACTCACTCTTGGAGGATGCTGTCTTCTTTTTCGAGTTATAAATATAGCCTTGGTTTTGTCATTATTAATTTTAATCTTCCATTTTTGGAAGTATTCGACCATAAGGTCTATATTTCCCTGTAAAGTGTTGCTTACATTTATGGCATCCCGATTCGAGTAGATCAAGCACGTGTCGTCTGCGTAAAGCGCCATTGACGTGGGATTTAAGGTGGGGATGTCTGCCGTTAAAAAACAAGTGTAGTGGCAGAGAGTGATACAAATCGATTGATAAAACTTGTCAGATCCTAAGGTAACTTTGACTGAAAATATGTTATAAAAAACTGAAACTCAGGCATAATTATTTTTCAGTGTTGATTGTGATTGACAATTTTTTAGTTTAGTATCTACTATTATTTACTATTTTTTTATCTACAAATTGCAATCAATGGAATATTTTTATTTTCTATAGCATTAAGAAGTTGTTAACTTAAGCTGTTGTTTAATTTATGTGGTCCCATTGTTTTTGGGGAACATTAGCTGTTTCCAGGTGACATATCTCGCAATAGGAAATCTGATTGCCTTTTTAAATGAAGCTAACAATGCTCTAAATTCATAAATTTACAATATCAAACAGATATTTGAGAATAGGAGGTTCTAAATTTTAAATAAAATGTATCTAGCGAGAGCTGGATAGTGGTCTGATAAGTCATAGTTTTTTTTCTTCAACTAATCCATAGCTATGACAGTAGTTATTGAAAGGAGCTACTAGCCCACCGGTATGTTACCCTATAATACAGTGTCTCGTCAGTACAGTGCTTGTATTGAATGGTAAGACGCGAGCAAGACCAAATAGTCGCTGTGATCTTTTCTCATATAGAATGAGTAAAAAAAAGTTAAAACTTTTAATGTCTATTATATATTATATATTTATATATTTATAAATAATTAATAAAAGATTTCATAACGTGAAAATCTCTATATTTTGAGTATCATTAACTTAATAAAGTATTAATATGTAATGGGTCCTATTGTACTAAATTCATTTTTAAATACACAAAGCCCTTTAAAGCTTTGTGAACAAAGTCCAGCACTAAATTTGGAGAACAGCTTTCAATCTGACAGAAATTCTACATAAAGAAAGTTACTTTAAAGCGCTGCTAAACCTGGACAATCGCAAAGAGTGTGCATCGACAATCTGCATTTAGCAGATATCTGGGGATTAACATAGCAGATAATTGAAGTTTATATAGGTGATGAAATTTAGGCAAAAATAATTCATAATGAAGCTGTTAGCAACCTTAAATTACCTTTTGAGAATTTAAGAATGTTTTTGCATGAAGATGGTTTGATCAGTGCTTTGGTTTGTCTGAGTCCAGGGAAATCTTTCCAGTATACAAGACGCAAAAAATTTTCTCTCTTCTTGATTATTTGTTTTATAGAGGCCCAGCATAACCCATAAAAGAGTGGAGGGCTTCTACCATAAAAGCGATATTTGATGCAATTCTTGACAGTTCTCACCTGTGTCCTGGTACACAATAAAGGCTTACCTTATTCCGAGTTGCAAGTACCTGTAAGAGCACATAACATTCAAAGACCTGTGTCCGAGAAATCAGAGTTTTAAAAGCAATTCGTTTCTAATATTGTATTATAATACGTTAAAAAGTATGTCTTTATTTTAATAGCAGTTTCGGTGACCTTTTACCTTTTCTGAAGTACAGCTATTGCCAATAATCGTAATAGTTTCAAAATGATGTCTTTATCGGCCCGCGATATATTATATTGCACATGTCAGATGTTTTTGAATTCATTGATTGTTAGAGATGTCTGTAGATAGTTCCTTAATGATTTCTATAGGTTTTCTATGTTGTAAAACTATGGATTCTATTTTCAATTTGAGAGCAACATTTGGCATTGAGTTTTTTTTTGGTATTATATTTTTAATTAAATATGAGTGACTTTGGTGCATTTAATATTTTTAAAATAAGTTGGAGAAAATAATTTTTTCTTTACATACTAATTGAAGCGTTACCTTTTTTTTACAAATTGGCTTATTTCGATTCATGACTTAAAATATTTATTATGAAAGTAGCTATTAGCTATCAGAAAAGATAACATAATGGATTAAAATAAGAGAAGTAAAGACAAAATATAGACATTGAATGTCATATATATCAATAGATTAACTTAAAACCATCATTAAAGGCTTAATACGAATAATGCAGAGCACATTGCGTAAATTCATCTCAGAGAATAATATTGAGATTATATGAATATGAATCTGATGTAGACTATTATTTGTGTTGAACTACTTAATACCTTTATTGTTTTACTCTATTAATATGTACATCTAACAATGAAGGTAAAATCAAGGTATGACATAAGATTTTATTTTATAGTGTGAAATGAAGGTAAAATCAAGGTATGACATAAGATTTTATTTTGTAGTGTGAAATGAAAGATGTGTATGTGGAAGTAATGTATTATCAACTGGATGGTTTCATAAATCACACAACACATCCTTGTTTTGATGCTCGAGAAATGTCCTGAATGTACAATTTCACGTTTTGATGGCGTAATTAAGGTCTCAACGCTTTAAAAAGGAACACCCATCAAGTTAAAGCGAAACTATTGCCATCTATCTGCCAAAAAGTCATCGATAATATCCTTAAAAATGCAATACTATAGAATATCTTGGAAAGCATAAACAAATGATGTTGTATTTCACAGCTAAATGCAAGTTCGAAATAATACGAGTATCTTAAATAAAAATTTGTTCGAAATCTCAATCATAATTGTGTTTCATTTAAGCTTACTTTCGGAACCACAAAATGTATAACCTTATATTAATTGTCTTTATTTATATAAATGTAAATTCTGCATTTGCAGAAGGTGAGAACTTCAGCATATCTTAATTTATATATTATCTTCACTGGTTAATTTTAATAATTTAGTCATCTGTATATATATTCATCACCAACTTAAGTGATTTGCCTTTAAACTTTACATAACTACTTGAAAGTTGCTTGTATATTTTACAATTGTATAACATAAAAATTTAACATTAACATTACTGCCTGAAATGTACTAATAAAATTGCCTTGTCTCTATGTAAAATTATATATATATATTGAATTCTATAGAAATGAAATTGTAAGTCCCTTTTTATTTTATTTTTCAAATCGTTGCACTTCGTTTTGTACCAAATGATGCCATTCCTTGATTGATTATCAACCGATTGATGTACTGTATTAAACTAATTTAAGTATGCGATTGTAATGATTCATCAATATTTGAGATACAGTCAAACCTCTCTATAACGAAGTCGTTGGTACCTGAAAAAAACTTTGTCAGAGAGACTTTTTTTTTGCTTTTTGCATTTTACTGGGAATTATGTACATGTTTATTTTAAAAATATATTTAATTCATGTTCATTCATATAAACATACATAATATTAAAAACATTAATCATATATTGGTTTTTATTTAGAAAAATTATTTTTATTAATTACAATTTAATTTATTATTATATAGAACTTAAATTTTTATAATTTATTATTTTATTTAACTCAAAAAAATTTGTTATTTTTGTTTTTTTATTTGGATATTTTAACATTTGCCTTGTCAAGAAAATTTTCCAACATGTTAATAGACTGAAAAATTTCTAAACTTCTCTATAAGTTCTCTACCACTCGTATTAAACTCTTTCATTTAAAATTTTTACTTTCAGCAAATATACATGAAGTTCTGCCCCCATCTTCATTATTCCACTCGCGAGCCAAAAAGATGCCTATCCCTATTATAAACTGCATAACATATCCACAAGATCATATAGACTATAATGCAGCTTGCATAGAAGTTTCTCTTGAGCTAAAACGTGTTAGTTGAGTGTTTAAACTGAATATTTGAATAAATTCGTTATAGAGAGGCTCTTTCGTATGCAAAAATTTGTTTGCGTGCCTGAAAAAACTACGTTATAGAGGGGAATTCGCTATAGAGAGTAATTCGCTTTAGAGAGGTTCGCTATAGAGAGAAGTTTGCTATAGAGAGAAATTTGCTATAGATAGGTTCGCTATAGAGAAGAATTCGCTATAGAGAGGTTCACTATAGAGAAGAATTTGCTGTAGAGAGGTTTACTATAGAGAGGTTCGCTATAGATAGGTTCGCTATAGAGAAGAATTCGCTATAGAGAAGTTCACTGTAGAGAGAAATTTGCTGTAGAGAGGTTCACTATAGAGAGGTTCGCTATATATAGGTTTGCTATAGAGAAGAATTCGCTATAGAGAGGTTCAATATAGAGAGGAATTTGCTGTAGAGAGGTTCACAATAGAGAAAAAAAATATATATATAAAATTACTGTGTCTACAACAAGACTTCGTTATAGAGAGGAATTCGTTATGGGGAAGTTTGCTATAGAGAGGTTTGACTGTATATACTGAAATCGCTTCGAAATACTCGTAATTTTTTATACGGGTTTTTCCTTTGAATTACGATTGAAATTTACGTACTGTAAGTTACTAGTAAAAATTATTGCATGAATTTTGTTAGCACTTGTATCTTTTTAGCGTCAAGTGCTGTGAATTGGTTCAATGGAATTAAAATCATAAAAAATACATCAAATTTAATAAATGAACATTTTCCAATTCAATATTAGAAATATTCGTAGTATGCCAAGAAGAAACATGCACGTGTATGCACAGCTAGCAGATACTTTATAACTGCAAATGCATAATAATTTCACAATTTCACTGCCTGTTCTTGTGTTCTGCAGGATATAGAAATATTTTTTCACGACAAATTAAGTTTTCAATTTTATATTTCATGTCAAGGAATGAGGACAAATGCAATGAAATTAAATTACTCTTAAGTAATTTAGTGTAGTTCAACATTGAATTGCTTTAAATTTTGTATAAAATATTTATTTTTATATTTATTCTGTCCTCTCCGTCGTAATTGTACATTTCTAGCAGTGATATTTCTGATTTAATAATACCTACATATTTTTTCTATACGTGAAAGCACTCATAGCTATACCGTGCGCTGTTATTTTTTCAAACAAACTTTATAAAAAATTATAAATATTATGATATATATATATATAAATATATAAGTAAATACTTTATGAAAAATAGTTTTGCAATATACCTTCACAAGTACATCGAAGACCGAAATATAATCGCCTTAACATCATTCTATCCACTTCAAAGTCAAACACTCATACGCATTTTAATGCGTGGCATACGAAATTTTTCCCCATTGGCACTGCTTATCCAGATACAGTTAAGTTCAGATACTTCACTCTAGATATTTTATTTTATATATTTATTTTGACTTATTTTGAGTTATTTTATGCTTTAAGTTATGTGGAAAATGGGAAAAAAACTTAATTTATTTTCTTAAAGCTTTCATCTTATCCATTTTATTTAACGTTAATGTGGCATAAAAAGGTCACTCAGGCGCAGGAACAAATTTCCTTTTTAAGTCATATTTGTTATTATTATTCTATCTTTTTCACTAAAAAATTTAAAGAAAAATAATTTTTGAAAATTACTTAAAAATTCAAGTAGATTTTCTCTCTAAATTTTTATTTTTTTTACGCACTCAAGTTTTTTCGCAAAAATATTTGTATTATTATACTTGAGAGGTTTGTTTATATTTATTTAATATGGAAATTGTCTAAATTGAAGAGTTTTTTTTTTTTTGAGGACTGACTTTCTAATACACAAGAAGTTAAAAATAGTTTATAAATAATTTTTCAAAACAAAACGATTTAATATTTAATAAAATTACCAATTCATGAAAAAATTCTCTTAGAATAAATGCTTTTATTTTGAAGTAAAAATAGATTTTTAATTTTTTTTTTTTTTGACATGAGATTTAGATTAACCTTAGGTTAAAAGGAAATAAGCAATTTTGTTAACTTTACTAAAAAGGGGTTTCGTGATTCTAATTTGGAAGCCCTGTTACAGTGACATATATTAAACAGAACTGTTATCCACGGCATCTCGTGCTTAGTTTAGTGTTTGTTATTTAACAATATCTGTAATTTAACAATTGCTAAGCATATTAGAATTGTGACAACTGACTACATAAAGGATGATTTTAAGAAGGTTATAGTCGATATAATCGTCCATTTGATCACACTTTTGGCAAAATTGTGTAGAAACTTAACGAAATTAGAGCAAATATAAAAATATTTATGATGTTAGTCAGTAATCGGAATATATTTATTTACAATGGCCCACAGCATTTACCGATTTATCTCGTTAGGATGATGATCGATATGTCAGTAAACAAAATTGTCGACTCTGGGTCAGTGAAAATCCAATAGTAAATATTGAACTGTTTTCAATCCGCAAAAAACTACAAACTGCTGCAATGACAATGACGAAGTTATGATACAAATCAAAAAGTCTGATCGCTATAGCAATTTGATTACCAATATGTGTTTTTTTGGGTTAAGTTGAAGATATGGATGTAGAGGAAATGACTTTTCAGCAGGTCTAGGATTTAGACTGCAATATTACGTGTTGTTGATGTAAATGATTTTGTCACTAAAATCGTGAGTAACACCACTGAATGAGAAACAGTCGTGATTATGCGAACAATTCTCAAACTCTCGGTTCTTTGAAAGAACTTGACATAATTTTCGAGGTATTGCCACAAATGTGCCAAAAGAAGTAAACAAAACTAAGTTTTAAAGTTAAGGAGTTTTGAGTGATTTTTTATTTTAAACATAATGACAAAGACACAAGAAGAATATTGAAGTTATTTATTACATTCAATAGTAAATTCTATCAGACAAGTAGATTCTTCGCCCAACAGATACCGTTCAATATTGTAGAGAACTGATTTTAAAAATTATCTAAAAAATTATTATATAGCAACTCCATTGATTTGACCATTTGCAAATAATATTCTGCCGCAAATTTTATACAAATTCATTAGAATATATTGCAAGGTTTTGCTGAAATATAATATATATTTTTGATTATATTTTCAAAGAATTAATCAGCTTCCCTCACATCTTGTGTGCTTTTTTTTCATAAAATTTACTTGTTTGAATTTTAATTTTTTAAGCAAAAAAAGTTTACAGTTCCCTCATTTTTGTAAATGTTAAACTCAGAATAAATTTGTCTGAGGATGACAAAAAAAAAAAATAAAAAAAAAAACCAAAAATAAATATATAGAAAAAATTATATTTGTTTATTTATTTTTGTTATTTCTGTGCGGTATCTGCTATTACGAATCAACACAGTCAACGTATCTTTAATGGGTTTCTTGCTCCTTTTTTTCATCTATGATAAAGAAAAAAGAACACAAATTCTTGTTTGCAATGGAGTAGCATAAAAAGTACAAAGGCATCAACAGTCAAGTGACAGCGGGACCTTTAAGTAACTTGTTAGGTGAACAAATATCAAAATATTGACTTTGGGTTGAAAAATTAAGACCTTAAGTAGTTGAAAAGAAAGTTCACTTTCTTCTGAACCTTAAAAGTATGGATGTATGGCAAGATGTGGGAAGTGATGAGCTGCTAAGCTGCTGAGAAACGAAATGTTCCGGCAGTAACAGCTTTGTTAAAATTCATAATGAGCTTTCCCTGTTATATAAATTTGAAAACCAATTGAGATGAAAGGAAAAGTAATTTGTATAAATTAATTTTACAGATGAAAGATAAAAAATTTCTAGGACAAAAGCTTCGAAATATACTTTCACAAATATTTTGTGTGGTTGAGATTCGTTATATAATTTTAGTTGTACTAATGCTAAAGGACTTAGTTTATGAAAAAAAATAATTACATTTCTGCAATTGTATATTTAGTATTAATATTTTACCATAAATCCGTATGTATGTAAATAAGTTATATTTTATATAATTTCCTTAAAATTTGTAAAGAAAATATTAATTTTTTGTACATTTATATTATGTTTACATTCCCTTAAGCAAATTATTAAGGCTCAACAATAATAAATGCGTTAGGGAAATAAAGAAAAAAAATATGATAACACTACAGTCAGCATTTAAGACCTCAGGTCATACCAAATTGGAAAGAATTTTAAAATGAGAGTAATTAGTTTAACATAATTAGTAGATTTACTATATTATTGTGTTGAAGCTGTTTTGAGCTAATGCACTTAAGCACTTATACTCTTTTTTAACTCGAGGTATTTTCAAAACCCCTCGTTACACCTTGACTAGATTATTGTTTATCACTTCATCAGACTAAGCAATAATTGACCTCAGATCTGCATACCTCTCCGAGGAGCCTGTAACCATAACGCGAGGAGATTTGTTAACGCGGTTCGCAAATAATTTCAGGGCTCTATCCTTTATGTATTTTTTGATGGGATCAATCTTGATGTCCCTGAGGATGTCATTTGTACCATGGAATTTTGAAAAGTCTTCTCAGAGCCTGGCTTTGTGCTATATCTGTATCTTTTACTTAACTTATTTGGTCATAACAACCCGTTATCTTGTTTCGGCTTGATGCAGTATGTCTATGCAGCGCCTTCTTCAGTCTCGTACATCAAATTCGGTTAGTGTTTCCTCAACTTGATCACCCCACCGGCGACATTCTTTACCTCTACGTCTTCTTTCTCCAACTACTGCTTCAAATATTTTTTTCGCTTAAGCATCGTCATCTATTCTCACGAATTGCTGACCAAATTAGCGAAGCCGCTGGATGTTAATTCGTTGAATTATATCAATGTCGTGATAAACCTCGTACAGCTCGCGGTAGTCGTCGTGAAGTCGGATTGAACCAAAGATCTTACGAAGAACTTTTCACTCGAACACTCCCAGTATTGCTTCATTATTCTGTGTTAACGTCCATGGTTCTCCTTCATACAGAAGTATAAAAAGAATGAACAACCTATAAAGCGTAAGTTTTGTTTGTTAAGAGACATCAGAGACTGCCCACTCCAGTTTCGTGTATCAAGCCACGGTTTTTCCTCAAGTTTTCTTTCCCAAACTGCCGCTTCAAAAACCTTTTTCGCTGGGTGCGTTGTTATCTATCATCACGATGTGACCAAACCAGTGAAATTGTTGGAAGTTAGTTTATTTAATGAGGAAATGAAACTATTGTGACAAGTCTATGTGCAAAATTCACAATAGATAAATTTTTGGTTTTTTTTTATTTGTTGTGAAATAATATACATATGTTTATTTCGATTCCAAATTTAATTACTTTAAAATCAATTGAAAAGAGTAAATTTACAATTAGTAAAGTTTTATTTAGTAACGTTTACGGCTATATTAGGTTAGGTTCGGTTAGGTTGGAGTTGTGGCATTGTACCCAAGAAAACTCACTTTTGCACATATAATAATCCGTTGTGGTACCACAGGATAGGCTTTTTTTCATACATTTACTAAATGTCAGTATACGACAATTCGTCCAAAAAGGCAACAACTCCATCATTAGGTAAAGATCAACCACCAGTCTGACAGTTCTATAAACTTGTTTAAATCTTTAACTTTGCGTTATCCAGTTTAGTCGGGTCGATATGAAAAGAGGCCCGAAGGATTTTTGATATGCTCCTAGTTAAAGATAGACATGATAGAAACACGAGAAATTGAGCACAGTTACGGCTATGTTAAATTATTAAAAATTATTTAATTAAGAAATTTATTTCTTACAGTATGAAGTATGAAGTATAAAGTATACAGTATAAATATAAAATAATAAATATTCATAACCCACAATCGATGGAATTTCAATATAAATCTCTGTTGCCGTACATTCTTCTATGCTGTTATGCGGTAGTAAATATTTGTATGCGTTTAATGTTGCGAACTGAGAAATATGCTGAGAAATTACGTACATCAACTTGTGGTTATATCCTACGGGCGGGTACAGCATGTCAAAAAATTCCATCAGCAGTTGTTACCTCTGACCTTTTCTAAAGGAAATTAGCTACGTAAATGTTTATAACAGATGAAAGTATGCGCACATTAATATAACATATAAAGAATCCAATGAGCATCTAACAGAATGTGAAACATTAAAAATAATAATGAAAAAAAATTCCAAGTATATCTTTTAATAAAGCAGGAGTATATGGTTTTACAGTTACAGTTGAAAAGGTACTCTGCACAAATAAACATATTCAGTACAAATCGAAAGAGCATTTATTTATTTTATCTGGTATATCACCTGGTATATCTGTGTTGAAATGCCTTCCAGCTTTGTGCTTGGTTCGTTTACTTGTCATGTGCAACTTGTTGCGGTGCTCAGTGCGCAACAATTTGATGTTCATTTTGATTGAGCTTTTGAAGTAAACATGCACTGTCCCGAAAAAAACATTACTACTGAAGCGTCGTACATCAACCTATGACGCTTATGTGTGTTTATATATGGTATGTAGCCGTCAGGATGATGTCTACTTATATACATGAGACCGAGACCCTTGGCTTTGAATTTCTTTCCCTTGGCATATTTGTACGCTCGCGTCTGTTGCACATTATTTTATAATAATTTGCGGTATTTGTTCGTGTTTTCCATTTGCTTCAATTCACTTAAAATTCAAGCAATGAATGTATTCGTATTCCACCTGTTCACATCACATGCCCATACTATTGTAGTGGGCATCAGCGGGGAGTCCTTAAAATTATCCTTGTAGCGGACTGAAATGTTTTGAAATTAAAATAAAGAAAAAGTTCTTGAATTGAATAAGAAAAATTGGTATAAATGAGAAAATGTTTTCAAATTGCTTTAACATAAAGAATATCTTCTGTAAAAAGTACAAAAATTATTCGATACTTTTAGATTTTAACTTTATAGATTTTTTTGAAGTGCTGTATACTTTATTAAAATGCTTATATTTCGTATGTATATGGAAATTTTTTAGTAGTTTATATGTAGTTTTAGTAGTTTTTTTTATTATTTAAAAGTTGAAGGTGTTCAAATAGAAAAGAAAAGACAACAACAAAAATTTTAGTTAATTTATTTAGATTTGACACATAATTAACACATTAGGATAAAAGGAATGACTAATATAAGACACAACGATATGATATTACAAGAGAAAAAGAGAGAAAGAACGAAAATAAGAGAAGAAATGAGTGAAATATATTAAAAAATATAGCTTTAGATAGAAAAATAAAATGCAACAGATTAATGGTATTAGACTAAACCCGTTAACGAATTGCGGCTTGACGAAGCATGTCTCCCTAGACGCCTCTGTTGCGTGCGCGCTTTCTCCAGCCTCGTATATCAAGTCCAGTTAGTGCTCCCTCAACTTGAACACTCCACCGGAAACACGGTCTACCTCTACGTCTTCTTCCGCCAAGTACTACTTCAAACACCTTTTTTGCCTTTTAACGAGTGGACCAAAAGGTACCAGCAGTTTGTTACGAATTATTGAAGTGTTCGATTTATCGGGGTATATTTTTGTTTTGAAAATTTCAATAAAAATGGTATTGTATATATGGTAAACAAGCACAAAATTGCAAGATGAGTAAAAACATTGTAACATCGTGTGCAGAATACAATCATAAAAAAGGACTTCATTTTAAGATTTTTTTTGTTAAGACCGGCTGTCACTTCCAAAAATGCCAAAAAAGCATTGTAAATTAAATTTAAAATATATTAATATATATTGAAAAAAAGCTTTCTTTTCTCTTATGTTCTATTTTTCTCATTTTATAAAATACAATGAAATTAATTAAAATTTTACTAGGTTTTTCTTTGCTGCTGCAAGTAATTATGTCTTGTTTTCTGAGCTTATCTCCAACAGATACGCGGTCGCTTCGATATTAATTATGTAATGGGATTGTAATTTTTGTGTGAAAGTGCAATTGCTGCTGTTGGTGACGTAAATATAAAACAAAAAAAAAAAAAAATATCTACATATATACAATATTAAATCGTGCTTAATATGAAAAAGCAATTATCAGAATAAAAACGCAATTATAATAATTCTGTAACGCCAACACCAACTGTGATAATATTTTGATATTTTTACTTCAGTAGGATGTTTTATTAATGCGTTATTTTGTTATAATTGTTATAATTTTAACTGCATTTACAAGGTTTATCTATAAATATATAACTAAAAATTTGTTATGCAAATTCTATTATTGGAATAATTTCCTTTTGGTATTTATGGCATGAGGACTTGTACTTACATTTCTGCACAATTGAATAAGTTTGCATTTTGCAAATTTTAATCCTAGAGAAATATACTTGCAGTGTTCTGCAGAGTCAACTGAAGTAGAGCTAATTATATCCTTGCGTGCTTGAAAAGAGTCCTTCTTGTTGCACTAATGAATTTCTGATTATATGCGATATAAATGCAAATAATACTAAGCCATGCTAATTCAAATTACCTTACAGATATTTATGCTATAGCAAAATGGAAGCAATAAATCTTAATCAATTTCAAAATACTTTTATATTCTAAAGTATTAAATTTTTTTTGCATAAGTATTAACTATTTTTAAAATCTTTTCCCTATTAATCTTTACAAAACTTCAAGAAACCAGTTTTTCATTTTTTATCTTTTAAATTTGCAAATAAAATAATAAAATTTGAGATAGAGAACCATATATTCAAATTAATGCTAACCTATACCAAGGATTAAGAACTTTTGCACCTTGACTTACTCTGGGACTTACTCTGTTAATCTGTTAATTGGAATCAGTTTATGTATGTCTCTTTGGACACTTGAGGATATATACACTGCAGTTTGGGTACACATTAGGAATAGGAAAGGAAATAATTGTTAAGTACTTATTTATACGTAATCTTATTTTTATTATCTCAAAAGAAGTACTTTTGATCCAACTTATATTTTAAAGCGAAACTAATTATAAAATTTTGTATTTTAATGTTAATATGTTTACAAGTATTTTACATTTATTATACATTTATATATTGAATTAAATCGAGAGAAATATTCTTCATTCATAACCTCAAAAGAGTATGTACAAAATAGATATTTTTATGCAAAGTCTAAAGACTCAATCTCCGAATTTAAACAAATGAAAGCTGGTGTGCCACAAGGTAGCGTACTAGGTACATTACTCTACTTGCTATAAACGTCTGATATCCCGATACCTTCTGATCCTCAAAGTCTGATAGCAACTTTTGCAGATGACACAGCATTAATTGCAGCTAATAAAAATTTTGAAAAGCAACAAATGGGGAGTTAAAATAAATACAAGCAAAACAGTACATGTTATCTACACGAATAAAAAATATGACCTAAAACGTATGAAAATTAATAATGATGAAGTCTTCACACACACAAAAGCAAGTTAGCTTGGTATTACTATATATAGCAGATTAACTTGGAAAGACCATATCAAAGCTAAAAGTAATGAAATTAAGCGTCGCTTTGGACAATTGTACTGGTTACCCTGCTCAAAATCAAAAATAACAGTGAAAAATGAACTCTTTCGAAATATGGGGCACAGCATGCAAGTCCAACATACAAATACTGCAAAGGCTACAATCAAAAATACTTAGGACTATCATCAACGCTGACTGGTAAATCTTAAACTATGACATTCATCGTGGCTTAAAGATACTCTTCGTTGCAGACGCTATTCGAAAAAATCGTAAAAATCACACAGATGGATTACCCTCCCATCCTCCCAGTTAAACACTAATTGTTGTTAGGTGCGTTATTGTTGTTCTAAAGTATGACTATGCCAGTGCGGTTCATGAAATGTATATGAACCTATCAGTTAGTCATGCGCCTCAATAGTGCTACTATTGCGCTTCAAAAAAGCAATGAAACGCATATATATCGTTGGAGATAGCACGTCTTTTTATATTATCATGTTATTGAAGGTAAGCACTTCACACTTGCTCTTCTTTTATCTTTCTATTAAACGAACAGTTCTAAACCAAATGGAACAGAGCTTTCAATGTTTACATATATATATAAAAGTTCTGTAGTGAAGAAAATTGGAAATAGCAACGGTAAATACAAAAATATTAATACCTAAACAAAACACTTAAATGCTGTTAACATGTATAGAACTTTTATTCTGAGAGTGTCATTTTCTATTAATTAACATCACTAAAAAAGGTCAAATAATAATGAAAACATGTAAATGTTGCCTTATGTATCACATATCAAATCACATTAATTCCTATTCTGAATTTATATTTGCAGATATACAAAAAATCTATCATCAGACAAAATTAATTTGAGTACGTTTCGTGGCGAAGGTGAACTATCGAATCTGCAATTGGATGAAGCTGTACTGACAGAGCTGCTCGAACTGCCGTCTTGGCTCCGTTTAACATCTGCCTGGTGTAACCATGTGTCGTTTCGTATTAGTTGGACAAAGCTGAAAAGCTTGCCTATAACATTGGTAAGTTAATTTAATATATTTCATAGCTAATTAAAAATTAATTTAATATTTTATTATCTTATTGCTTAACAGACACTGGATGAAGTAAATATAACCGTGGAAACATGCGAACCGAACTCACGTAATCAAGACAACGGCTCACCGAGCGGTTTGCAGTCCATACCACAGGTGCCACAGGGTAAATACAGTTATATACACAAAGTGGTTGATGGCATCACAATTATTGTAAATACGGTGAATGTAAAATTTTTAAGTCCGGCGTTCACAGCCTCAGTTCAGGTGAATAAGAAAATTTAATTATATAAAAATAACAAAAATCTTACTTGATTTATGGTCGTTTCATTCTTATTAAAATCCGAACATAACATTTGATATTTATAATAATTTTTTTTACTAAAAGCTTAAATTTAATTTTATTATTACTACATCTAAAACTTATTTTGATCATCTATTTAATTATAATTTTATTTATTTAGCATTTGTTGTATTTTATTTACAATGATTCTGTTCTAGACTAATTTATTTGTATTATTTATATTTAATTGATAATATTTGAAAATGTTTTCTGTTTCTAGATGTCTCGCATACGTGTTGAGTCAAAAACACCAAAATGGGCTAATGGTGATTTGCGTCTAACACGGCTCAAAGATGCACAGAAAGGCATTATACTCATATTCAAAGAACTATCATGGCAAACAGTACGAATTGAAGCCAGTTCCACACAGGATAAGTCACTGACACCACTGCGCTTACTCACAAATCACGCGCGGTGTCGTATTACAATACGAAAGCGTTTATCTGATTGCTCCTTGCTAGCATCGCGTTTAGTTTTAATATTGGATGATTTGTTATGGGTACTTACTGATTCACAGTTGAAAGCAGCCTTACACTTCGTTGACTCATTATCGGGCTTAATAAAAGCTGCAACTCATGCTACTCAAAAGACTAAAGCTGCCAAAAAAATTGAGGTTGGTATAGTAATTTGTATATTTTTTTAATTTATTTTTATCAATACAATTGATTTTCAGACATTACCAGAGTATCAAGCACAAATTGCTCAGCAATTGAATCGCCAGTCAGAGACACACACAACAACTGCTCAGAAAATGTTTAACGCCTTTGATGTGAGAGAAACTTCGTATCATTTCTTCAGTCAGCGGATCGATTTACATTTATGTGATGATGAAGGAGGTGATATATATATATATATAAACTGATATTACATCATTATTATGTGTATATTAGCTTTCTGAACCTTTTTTGCACCCGATAGGAAAACCAAACTACTTTAGTATTTTATTAAGTTGTATCTTATTGTAATAAAGCCTATATATTATACAATGAATATTCAATTAGTACAGCAATATTTATTTTTTAATTTAATTTATTTAAAATAGTAATGTTAGCATATAATAGTATTAACGAATAGGTCCCACGTTGCGTATTACAGATAGATAATCCGCAATAGCGATAATTTTAAACACCTTAACTCTATTGTACATAGTTAAAAAGATGTTTCAGAAAAAAAAAATTTGTAGATTCAATTAATTTAGAACATATACAACGGATTAATTTAACAATACAAAAGGGTACTACTTCTCTAAAACACTGGTAAGGTCTCAACCAATAAAACACTGTGGCTTTAAATTACACCAAACAAATAGCATCACCGTTTTTTATAAACATTGGCTTTTGCAGTGCATGAGCATTATTGTAGACAATCCATTTCTTGTTCCGAGTTCAAGAAAAACAAATCACAAACATCAATTTCTTTCCGAAGAACATGAAGAATCCATATATCGTTAGAAGTTTCATATGATCATGAACAGTCGAATTCAATAGATTTATTCTTTTAGCAATCTCACGAATCTCTGGTTACTTGTCGGTTACCAACAATTAATGCCTTTATTGCAGGGCTACACGCATTGTTCGAAGAGATGAAAACATCGTCCGCGATTGATAGACAGTGTAAATGATGAGACGTAGAAAATGAAGTTATTGGCTATATTACCTTGCTGTGCTGGGCGTTTTTTATTTTGATATTATTCATATTGATAATCTGTTGGTTCTTCAAAACATATATATTGTTTAATTGCTGTTGTTTAAAATTCTACATATTTCTCTATGCTATACCATTTTTTGGTATGAGTTATTAAGTTTCTGCTTTTACTCAAAATTAAATAGAAATGCAGTTTGTATATATGGATAAATTTATAGGTTTATATAAAAAAACCTTTCCATTTGTCAACAAAATTGGCTTAAACTTTTCAATTAAGTCAACAAATCAAAGTAAAAAATTATATTAAAAAATTTCACCGATTCAAATTTAATTTTTGGTGCTTATAATATAAATAAAATTCAATTAACAAAATTAAACAAAATTTCAATAATTTATTGCAGATGGTCGTTCAAGATATCCTGATTTGGATAAGGGTGGCGCTTTACAAATATCTGTGCAAGCATTTCAAATCGATTATTATCCGTACCATTTAGCTAAATCGGATCGAATGCATTGGGCTAAGTAAATAATTTTGGTATACCATATAAACAATATAATTTTTTCCCTTTTGCTTTTACAGATATAAAGAAGCATCTGTCTCGCCGGCGCTTTGGCTAAAAGAATCATTAAATGCCTTTCGTGAAGCAGTACTTAGTTTAAGTCAACCAAATCGTCCATCTACACATGCGCCTTTAGAACGTACAACACCAGCTTCACCAGTAACACTAAACGCAAGTGCATTAACAACACAATATTCCAAATATAGTAGTGAACCGGTATCAAGTGGTAGTAGTACACCAAGTGCTAATGGAATTGGCACTGGCTCGAATACATCGCCTAGCAATCAAGCAATACATTCTTATCAACATAAAACTACTATGGATAATTTGGCTAAACTAATGAGTGCCTGTGTTATACTAAGAATTGAGGATTTTACCTTGTATCGCGTAACAACATCGGGTAAAAAGCAAATGCCAAAGGAGTTCATATCAGGTAAATATTTGTAATATTCAATATAGTTAACATATATTGTATGTATAGGAACTATCGCGTGTGTGCACTTTGTCGTACAATGCATACTCATATATATATATAAATTTAATTATATATGATGATTGTATTGTTGTCCTGTTACGTATTTTACTAATGCTAATTTTTACTTATGCTTTTTTTTGTCGCTACAAATATAACCGTGATATTATTCAAATATATATTAAATATATTATGTAACTTCTTGCTTTTGTGATATCACTTTAACGTAGCACAACATAAAAGGAAGACCAAACCAGGTGATTAAAAAGTTCTTTATGATTTTTATATTTTTATATGTACAACCAATGTTGGTTGTCTTTTAAGAAATCGATTATTTTTGTTGCATATTTATTTAGTATCTTCATTCGGAATTATTTAATATTCAGTGTTCTTCATACATATTATTAATTACATTTTATTAATTTTTTGTATATTTCAGTGTTCTTTGAATTTGAAAATATACGTTTTTCATCAAGAATTGATTGGTAGTTTAGTCTAATTCTAAAATTAAATTTTGAAATCAATGTTACTTTTTAATTACGTATAAAAATAAACCTTTGTATATGAAAATTGAATGCAGGTTGTTTGTTTAAGATTATTATCAGTGCGATTGTTTCACCTTTTTACTATAGTTTCATATATGTGTATATGTTTTATATATTTTCAAATAAAGACTTAAATTAAAATTTTAGTTTTCATACTCATCAAACAATGTCGACGATATTCGATGTTTATAAACTATAAAATATATATAAAATAGAAATCTCTAGGTGCAAACTCAGGTTATAAATTTAGTTATCACTCTCCTTAAACATAGTTCTTATATATATATATATATATAGATATATATATTTATTTGAGAAACTTATAATGTTGTACTTATTATCGAAACCCGAAAGGACTAGCCGCCTCTGGAACCTATGTTATGATATCAGTCTTTACCATATATTTATAAACATTATTCTATTTCAGTTCTTTATATACTTGAAGTTTAGAAATAATTATATATACAAAATGGAGTATATGAGATAGCACAAAGACTTGTACTAATGTTTCAAAAAGTACTAATGTGGTTAACAAAATTAAAGAAAGTATTAGTACATAAGTTTTCAAAAATAAAATTTCGGGTCCCTCAATCCTTAACCCTAATACTCGCATTTGTTTAATGTTAATTTTGGTATATAAAAAATAGAATTTCAGTTCCTTCAATGCTCAACTTTAAAATTCGCATTTGTTTATGGTTATTTTGGTATACATGTATAATTATATTTAATAAGACAATAAATTTTTTTTAATAAATAAAAACATTACATTTTTTTCTACTGAAAGTTCCCAACTGAAATGGAATATCTCTGTTTGCTTAATACTCAAATCTTATGTTTAAAACTTTATAATAATTATATATAAACATATCATATTAAGCTTTTAATTTTATTTATATATAAATAATTTGCATGGATTTGCCTTGTAATAGTTGTTTTGAACTGTTCGTTAAACCAAATGTCATATAGATAATGCTAAAGTTTTTAATTTAAACTAACTTTGTTGTTTTGTTTTTTGTATGAAAGAGTATAGATTTAATTAAGTTCAATTTATAAATTTTTATATTTTTATTAATTTTGTTATAATATATAAATACTATATAAATATACTATATAAATATGTTAAATAAAATGATTTTAGGTGATAAAGATCGATATTCTTTTCCGGCCGATATACCAATCATACATGCAGAATTTACTTATTTTTACTATCCCGGTGATTTTATATTTCCATGTAAGATTTTAAACTCATATACATATTTTTTTTTTTTAAACTCATATCTATTTTAATAAATACTTACTTTATTTGTTAGTACCACCGTCCAAGATATTTGTACACATCAATCCTCTTCAAGTACACTTTGATTTAAGTTCAATTTTATGGTTAAATTCATTTGGTTTAAATCTGCACGAAAGCTTATTGCGTACGAGTGTTGGCTCACCAGCGTCAATAGAACGTGGATCAATATCTTCTATTGGTTCAAATGGTACACAATTGCCAGCATCTGCTGGTTCACAAACATTTCGTATGGAACAAGAACCATCGTTAATGTACATGGATGTAAAAGTGGAAGCAATTATGCCACGAATTGTTATCGAGTCATCAATAGAAACGCCTAATCAGAAAGATCGTCCTAAAATAATGCAAATACAAATATCACGTTTTGCTTTAACCAATATACGTGAAATGGGTTCATCTCGTGCTGATCTTGCACAAGCCTTACATTCGCTGCAGGAAGGTTCACTTGTATTTGGCACAGGTTTTCCTTCCACAAGCGGAGACATGTGCATAGTAACGGATCGGATATTATCACACGTTGCTGCTTCGGATGTCAGCAATATACCACATGCTTCAAATTCTTCTATACCAAAATCAGCTTCAACACAAAATCTATCTCGTTATGCCATGTGGTCAGAACCACGTGATGTTTGGTGCATTAAGCTTGATCCAGTTTGGGTTGATTTTCTTGGTGCACGTTCATTGGGACCAAATAAATCGATACCATTTGTAGACGCAGTTCCTATAACTTTATGGTTACATTCTGGTGATGGTGCCACAGCTACCTTAGCTGCTGGTACTGATTCACTGACGTCAACAGCAAAAAATTCATCCATTGAAACAAACATTTATCGCATGGATTATGCAAATAGTAATAATTTACCACGTAATCCATTTTTAAGTGAAGAAGATTTACGTGCCGATAGAAAATCACAGTGTTCGAATGGTTTATCTGCTGGTAGTGGTGCAAGTGTGTCCAAAGAGCGTACAGCAGATATGCATGCTATAGCGCATATATCCAATTTAGTTAGTATACAAATCGATCATTATCAATATTTGTTCCTATTGCGTTTAGCTGAAGAAATGAATGAAATGTCTACATTTCTGTCATTAGATGCGGAACGTATACTACAAAAGGTAAAAGCATAAATTTAATCTTAATTTTATTTAAATTATTTATTTAATGTGCTTATGTTTTCACTTTCAGCAAAATAATAAAAAATCAATTGTCTTTGGTTGTGTGATACCACAAATTGAAATCACGCTTGTGATGCCGTCACCAACACCTGGTAAGGAATCTAGTGGTGGTGATGCTGAAAGTGTGTTACCAGATTCAGCTAGTTTGGGTGATGATTTACACATGAATAGTAAGAATTTATTTTCGTTTCTTTTCATTTCAATTTTGTTGTATTTTATTTAAAACAAAAATTTCTTTCACATTTATTGTATTTATATTATTACTATATTTTTTACAAAAAATATTTGTCATTTATTTTTAATACAATTTTTGTACGCTTTTTGATTGGCTTTAAAAACTTTAATTAAAAATATAATTTTAATTAAAATATTAAAAATCAGAAACATATTTTTGGACTTTTCTAGGCTATATTTTGATTTAGAAAATATGTTTATGTTTTAATGCAAATATGTATATAATATATATAACATATAATATATATAATATTCACTTACATTTATTTCATAGACTCACTTTTTTTAAATATAAAAGGTTTAGCTAATAATTCAAATTAATAATAATTAGTATATTTTATTAAAAGTGATTTGAATTAATTTACTCTGTAATAAAGGAGAGTAAATTATAAAAAAAATAATTTTAATATAATTATAAAGTAATCTATGGTATATATAAATTATCTATATATAATCTATATATAGTTTCAAAAATATGTATTTTATTGTTACAGATATTTCGACTGTGGTCATCTTAAGGGTAGTGATATAATAAAAATGTTTATAGTATTGTTACAAATTAAAAATGTAGAGCAAAGAAACAATTTGGCAATACAATAACAATAAAACGATAAATATATACATTTAATAGAAATTCTAGCGAATTAAGTTATTTTCAGCTTCTTTTTTATCTACGTCATATACTGATATATTTTACTACTAAATGTATTTAATTTGTAAACATTTTTTACATTAAAGATATTAACGATAACACTCGTCAACTTGTATATACTATTTTTATATATTTTTATTGATTATACAAATAACCTATAACAACAAATAAAGGTCTTTTTGTTCTCGGTGACTTGCATTTAGTAGTTTCCAAATTAAAAGCCCGATATCTTGAAAACTAAACTATATTGACATATAGTGTACAAGAAAAATGTGTTATAATAAGGTTGCCTTTAAAATCTGTTGTAGAATAGGTGTACACGGAAAATCGAAATTGTGCTGCATTATTAACATAATCAAAATGAGAAAATAATCTTAATTATGTATTTATATATGTTTGTATTTATCCGCTAGACTATAGTTATCTATAGTTATCTAAAGTTATCTAATTAAAAAATAAAATAAAATGTAATTCGTGTTGTAAAGAAACATGAAATTATTATCAGACGAATACATGGCTTAGGACAAGGTGTGTGCTCAGAAAATATGACAGAAGAGAGGATGTATAAAATGGAGCCAAGAATAAGGGTGCGATTAGGTGGTAACTGGATAATTAGTCTGGATCGAGAAAAATTATTTATACCTGATATTAAAAATTTTTTAATAATTAGTATTATAAAATAGTCTTAAAATGCAAACATTCATTTGTAAATTCTCGTCCGAAAATGGAATATTATTAGTTATAATAATTTAAAAATCATTTACCAAAATAATACAATGTTCTCCATATTATATATGTAATTTGTATACAACTGTTACACAATGAAATACACAATTGAAAGTTTAGATGAAAAAGAAATTATTTTGATTATATAATTTAAAAAACAATCGGTTTTTTAATACTCACTTATTCTTAAATTATATTAATAATGTTTTGGTGTTGTTGTAACCTATATAATACCATCCACCTTGTAAACATGAAACTGCAATTAGTTGAATTTTATTGACGGAAACAAGAGGGTGTTCATTTTTTATATGTATATAGTGTTTTTTTAAAATGTCTCTTATACATTATAATAATTCAGTTTCGAATATTAATATAATTAAGTTCATGGCAAATTTAAAAAATCTTAAATGCGTTTTATTTGATTAGCAGTAAAACTTTCATATTTGATATATTTGATATATATTTAAAAAAATTGAATTTTATTTTTTTCTGTCCATAGTTTTTCGAAGTTTCAGAACCACCGTAAATATAAGGTCTAGTTGTTAAATATAAAAAATTTTATTATACTATTGTGATATTGTAACTTAAACTTTTCAATTATTAAAATACATATTTTAACGACTGCTTGATTGATTTATGGAGCCAATACAGTTACATACAAATTATTCTTTGTATGTTATAATAGTTTTTCTTAACACTTATTTAATAGCAGTGTAAAATTGTTAATTTATGATAGTATCTTTTATAAATATTCTCTTGTTGTGCCTTGATACCTTTCTTTTTGGATAAGCTTTGGTTGTTCCTTTAGGCCATCTAATGTTGTGTTACTAACATTTCCAATTTTATCAAAGTGTTTAGCCGTTCAATTTATTATATATTCTGTTACTGTTCTGGATTCGTTAGGTCTTATATTAATTTTGGAAGTGCAGTTTTTTTTGTGTGACATCAACGTAGACTCGAATACAAGCTATAAAAAATATATATTTAAATATAAATATATACCAACTATTCATAGATTCAAATATGCTTATAAATATTCGTCAATACTGTAGTATTATTAACATTAATTAAATAATAAGAATAGTTATAACCAGTATTCAGATACGAAAGCAGATCTCTATATTAATAAATATTTGGATTTTAATATACTTTAAATTGGACACTTCAATATAAGCATTAATTTTTTGATACCAGATATAAATGATTTAAAAAAAAAAATTAATGTAATACTAAAAATTTGCACTTACAAATAAAATTTATTTTTCTATATATTTATAAGTATTTATCTATAATCAGTCATTATATGTATTTTTAGCTTTAATCAGTCATTATTAAGTAAATATTGTCTTGTATACATGAATTTTGCTGTACTCTGAGTAGTTTGTGATAACGATTTGTAATATTAATTTATTTTTTCGACAAAATCACTTTACGATATTCATTAGCACAAGTTAATTTTATTAATTAAATAACAATCAATATCCATGAATTTTAAAAAGAATTTCACTTAAATATTTTTTAAAAACATATATTTTTTGCTTCAAAAATATTTTTAAATATTTTTTTTTTCAAAAAAAAAAAATTGCATGTTTTCACTTAACCACACCACAATTTACTTTGGGGATTTTATCTATTCTAAGCATATATATATAATAAAAATCACCATATATAAATAATATGCATACAAATTATTATTGTTTTTTTAAGAAAAGTCATCATACAATAATTTAAAAAAATGTTCTAATAGGTACAAATATGATGTGGCCACCGCCGCCTTTAGATCAAATTAAGAACAACACATTCGGAAGTGTTGAAACACCTTCACCTATAACAAATGAACCACCGTATGATAGTATACATATTTCAAATCCCAATACACATGGGTAAGTATTGGTTGAACATTTTGAAACCAAAAAAAATATATACTTATTTTCCAATTATTTACTTTATTTGTTATTTTTTTTAGTTATAATGTACAAATACAAAGCACGCCGACTGTAGCTTCATCAACACCGAGTCAAGGTTCTCGTCCAGATACTGGAGTATATTCACAATCAATAGCCTCATCTTCAAAAAGTTTTAAATCAACACGTAATTCTGCTAGTGACGCAACAAGCATAACAAAAGAAATTAATTCCAGTATGTTTATAAAGAGATGTTTAAATTTTAATATATATTTATTAAATAATTTTATTTTATATTATATATAGGTCTGTTATCTATGAAAAAAGGTTTTTCCAGTTTTATGACTTCCATTGATTCTGCTATTAAATCTGGTGCTCCAAATGATGATGCCAGTGATACGTTTTCGATACAAAGTGATATCAGCTCAGATTCAGAAAATTTCGCTATTGTTATGGGTGATGATAAGACTATGGATTGCATTGATGTGATGTTTAGGTAATTTTTTTGAAATTTTAAATAGTAAAGTATAGTCAAATTTCCATTACTCGAACTTCTATAACTCGAATTTTCTATAACTCAAACTATATAGAACGCAACTGGGTTCAGTTAGCTAATTACTTACAATCACAAGAAATTCTTTAACTCGAAGTCTCCATAAGTCGAACCTTTTCTTTGTAAAATGGTATTTTAAGTTGTGGAAGTGTGACTTTACTTGTAAATTTTGTAAATTAATTAATCAATTAGTTTTAATAGTAGTTTTATTTATCCTTATTTTTATTTTTAAAGAGAAAACTTCTATTTAAGTATTAAGAAAATAGGAGATATATAAAGTCCTTGACTTTTAAACTTGTTTTTTTTTTTCAATTTATCAATTTAATGTATTATTGTTCTAAAAATATTATAATGATAGATTTAATAAATAATTCATAAATTGTACTCAAAAAGTATCAATTTGTTATAATAATAAATTTAGCATTAAGATTTATCATTACGTTGTTAGAACAATTGCTTTCGAGATTATAGATCAAGATTATATTTATTGCTGATGCTTATATTTATTGTTATGATAAAAATTTCTGGATATACATTAAGTCAGAGATGCATATTCTTTTAGCAAATGTATACGTGTTTTAGGTGCTAGATTACATAAACTATAGTATTCGTTTCTGACAAGTCTAGATCAGGATTTGTTAATTGTAGATCCGCAGACTGCTAAAAGTTATTACAGTGTTCATTATCACCACCAGCCCTTTAATTATTATATTTTTGTCTATTGCGATAGTATTTTTGAGAAAATGTTGGTACCAGTCCTTGCAGAACATTTTAAATATTCTGCTGGGTCTTATAAAACACATTACATATTTTTTCGAGCCACAACGTTTTTTGGAATAGATTATATAGATACTAATATAGATATTAAGTTTACTGTTCTGGTATAAAATTTCTATATTGTTATTTATAGTACATTTGCTATAATTTATAGAATTTGTGTTCATGGTATTACTTTAAAAACCGTCACTTTCTTTTTATTTATATCTGTTTTGTTCTTTTATATGGTAGGTATTATTTTCTCGTAGAGCTAGGATCTCTATCTTTCTAGAATAACTATATTATTAATATTGAAAGTTATTATTATTCAACACATAATTTTTTGTTCTGAGTTTAAAAATTGATTTCTCCTTAGATTAAATCCCTTTACAAATGATACTAATTTAAAAGCGTCGCCAGTAGAGATTGCTAGTGAAGTTTATGAAGAGCCAAACTACAAAACTAATTTATCTTCACCTTCTGAACCATCAGAGGCAAGCACCTGGCGTAGACGCGATTTAGTTTCAATGGCGACTTTCAGGTAAATACCATATTTTTTTAAATAAGATTCAAATTTAGAATTAATAAATATTTAATTGTTAAAAATAGGTTGACAACTGTTGAACTGATACGTCAGAATGAAGGGTATAGTTCTGCATTGCGTGTTCAAGTTGCGGCTATATCATGTGATGAATGTGGCGCTATACCCTGGGATGAGTTACAGGTAATTTTTGATATATTAGCCTACCGTTTTTTATTTAAAAAAAAATTTATTGAGTTTTATATACTATTTATTGCGTTCTTTTTATGTTTATAATTGTTTTTATTATTCTTGTGTTTATTAAGTTTTGTTTTCATGTTCATATATTTGTGTTTTTAAATTACAATATTTCTTTTAAATAAATGTTATATTTAATTTTCAATATAAATAAAATATAATTAAATTTTTTGTTTTGTTTAATTTTAAATTATATTATTATTATTATTTATTATTTAATTCGAGCATTATACTTATAAAACAGTTCAAAGAATTTATTTTAATTTTTAAATAATTTTTAAAAAATACAATATTTACTTTTCAATGTCTCGCTAAAAATTTTCTGCATGCCTTTTTTAAAGACTTTATTTTTGTCTTTTTCACATTTTTAACTCAAAATAATAGTTCGAAATTTTTTTAAATATATATATATATATATATATATATATACATATATATATTTTACACTTAAATTTCAATTTATATTCAGATTTATTTTTTCACTCGTTACACTTGTGAAAGCTTGTAATAAAACATAATTAGTTACATTTTAAAAATAAACAGATCTCAAGAACTTTGTAATTAGTTTTTAAAAAAATTACATATAAGAAATATAAAAAAATTTCAAAAATATTTTTATATATATTATATATTCAAAATTTACTATACTATATAAGTATGAGTCATATTATATTTATTTAGATGTAATTTAAATCTTTAGTTTATACTTTTTAACGAATAATGTTTGTATTATAAATCTTGTGAATTATATATATTTTATATATTTCAAAATTTATTATACTCTATAAGTATTAGTCATATTATATATATTTAGATGTAATCTAAATCTTTAGTTTATCCTTTTTAGTGATTAATTTTTGTATTATAAATCTTGTAAATTATATATATTTAACATAGTGTATATACTTTATAAAATATCTAAATAATAAAAATGTACAGGATCATGTATATTTATTGCAGTTAGTTATTATAAAGTCCTTATTTTATAGGAAACATTCGAGATATAAAATAAAAAGTATTGTAAATTAATTCATAAATAAACACTAAATAATTAAAATTTTTATGTTCAATGACGATATTTTTAAATTTAAAAAATTAATTTTTACTTTAGTAAATTCTAAGGTTGAACATACAACTGTTTCAGATAACGCCAAATATTTATCATGAGTGATCTTTGGCAACATCTATGGGTGTGAATATGCTTTTATTACTTTTGGGCAGCAAGTGCCAGGAATTAAATTCTGTCAAATTTAAATCGTAAAATTGCATATTAAATTTCATAGATTTTACTGTTTTATTTTACTGTTTGTTTATAAACAACACTGGCACTTGCTTAATATTTTTAGAATAAAAGCATAAATCACGGCAATATAAACTAACATTAATATTTTAAATTGTTCTTTTTTTAAATTTAAGTGGTTGTATTTGTTTTATATATTGTTATATTTTGTATATATTATTATTTTAGAATTTATGTTATTATATATTTAAATGTTCATTATTTATTAGTTATTATATTATTACATTATTATTATTATTACTGTAATATTATATAAAGATTATTATTGTATTCTTATATAGTAAATATATTTAAATTTTCATATAATTGTTAATATTTACTTGTTATCATATTATGCCTTATAATTAAGCGACTGTGAATGAAATAATGTTTTAATAACTAAATATTATATTAAATATATATTATATATATAAGTATATTTAACAATTAATATGTAAATTCAAAATTTTCAAAGCTCACAAGTGTAGCGTAACTGTGTACAATATACTATTATGTAAAACTTGAACAAAAATTATTTTTGAATCTCTTGATATTGTAATTTTTTTTTTAAAATATAATATAAACATATACATTATCATATTCTAAGCGACATACATATAACAGTACATTTAATTTGAACATTAAATATCAGCTATATCATTATAAATTATATATCATATAAATATCGTAAATTTATTATTGTGATTTTTTAATTTAACTTCTTATCTTCATTTTTCTCTCTTCTTCTCTTCTTATAAAAATTTTATACAATACGAAACGAAATATATGTTATTAATGTGCGTTAATAATAATGAAAAATATGATTGAATTGCAAAAAAAAAATCAATTAATCAAAACATATAATAAAAACAACTGTAAATTATTTATTTTGAACGAAATTATATCATATTTATAACAACAACATTATTTGAATTAAAAACACTGTTCTTTTGGAAAATATAAATATATGTTTATATATATGTAAATATGTATTACATATATATTATATTCCGTTTGATACTCTACAAAACTACAATTTTAAACTCGTACACAGAACGTTCAACAAGAAAACAAGGTACCTACAAAAAATACTTAAAAAATTAAAATTTAAATTAATTAAAATTTAAGTTGTAAAATTAATTTGGTTGGTTTTGGTTGTGTTTTCTATACATTATCATATACTCGTACTGAAACATTTCTTATATTATTAATTATCAATTTTCATTTTTCGTGTATATTTTGGTTGCCTTTTCCTTGCATTTTACCAAATATGTTCTTGAATTCAATTTGATTGTTTGTTAATGAATTGTAGTTGAATTTCGTTGGAAATTGAATTCAATGGAGTCGAGTTGGGAATGGCAACGATTGCAGTTTTAGTTGGATTTTTTATTTTAATTTCTTATTAAAAAAATTTGTTTTAATATGAAAGAAATTTTTGTGTTATCAGTTTTGTTTTTGTTGCTTGTAGTCTTGTTTAATCTTGCCTAATCTTGTCTAATTCGTTCACCGTGTTTAGAAAACCCCTATCTTATATTGTTATTAAATATTCTATTATAACTATTTATTTATTATAACTTTTTAATATGTCTTTTATATTATTAATATATTATACCATTTGAATATTTTGCGATTCTTTTATTCGCTGGGTTGTATTATTTTATTATATTTTTCTATGAGTTTATTATAGTCATTTAATTGGTTTCCATCGAGAACACCCTATAAACCTTAATTATTTGTACATTTTTAATTTATTTTAATATTTTTTTTTATAAATTCTTAAATAATTTTACTGGGGTGATATTATAATCTATTATCCCATTTATTCGCTGGATGTTGTTTCAGTTTATTATAGACATTTATTTGGTATCCATCGAGAAGATACTATAAACTTTAATTATTTAAATATTTTTAATTTATTTTAATTATTTTTTTTGTTAAATTTTTAAATAATTTTATTGGGGTGATATTATAATTCATTTTAAGTGATTAAAAAATTTTTAAACAAATTTTTTATTTTAAAAGTTGTTAAATATTCTTATTTAAAATTGGAACTATAAACCATATTCACAATCTTAAGCTAGTGCAAAGCAGCAGCTTGAGTTATTATATTTATATTATTAATAGTCGTAATTTTTTCTTTTAGAGTAGCAAAAAAATACACACAACTTACCAGAGAAAACATGTGAAACAACAACAATACTCTTAAAATCTCCAGAGTTAGGTTTTATTCTCAAAAAATTTCAAGGGTCAAATTTCAGTGTAGTCAAATTCAAAAATCAATCTATTGTAAATGATCACTAGAAATATGTTGCAAAATTCCAATCATCCAATATTAATTTTGCTTTCTATTATTTAAATTAATTAATTTTTAGGATTTAGAATTTTAATATCTCATATTGTACACAACACAACATAAAAAATATGTCAAAAAAAGCATTTAACATATTTCAAAAGTGATGCCAATATGTTTCAACCAGACTTAATATTCTTTTTTTACAACTCTGAAAGAAAAAATTACAGCTGATGAATGATATATTAAAAGAAGATAGCGTGGATGGGTGTTAGCAACTGTTCGAGTTACCTTGAATACGTTTTGATTCCCGTTAAATTTTTAGTTGGTTGGTGTAAAATACAACAAAAACCGTTTTTGTTTTTAATTGAGGAAATGGACCTTTTCCTCTTTCATATTTTTGTTATAATAACTTAATGTTATTAAAATCATTGAGTTGTAGTTTATATTAAAAATTTATACTAACTAGATACGAAAACAATACTATAACTAAGTACCTCATTGTTTATTCAGAAATATCTATCTTATAAGATCCAACCAGTGCTTTGCGTATACTATTATAAATTATTTTATTATATTTTTTATTTCAGACAAAAATGTTCTCTTTTTTATATAGATTAAATTTGAACTACAATGCATGAGTGTTTAAATTAAAAAAAATTATATATATTTAAAAAATTTAAAGATTTTTAGAATGTTTTACTGTTACAAGCTTGATTAGTATATTCTTCTTTAAAATTTGCGAAATTATATTAAAAAAATTATTTTTCCTGTATTTTTTGCTGTACTTTATTAATTTGTTTAAGTAAGTTTATTTTTACAAAATTTCAATAAACTTTTAAATAGAAGTCTATATACATAATCTTAACTGCTTAAAATATATTGCCTATATACCTAATAGAGTAAATCGAATGAACTAGTTATATATCTTATGGCAGTTGTAAAAAAATTTTTTTTTTTTTGAAATGTGAAAGAAGTTTTTTAATCTACAAAAAAAAAGATTAAGATTAAGATTAGAGGGTCATCCTTTCTAACGTTAATTTGCTGAATTGTGAATTAAATTTATATTTATCAATAGTGAGTTCTTAAACCTCTCGACTAAAATCGTAAAGATTACTAGTAAAACGTTCCATTTATATCTTACACTTAATTGTACTGATTGTTGTATATAATTTATTTTATTGAAATTTATAAAAAATATAATAAAATATAATAAAAAATAATAATAAATAGTATAAAATATAATTTATTTTATTTATTAAAATATTTTTAATATGTTATTATAAATTTGACTTACATTTCTATTTTTAAGTTTATTTATTATATAAATATATTGACTAAATGAAAACGAAATTGGATTCGTTAAATTTTTTTGGTACAATTAGATATATATATCTACGTATGACATCATAAATATTATTTGTTAGTTTCTTTATTTTTGTATATATATTTTTTATATTTTATCATATCAGTTATAATTAATTCTTTTTTATATGTAATATATTTGTCAACTGTATATATAAGCTCTGGGATTATTTATCATAGGATAATGCAATAATTTTTTATAACTACTGGAGAACTAGATTGCGGATTAAATTTACCAATGCTTATGTTCAATAATTTTATTAGGCAGTTTATTTTTATCTTATTTTATTTTTTTAAATCACATTTTTTATTTTACTTAATTTTTTCGTGCTTTATAATGTTAATATATAATTTTTTTGTCGGATTTTGGGTCGTTTATTTAACAAATTGAAAATTAAAATAATTATAATAAAACTATAATTTTTGTTTGAAATTAATGAATTAAATTAATGTTTGTATTCACATATTTTTTGTATGTTATTTAAAGTAATATAAAACGAAAAACAAATCCAAGCCTGGCAAAAAGAAAACAAACACAAAAATCTTATTTTTAATTATTATTGTTATTATTATTTTTTTTTGAATATTTATTTTTTAATTGTTATTACGAATATTAATATTGTAATTATTATTCTTTCTCAGCGATCATGAATAATCTAAACTAGTCATACAAGTTCATTGTAAACATATTAATCTTATAAAAATAATGTTTAAAAAAAATTTTAATTCATTTTTAAAATTTAAAATTCATTTTTAAAATAATTTTATTTTTTTCTTTTTATTTAATTTTTTTAATTATACATGTTGTAACCTTATTAATTATATTAAAATTAAAAAAAAATTTTTTTTAAAGACAGTTTCTTTATTATTAATATATTCAATTTATAAATATTCTTTAATTATATAAATTTTTATATATTTATAATTATGTAAATTATATTTATAACTACACATTTTTTTACTAAAATTTTTATTTAATAATTATATATTTATTTTTATAATGGGATTTAAATGTTTTCTTTATTATTCTTTTTTAGCATGAAAATTTATATTTTTTTTTGACTTCCTCCTTTAATTCTAAATGTCATCTAGGATCTAAAATCTGCGTATGATTAGTTAATCTATGTTTAGCGTTATCGATCTCTTTTGCTGCTTTGCGAAAAGCTGTGATGTTTCTTCCATTGTCTTAAATAAAATATCTCAATCATTTAAGTTCATATACTTTGATATGTGTTATTGCTTTGCTAATAAATAGATCATATAAATGATTATTGTCTAACTGATTATTCCATTGTTGCTTCCTACCAGTTTTTTTGATAATATTAAACAATTTACATATACCCACTATTTCTCTTGAAAAATTCCAAATTCTGATTTTTGTCAGTCTGAACCAGTTGATGTTTCTAATATAATAATTGATCTATTTCAGTTACTTAGAGTTCTTCTATCAATTGATATTAAGGTATCTTGAAATGCAAAACCTTTGAAATTCTGAGTTCTTGAGAATGTAGTATAGTCGTTGTTGTTGTTGTAGTCCGTAGGGACCTATTTGAATAGTTCCTTTGGGGGTCATAAACGGGAATTGATCATCGAAATTGACCAGGCTGTTCTTGAAATTGTATAGTGTAATTGGTTGTTTTTGATTTATTACACCCACATTTCGGTACACTACATCTATATGTTTACATATCACTTATGTGGTCTATAGTAATATATCTGATTTCTAAAATCAAAGCTTAGTTAATATTATTGCAATTAATATTGTTTTTTTTTGTTTGCCATTAATTTTATTTTTTTTGTAAGAAAATTACTTAAAACTACTTACAAATTGTTTTAATATTTGGTATATCTGTTTATTTTTCACTATGCACTAAGCTTAATAATAGGTTTTTAATATGATTAACGTATTAGCAATTTGATAGTTTAAAATCAAATAAATTATTTATTGTCCTTTATGTAAAAATTATAACCTTAAACTAGATTTTTAAACTTTGTTTAGTCCTTTCTTTATATGTATGTATAGTTTTCTGTTTTCTCTTTAAAATATTATCTTAATGTTATATCTTATATAATCTTACTGTTATATTCTACATTATCTTACTGTTTCTTTCTGATCGGTGAATAAGTAATAATAATTATATTTTATTTTTTATATTATTATTTTACTGTTTTCAAGCATTATTTCTCATTTTATTCTTATTTCGTTTTTATTTTATATTTTTTTTTTTCAAATTTTTTTAAAGTAATAGCTTTAATCCGACTTTGTCATTAACTACCATTTCGAATTCATTAATATATTAATATTTTCATTGGTTAGTTGTTTTCAATCATAATCATTATAATTCACATTGTTATTAAGTCAGACGTCACCATTTGAATTTTCATTTTGATTAACAGGTTCAGTATACGCTTTTTAGAGGTTCAGCTTTTAATAGATAGTTTTTAAACCGCATACACATCATAACACGGCTTATACACACACATACCAAAAACTGCAATTGGCTTAAAACAAGTACATACAGTCCCTGCACAGAACGTTTGTGGTTTTAACATAAATTTCTGTTATTTGAGAAATATTTTTATATATTTTTTATTTTTTTAAAAGTTCAATACACACAAAAAATCTAATTTTTGAAAATTTAGATTATTTACGAAATATGACTACAAAAATTGCATTTATAACTATATTTTTTGTTTAATCATGCAGATATATCGGATATAGCCAAATAATCATTACCAGTGGTCCTTGAAATTCCTGGTATTTATTATTTTTAGTTGTACTCGTAATTTCAGACTGTAAGTGTTAAACGTTGAACTTAAATCCTGTCCAATTTGAAACATAGACATAGACCCACGTACTAGACTAGACGTAATCGCTGTTATTTTTTCTAAACAACTATTAATTTGTTTTACAATAAACCATAAACCACTACTGGCCGAAGTTGAGAAATTAGTGTTGTTGTTTTGGCCAGTATAGGCCAGCAACTTGTTGTTTTTTGCCATACTTGCGAGCCACAGAAAAGGTCTACTATTACTCTCTTTCTTTTAAAACATTTATTACATACATAGTACTATGTATCGCTTATAGTTTGTAAGCTCAGCACATATGTATATTAGTGATGTATTATGATATGTATATATGTGCCCATACCGAAAGTGCTTTCTTAGAAAAGCTTTTTTTATTAACTATATTTTTCAAATAAATATGGTTTGAAGTTTACGGACCTATTCTGTGCACTTTATAAAATATTCTGTGACATAAATAAAAAGCTTTTTTCCTTGTTAGTTGTCAATACTATAATTGCTGTTGACAACTATTAAAATATGCTCTTTTTAAGCAATTTTTATTTTTTGCATGCATGACAAATATTCTTAACTAAAATATACGCTCTTTACAAGCATATTTTTTATTGTGTAGTGAAAAGCACTAGGTACTTGAGCTTTGAAATTTGTCAAGATGTGTCCAGAATACTAAAAAGTTTTCTGCTTTATAAAAATCAAATATTTTATTAAAGTATTTGACAAATCTGTCAAGTGTACAGAATAGGTCCGTAAAAGTATGTGGTTTTTTTAATATTCATTAATTTTTATCTCAAGTACGGTTTAACTTGATTATGAATTAAAGGAGTTAAAAGAGTGGGAACTTAAGTTTAATGTTTATAACCAAATTTAATATGTTTAATATAAAGGAGTATTTAACGGCTTTTGATAAGTATATTTAATTATACCTCAAATATGTATACATTATATATGTCTAAAATAAAGAAAAAACAGCATTAAAATCTTTTTTGATGACTCTTACATAAAAGATACTTTAAATAATAAAACAAATGTGCTCGTAAAAATTAAATACATAAAAACGATACTATGAAAAAATTGTTTACTGCATATTTCATTATTAGTTTTTGTTGATACTTTTTATTAAAAAAAAAAAAAAAATTAGATAAAAATAATAGTGCATAAATTTGTTACTGTTATCAAACAATTGGATCAATTCTTCAGTGATTCCATGAAGTAAAAATAAGATTTGTTGGTGTGTATTGAAGACTATAAAAAGATTAAAAATATCTATACTGGCAGGCATCTACTAGAGTTGTAATTGTTTGTTTGTTTATTTAAAGTTGTTTATAAAATTTTTAATGCTTCAACACATTCCCGCTTCACTCTGGTTGCGAAGCTTGCACCGTTTTGCATGTGTTAAAGGTTTTAGCTTGAATTCTTAGTTAAATTTATATACACAGAAAAAAATGTTATTTCTAATTTTATTTAAAATAAATTTTATTTAATTTTATTACATGACGGCGACACCTAAAATTTTATTTGCAAAAGACAAAATTTGGTGCTCGTTGTAAAGCTTGGAATTTGGCACCATATAATCCTGAAGCTCCACCTTGTATACGTTTACGCCTGGAGGAGACATTGCATCCGCCGCAAGGTGCCATTGTTATAACAGATAAAAAATGCATACAGAAGTGAGTTTTCAAAATAATTATGTAGTTCTTAATTATATTTACTCCTTGTTATGACCAAAAATTAATTAATATATTATATGTATTAATAATATATGCATATATATAAAAATACTGTTTTTTTCATCAGATTTTTCAAAAACTAATTCATTGATTAGTTAAAGAATTGTAAATTTTTTAAATTTCTTTTATTAATAGTTATTTTTATATATATATATTATTTTTTATATATTGTGGCAATATAAATTTGATCAATTTGTTGTCAGCGTATAAATAAAACATTTTTATATTTTAACTATTTATCGAATATATTAATAACTCTTCTATTACATTAATATTTTTCAGTTGGTTTACACATAATGCTGATATACGTGTCAGAGATGTTAATTTAGATTTATCGATGAGCACCGTTATCGGTTTAGGTGATTTGGCGGAAGATGAAATTATATCAAATCCATTGCCAGTAAATGTAAGTAGATTCTTCCATGTATCTCTTTACCTTCAATATACATCAATATAAATCATTAAAAATACTGTTTAAATAAAAACTAATACCCATTATGTACTTCAAAAAATATTTCGTTATGCAGTTTAAACTAAATTTAATCTTTATTTATTTAAATAAAATAATATCAGTTGATAATAACATAACTAATATTATTAACTTATTAATAATATTAATATTAATTAACAATATTAATGCTAATTAATAATATACATGTATGATGCTATTTGATATATATAATGCTATATATAAATAATATAATTAATTAATATTTATTATTTTATGACCAAACAATTTTTAATATAGTACTTTCACAAGCTAAGTGGTCAATTTTTTAATATTGTTTATAATGAAAATTCAGAAAAAAGAACAAAATATAATAATATATTTATTTATATAATTTACTGTAAAATAATTTTTTGATTTCCCTTAATTTTTATTTTAATTTAACAATATATATATATATATATATATGAACAGTATTTATATATATATATATATTAACAATATATATATTATTGACATTAGTTTATAAAAACTCTATATTAATAATTAATAAATAATAATAATATTAATCAATTAATAATAATAATATTATTAATTAATTAATAATAAATAATAATATTAATTAATTAATAATAATAATAATAAAAATAATAATAATATTATTAATAAATTAATAATATTAATTATAAATAATAATATTAATTAATAATAATAATAGCATTAATTAAAATTATTCAATTATTTTAATTGTTTAAATTTAAATTAATTTGAATTGGGTAAATTAAAGATCAATAAATTAATTTCATTAATTTCAATTAATTTAGATTTATATAACTGAAAAAAAAACAAATCAATTTAATTTAACAGAATTTTATTTGTGTGAAATTAATTTAACTTATTAATATTAAAAACTAATTCGACAATTTAAATTAATTTATAAAACATAATTAATTCGATTTCTCAAAAATTTAAGATTAATTTAAATTTATCAAAACCAAATTATTTTAAATAATTTAATATCCTTTATTTCTGGAATATCTGCTCTGGAGTCTTCGATTTTTAATTTAAAACTTTTGATTTTAGTTTATTTGTGAAATTCTTGACTAAGTTACACGATAAATAGATTCCAGTGGAGCTCGGCTAATGAGTTCACTTAGAACGTAAATTGATCTATTGTGATCATACAAAGAAGTGGATTAGATCGAACCATCTATCTAGTAACGTTTATAGTGTACATATAATATTATTAATTCCAGAAAGATATAAAGTGTCCTAGGCCTTTCCTAAGACAATTTTTAGGAATTCTTCCTCAGTTCTTAGAAAGAACTTTTATTAAAAAAAAGGTTTCTTGGTGACTGGTAGGAAATCGATATTCCGATATTGTATTTGTGACAACGAATTTTAGTTGAGAAAAAAATTGTTCAGAATATCTGTGGTTACTGACTACTATAGAAACCAATGCGATCTTTTCTTCGTATTTTATTTTTATAGTAGTTTCTTGTCAGTTATTACACTTGATACTTGACAATTGTTTTTGTTCCAGTGGTGTTTTGTTTAACTGGAAGTTTTATTTCACTTTAACTTATGTGCTCACATTACATTTCGAATGAAATCATAATCATTGCTTCTAATAAGACCTTAAATAAAGAATGGGAAAGCAGTACAAAATGGGAAGAAAATTAAAAGAATAATTCGGTTATATATATATGGACAATTTAATAGAAGAGGAAGAAGAAAGCATTGTAAGAAGGTCTCTGATCCTTCATAAAAAATTCAAGTGGAAGAAGCACATAGATGAAGCTTTTGTGCAATAAACCCTCGCATCTGTTGTGTTACTACTATGGGCGCTCAATTTTTAAATTCACTCAACGGTTTGTCGTCGGCTTAGAGTACAAAGGTGCTAAGTTCAGATTTTCAGATTTTACAAAAAACTTGAAAAACTTGATAATGGATATTTCTTTTAAGTCCCAAATACAGTTCCTGTGCTTTTAGTTCTTTTTTTAAATAAAATTAGTACAAAATATTTCGATTATAATTAAACCCTGTTTTATTTATTATCATATTTTACGTTGCTTTTGTGAAGCGTAGCACCTTATTTTAATGCGAGGACACCCAATTCTCTTCCAAAGTTACGGGAATTGTGGAATTAAAATGGTCTTTAAGCTAATTGAATTGACTATGATATCCTTTCGCTTCATCTACTTACTTACTGATGATAATTATAAATTTCGAACTATGATCCAACGATACTACTTAGATTAAGTTTCATGAATTTTTTTTTATTTACAAGATTTGAAAAAATTGGTAAGGAATTTTGAAGTAAGTACTAGTGTTGCTGAAAAAGCTACGCTTTCTTTATGGTGATAAAGAAGCTATATTTAAAATTTAGAGGGTTTTCGAATAGCAAAGAAAGAAAGAAAGGACAAACACAAAAAGAAAGAATTTTAAAATGTACGCTGCAATTACTCTAAAATTTGGGGATTATGAACTATTCTATTTTTTGAATAAACAGGAAAATATCAATTAATGTGTAAGAAGTTAAAAACAGACTAAGCTGTTACAAAATACTTGAAGATTACTCAAGAATACTCATATCACAGTTATTTGTTTTTGTTGCTAATTTACCTAACTACCCCTGTACACAATTCTTTTTTAAGCGAAAAAACATTAAAGTACAGCTTAAGCTATAGTCTGCAGAGAGCAGAATTAGGCTCTTAAATAAAAATTTAGCTATTGAAAACCTAAAAGCTTTTAATGTATTCTCCATTGGAGAGAATAAAGATCAGAACTGCTTCTATTTGTTGTGAGTTATATATGGTTTATAGTTAATAAACGATTGTAGTTACTTGCCGAGTTAGTCACCTAGTTCAAAGAACAGTGTATACTATTTTTGTATTTGCAATATGAAGCTCCGGTAAATATATAGTGAAAAGTATTGGTATATATAAAATCAAAAAACACATTCTCCTTGCATTGTACAAAACAGATTAAATGCTTATTTATCTTTTGTTGTTGCATATAAACGCATACTTTGCTCTGGTTATGTGTAATAGCCTGGAATTAAACACTCTCTTTTTATATCCATAAAAAAATCATATACCAATTCACAATTAAGAGTTATTATATAAATAAATCAATTAAGTTTTGTTTTTTGAGAACCAGTACTCAAGTGTTAGTAAGTTAGTTTCGATTTAACTGTCCATCATTGCACACACGATACTGAGTGAATATTGTGAATACGGGTAGTATCGCATCGAACGGGTAAATAAGGCTAAATCGTCCATGATGTCAATCTACCTAACTTAATAAAAATATAAGTGCAACTAGAATATTATCAATATGTCCTGGAATAATTCCTTAGAAAATAGCGAACATAGTGAAGAAATTCAAGTCGGATCGAATATATTCTCGGAATTGGTTCGCTATCCTAGTAATTTCTCAGAATTATTACGTTTTTGGCAATCTATTCAAAAGGCGGCAGAAAATGATAAGAACAACAACCAACATAATCAAGTTAAGAATATAGCAAAACCAACAAATGCCAACAACAACAACAGCGACAACGGCAGCGAGAACAACAACAACCATTTGCCAAAAGGTATCAAGGAACTGCATATATATTACTATAAACATTGGAACCTATACGCTCAGTTCATGACGTATGACATCAGAACACATATAGTTCGTAAATATTTACATATATTTATTTTTATGGACTTTTTAATGCCTCCAAGTAGAGACTGTGAATCTTCTGTTCCAAATTATGTCGCTCGTAAGATATATGTGGGAAGGCGAGGTAATTATAAAGTTGATACCTTTTTGATTGGTCGTCGCCGTTTTACGTTTTTAATAGCGCAAAAGTATCCATTAGAAGTCGTATGTCCCCGTAAAATCATGATCGGTACTTTTAATTTACCATTCCGTGTGCGTAAATTTTTATATGACAATATTCTTGAAATATTTGATCTGGACAATGATCATAACCATTGTAAATTCCAACTTATTGTGGAGCACTACTTATACAGTGCTTCGCGTTCTATTCCAATGTTTATGCTAAGCTATTCCACTATAAATTCGGATTGGCATTTAACTTCAAATACAATTGTTAGTGCTTCAAATCAAGTAGTGCGTTTAAATACATTGCTGCCGTTTCGTAGATATCCACTAAATGATGAAATTAAACGCTTAATGCCTTTTTCTCGTTATACTGATCACTATTGTAATTTCATCGAAGAGCTCTGTGTATGTATGACATATATTATAAACTCATGTCCAGTTTTGTTGAATCCCACACAGTTCAGTCAACTTCGCATTGCAAGTAATGGTTACAATAATTGGATTTCAGGTTTTCTACTTGATAAAACTTGTGGTCTTGGTTATCATTTCATGACTAAAAAAATGGGTATAATCTTCAACGATTCCACAATGTTGGTTGTAAGTTCGATAGATTTATCTCAATTGGAGTACACTAATGTTCTTGGCAGAACAAATCGCGTAAATTTTCCATTTGATTATAATTATTTGGGCTTAAAAATGAAGCTGTTATTATCCTTTAAAAAATATATGGATCATAATTTCAAAGTACCAATCGTCCAATACAGTCGTGGACAAAAGTTGCCAGGTGCTCCGGTGGTGTGTTGGTTCCAAACACAACATGTTGTTGCCATGTTCATTAGCGATAATAAAATTCAGTTCAATTTTTTGGGTGAACGTTTCAGAGCTATATTTGACTTGAACAATAATACTATGACAATATCAGATCAGAACTGTCCACTCAGACGGGGTTGTTACCGATTTAGAGATGTTGCCCATTATGGCTGCGATACTGACTTACTGGATAAAATTGCTTATTTGCGCCAAAAAATGTTGGATACCATGCAATTATATACAAAACACTAAACGGATGAAATCATTAAATTAAATTTTTTTAAGTTAATTCATTTTAATATCATATCTTTATGAACTCTGTAGTCATATTGTAAATAAATCAAATATAAATATATGTAATCATTTTTAAATAAAAGTTGAGTTATTGTTTTTGAGACGAATTGTGAAAGGAGTGAATTTAAATACATTGCTATTAAATAACTATATTGGATTTCATAATATCAGAGGTTTTAGACTCTTATGTCTTTCATAGAATGACGCCCACAATATACCTTGGAAAGAGATAATAGATAAGATGTAAATTATATGCGTAGCTAAAGAGAAAAAAATTCTTTAAAAGTATGCCCGAAGTAATATTGTTAATACTTCATAATATATATTTTGTACATACATAACTCAAGAATAAATTAGTCGTATATGAACCTCTGAAATGAAAAGTTGGTTTTTTTTTATTTTGTTGAAGATATAGTTTTTCCAAGAACAGAGGCAAATTTGACTCTACCATTACCGACCGGATGTCTTTCAATAAATTACAGCAAAACGTTTAATATGGGAAGGAGATGTTCCAAGGAGATGAAGTATCTAGGGGTCATCCTTAATAAAAGCCTATATCGGAATGCACACTTATCGTACATTACAAACAAAGCCTTGAGAGGTGCACACTCTTATAAAAGGCTGGGTCCTACAAACCTTTTATAATGCCAATGATCACCTATGCTTCATTAGCATGGTGACCAAAGGCAGACCAAGAGAAAACTCGAATGTTCTTGAATAAAATTCATAAAACAGCTTGCTTGAGTATTATCGGGGCGGTTAGAATATGCCACACAGTAACCCAAGGAATAATTACAGGACTCCATCCTCCTTTCCTTGCGGCCAGGAAAACGGCAACCTGTGTGTCCTTAAGGCTACTCAATATACACCAATTTAGAGAAAGCAACATAAAGGTACACATGAAGATAATGGAAGTCTTCTGGAACACACCGTGTCTCGCGGTCTCCAATAAGATAGATAAGAAGTTTTGAAGAAGAAGTGATAATAAAATATTAAGCTTTTTATTCTTATTCATGGCATACACCTTCTCCACTTTCTATAAACGCTCGTCGACTAAATACTTTATTTGCTTCTATGCGTCATTTGAGTCAAAAGGTTTTAAATAAATTTTTGTGTTCTACGTTGGTGGTCATACTAAGCACCCTAGTGTTGGCTAGATGGGCGACTCCAGATGCTGACATAAATTGTTGTCTGACTAATTTATTATGATATTAAGAAAAAAAACATATATATTGAACATATCTATCAAACGTGGTTTTAACTACTTCAAAGAATTAAACATACTGAAGATCAAAAAGTGTGTGTTGCTGACAGGACTAATATCTCCGCGTTTAAGAAGCTAAAACACGGAGATATTGATCAACTGCGATCATGTAGAATGATTACAAGCAATCGAATAACAGATTATAGAGAATAAGGTAACCAGAAGTAGAATACGAAAAAGTTTGTCTATTTGATTTGTCAATCAATATTTGATATCAGTAACAAGCTCTTTTAAAAGTATATACAATTCTCTTACGCCCTTTATGTTGGGTCATTGCGATAACTTTTAAGTTTTGTTTGGAATAACAGTAAACAAGTTGATATATATGGTACATAATTCAACATGAAGGAGCACCATAATATATAATCATTATTTATGTTATATTTATGTACAGAAACCCAATTTCACTAGTATACAAAATATATATAATTATCCAGATATATAAAAATATTTTATAATATAAATCTTAAAACAACATTAAAGCAAATAACATTAAAGTTTTTTTGGTTATTTTTCCTAAAATATTTTAGTAATAAATTTTTTATCATTTATTACAGATTCTGTTAGAAAATGTTAAAGTTAATTTAATTGATGATCGGCCGCCAGTTAATATAACCTCACCAGGACCAACGCCTATAAATCTGTCCATTGGTCGTATGCATTTAAAGCGTGATAAAAATGGTGTTTTAAATATACAACCAATTGGTGAGTTGTCCCAAACTGAATTCTACCGATATTTAATATAATTACAATGTTTTAAATTATAGATATAAATTTACCAGGAACGACTGCGGCTAATTATCCTTTAACGTCAGCAGTTTTGAATGCAACGGCACCACGTGATAGAGAACGTGATCGCGAGTTATTATCAATGCAACTTGTTATGCAGCAATTAAAAATGGATAACGAAAATCTACGTAAACAATTAGTCAATGCCAAGGAGAATGCAGATACTTACAGGTAAGTAATGTTTAATTACAATCTTATCAAAAGTTAATTTAATTTTTTTTTTTTCTCAGACAAAAAACAAAACAGGACAATGATGTCCTACGTTCCTATTTGAAAGCAGCTCAAGATGATATTACCATATTATTAGAAGAAAAGAAAGCTTTGTTGGATACCATACGTTCCTTACAGGTTTAGTTAAATTTTGTATAGTTTTAATATCCTTTCTTTTACTAAATATGATTTATAAAAATTTTACAAATTTTATTTTAATATGAATTCGTACACTACTAACACAAAAGTTAATGGTTATAATTTTTTATATTGTATGTTATTAAAGTTTTATATAATATTCTTTTTAAATTTTCTTGTTAATTTTCAACAATTTTTTGTATACTCTTTTGCTTTTGTTATGAAGTTGAAAATTAACTCTACAAATACACACGCAAGGATCAGAGGTCAGTTTTTATACTGAATAGATTTTTCACTTTACACGCTGTGCATTTTGTATGGCTTTTTTTTTATTCAAATATATAGAAACAATTAATTTAATATATATCATTTTATTTTATTAAACAATTATGACTAGAGTTGAAAATAATTTATTTCGATTGAATTTGTTGAAAAAGAATTGATTTGTTCAAATCAATGTGGTTTCAGTTATTCTCTATACATATAGAGTGAAAATCTTCGAATAGTTAAAAATTATGGAATAAAATGTATTAAAAGTAAAAGTTAATGAATTTATAGCTTATTTTATTTGTTTAACTAATAAGAATATAATAATAATTAAAATTCCAAACCATTTGATTACACAGCTAAAGCTCCGTTATAAGGATGCTCTTTTAAACTGACATCTGACATCTCTTTTAATCTTTTAATGGAGCAATATTGCTAGACCCCAAATTTACAGCTATCAGTTATCAATTAAAGTATGTTTTTTTAACCTTCACCCTGGCATCAATTTCATATGCGCTTTTTGTGTCCTAAATTTAGGAAAGGCATATGTTTAACTATTTGATGTTTGATTTATTTTTCATGTGAGGAGGTTTGCTGAAATTACCCGTCTCATAGTTGTCGAATATTTGTAGTAAATCATTCTTTTATAAATTATTTTTTACCATTTAAAAATGTTTTTTTTTTGTGCGACAAGGAGGACTAACCATAATCTGGTGCCTCGGAAAGTGAGTACCCGACTCGCACGGACTAAACCACTCCCACTCATTTCCAGAGAACTTGTTTTACCCCGGGACTACCTTAGTATTATTTCCAAGTAGGGTCCCTCTTAGATATTTAAAACTTCTATCGGTGTGACCTACGTTCAGACCCCGCTACTGCTGCAGGTGATTAACCTTGCCCTTCAACTTGGTATGATACATCTGCTTTCAATCTCAGAATGTGTGTCCCGGCTCCCACTCCTGATCCGAATTGAAATGTCATCAGATTGCTTTTCGTTTTAGATTAGTCTAGATTAGTTTGAGATCTTTCTTCTTTTTCCTTAGCTCGAAAATTGTTCCAATTTTCTGCTCGTTCGGTCTTTAATTTTACTACGATGTTCTCGTGGAATATAGAAAGTACGAGTGTGAAGATGTTTGAGAGTTGTGATAGTCTTAAACCGCTTCAGTTCAGCTTGCTGTACCTGCATATCAAGAGATTAAATCTACAATGCGATTTTTAAATATTTCAAAGTTTGTGTTCATTTTAATTAGCAACTTTCAAAGTAGCATCGACCTATGAAATCTATAGACCACGTGGAAATATGTTAGATAGACAGTTGGTTTTGTTAAGAGGACGTAACGAGTAAAGTTGTGGTGGTTATGTGTTGCTGATTCGTATTATTTTCTGACGGTCAAAACAGAATCAAAACTAATTGATTATAGAGCTGAAAAGTAATCAGAAGGGTTTATGATTTAGTTCGTTAGTATAAGAAACTAAAAGAAATTTAATATGTAATAATATGTTTATATTTCACTTTCATTTGCTATTATTATTGTTGTGACCCGTAAACAAACTCGTATCTGTCTTTTTGGGCGTGGCGAACAGCTTTTGATCATCGACCACTTGAAATCGCTTTGGGACGTAGACCCAACCTTGTTGACTATTGAATGTCTTTGGTTAGTACGATGAAGAAAAATGAAACATATTTGCCAACAGAATTCAAGGCTTCACTAATGCAAAGAGTTTATTCTATAAATAGTCAACTATTTTTAGTTATGATGAGAAAAAAATTTTTTGTGATCTAGAGAAGAAAAATTATTCTACAATTGACTTTTAGTTTAATTTTGGACTTAGTTTCTGTTGAAGGTGTTCGTGTATATTCAAAAGTGAAAGGGTCTATTAGAACCCTATCTTGAATCAAGGAAAGTTTATAAAAAGATAGTGCGATACAAGACAAATTTATAATATTGTACAAGAAATGAACTCGAATAGGGTAGAATTATATCAATTTGGTAGTATCAAATTCAGTTTATTTTTCGTAATGACAATCAAATTTCTAAGAAATTCACCTAAAAGAGATACTGTAATTAGTTATAATTTTAAAATTTTTATTATTATATTCTTTTTTAAAATAATGAAAATTATAAAGTTATAATAATATGTAGTGCGAGAATGCATGTAATAGTCCAAATAATATTAAATGTTTAAATTTAAATAACTGCCTTTGACTAAAATGATAGAACATTTTTAGATATTTTCAACTCTAAGCATGACGTATTTTTTGGTGCATTAGATTATATTGATTTATCTCTATATAGAAGTGCTCACATCTGATCATAATATATATGCAGATTTTTTGAAGTTGCTTTGTTTTAATTATTTAATTATTTATTTATTTGAAATTTTAGTTGAACAATAGTGAAGCAAGTTTATTTAATTTATTTATAAATGAAATGCAACTGCTTTTATATTTTTCACTTACCTTCACGAATTTTTTTTTCTTTTAAACTATATATAAACATTTTAATAAATCTTAATACTACTGGTAATCATATTATTTTACCAGAAATAGAATTCAGCTTGAATATATATTTAACGTTAGCTGATTTTGAATAAGCATTTGATATACTATAATTTGATATAATAATTATTATTTGAAAAATACTGGAACCTCGTGGTATCTCTGACAAAATGGTTAAAATTATAAATAATAAAAAGTAATTATGATAGAATAACTTGCCGACTTTTGCTCAATGGAGTTCTGAGTGGCTCGTGAAAATGTTATTATGGAGTTAGACAAAAGCATGCACTCTCAGCTGTACTGTTTGTGATTATTCTTGATAATGTTCTCAAGATTATTTTTAGACAGCCAACAGTTATAGAAAGAAAATGATTTGACATGTGAACCAGTTGATTTAGATCTAACACTGTGCTGCATTCATCTACTGGACATTTAATATATATCAAATGTTTACTTTAATATTTTTTGATAAAGTTTTATTTCAAAGAACTTTCATAAAAAATAGAAATGAATTCTGTTATGAAATTTACTATTTTACTTATTATAGATAACATAATACATTTTATAAAAAGGTTTTTTCGAAAACTAATGAACTACAATAACAAAAAATCATTTTTATAATTTTTCAATTAATTAAATACAACTTAATTAAATACAATTAAATAATAAATACAATTAAATACAATATTGCCAAATACCCATCAACAGTGGTCTTGGAAATAATTCTTATATTTAATTATTTGTAAATAATTTTTTGAGACTGCAAGTTTATAGTAATATATTATATATTATAAAATAATGTATTATCATAAATAATATATTATCATAAAATAATACATAAAACAATATAATAATAAACATAATAATTGTTTTATGTAATAATACATAAAACAATATATAATAAAATATTAGATAACAAATAATAATATATTTTATAATAATTCGAGTGATGTATTGGGTATGATGTTTATTTTGGAGTTTATATACACTTCTTAGCTGCTTGTAAAATACCTTTAAAAATATAAACTTTACACAATAAACAAAGTTTTTTTAACAATTTTTGTTTTTTTAAATTAGTTCACATATATGCTTTTATTTTAAACATAAATAAATTGTTTAAAATTATTTTAATTTATTTTTTTATGTACTATAGCTCCAGCTGACATCTTCGAATATGAATAGAAAAGGCGAAGGTAATAGGTAGCACAACTGCATGGACTGCATCCAGTGCTGTGGCGAAAATAACAATCCATAAAATCAGTATATATAAAGTTTGAATAAAAGAAAATTGTGTTATATATATATATATATCTACATATATATGTATATAAATGATATATAAAAAATGTCATATAAGAAATGTAAAACTTTTACAACTTTTGTCATAAAAGAAAAATAAAAAACTATAGCTGCAATAAATTGTAAAAATGATATTATGTTTTTTTAATTAACAGTAACAACTTTGAAGAAAATGTTTTCTTTAATAATTATAAATACATATAAACCATCTTTAATTAACTATTTATAACTCAAAGCATTTATTTAGTAAATATGCTTCGTTTTGTTTCTCTTAACCTTGAGTTGTAAGAAGACTGATCTTAAAAATTTATTAAACAAAAAAAATAAATAAATAAATAAAATTATTATTAATTAATAAATAAATCCAAAAATGTAACTAATTTTTAATCAATGTTCAACATTCCATTAACATAATTTTTAGTCTACTAAAGCTTTAATAATTTTTAGTATTGTTTATTTTATATAATATATATATATATATATATATATATATATATATATATATTTTTTTTCGATTATATTATTATATTTGAATTAATATTGAATATTTACATAATGCTAAAAATCAATTGTAAGCTATTGAACTTTAAAGAAATATAATAAGTAAAATTAAATTATATATGTGTATAAATGTATAAAAATGTACAACAACAATCGTTAATAGACTTTATGTAATTATATTAATTAAATTATATATAGAAATACAAGGTAAACATCAAGTAAAAATCGATTGTTTTGTTGATTAATGCATATTATGCTTTCTTAATATTTAATAATTTTTCTTTTGTATATGCCATTTTATAAATAAATAAATAATAAATAAAACAAAAAGTAAATACGCATTATTTTTACTTTAAAAAATCAAGTAAAAATTAATAAGTAAAAATATTTTCAATTTACTAAATACTTTATAAACTATTATATTCAATTAAGAATTGTTTGCTATTATTGAAAAAATAAGTTTTCTTATAATAAAAAAATTAATATTTTTTTTAATATAAAAAAAATATTTTTTTTGTTACAAAAAAACTATTTTGATTTATGCTTATAACAATATTATTATAGAAGAAAACTATTAAAGTCTATTTTTTTTTATCACAAGCGATTTTTACTAAAGATGTATTTATAAAAAAAAATTAATAAATTTTATACATAAAAAATAAAATTAATAAAAACTATTAATATTTGTTAAAAATATAGTCTATTGTGAATTGCATAAACGCATAGTTGTGACTTTTAAATCATATCATCGTTGTTAAATAGTAAAATCAATTACATATAAAATTTATATTTTTAAACTTTAATTGTTCGTTTATATTCAGAATGTTATTTAGCGTTTTTAAGTAGTTATAATGCTTGGAATATACATATATACATACTATACTTAAAAAACTTATATATAATTAATATAATTTAAAGAATTAATAAAAGTTTGTAAATGTTTTAAAATAACCAAATGAATAATAAATGTTAATAAAGAAATTTATTATTAATATGTTTACTATAGCCGAGATTTTTTCTTTCAGAGTAGCAAAAAAATACTCACAGCTTACGAAATAAAACAACATAGCTCTTGAAATTTTCGGAGTTAGGAATTACTCGCAAAAAATTTCACGTCTTAAGTATTAGTCCAGCCAAATTCAAAAATCAATCTATTGTGAATGTTTACTGGAAATATATTGCAAAATTCCAAACATCCGTTAAAATCACATGAACAGAAATAATAACAAATTGCAATATATTAAAGCAATAAGATAAAAAAATACTTACCATTGCTCTTCTATTCATCATTTTTTTTTTATTTATTTTATATATTTTTATATCTTTTTATATCTCATATTGTACACAACACAACAAAAAACATATGTCAAAAAAAGCATTTAACATATTTCAAAAGTGATGCCAATATGTTTCAACCAGACTTAATGCTGTTTTTTTACAACTCTGAAAGAAAAGATTACTGCTTATGTTGAATTTTTAATGCGATTAATATTATTTTTATGGAATAAAACGATATATTAAATATCCTTGTCTATTTTATTCTGTAGTGTAACAATTATTATTTAAAATTAAGAGATAGCTTCAAATTTCAAATTTTTGTTTATTCAAGTTCACATTATTTTGTTTCTTAAATGTTTTTTTAAAATCACATGTTAAATGTTTCTTTACTCGTATTATTCGCAATAGGTTTCTTTTAATTACTTAAAGCATGTGGTTTTTGTTGGACACAATTTTTTTTTAATTTTGTTACAAAACGAAATACAAAATTTTAAATTTTTATGCAAATTGGTCTTAAAGATGTGATTTTAAAAATTTTAACTGCATATACCATATATAAATGTATATTGAGTAAAAATCAAAAAACATTTAATTTTTAAAATAAAGCGTATTTTCTTCTTGTTATAAAATTTATTTATATTTTTTTTATTTAGGATTTATTATACTTCTCATGCAATTATAAAACAGAAATTTAAAATTATGATTTTATTTAATAATAGTATAATTTTAATATTCTAAAATTATTGAAAATTTACAAAATGATCAAGAAATGTTTGCGTTTCGATTAATATAAATATTAATAACAAATTAAATTATAAAATTGATATTATTTTATATTGAGTATACATAATTTTACAATTTAATAATAAAAAGATTTAATAATTAATAGAGTTATCCATTTCATGGTCCTGATTTGGTAGCAATAATTCAGTGATATATGTTGAACATAACTGTCACTCCAGTCATCATATGTTTAGTGGAAAGTTTGCCATTTTGCAATAAGAATCGTTTAACAACTGCTGAATGTGATAATGTGGTTTGGTGATTCTGCAGTAGGTACATATATATATATTTTATATATTGCGCGGAGTTATAATATCTTTATGGTATTATGTTCTACATCTTATAATAATATCTTAAAAATCAAAATTTTACTGAAATTCCAAATATAAGTGCATTTTTTTTACGTTTAAATTTGGAATCATAAAATGGATAACCCTGTAGATGTCTCCTAAAGGAAGTATTGATATTCGTATTAATGAGCACTCCTTCAAACTAACTTATATATAATTTAGTTTTAACTGAAATTGTTTTAATTAAATTTATTAATTAAGTTATGAAATTTAAATAGAAAATCGCTGTATATATATATTTTAAATGTATGATATATTTTAAATATAACGACATTTATATCCATTTTCATAGAATTTATAACAAATTAAAGATTTTAACATTTTCAAAAACATAATTTATTAACTTTTATAATTAAAATCACACAGTACATTGTGTGTGGTCATCGTATGACACTACACATCGCTAACTAATAAAAATACAATATATATAATTAATATAATATTTTTATAATTTTTATCGTGTGATATCTCAATTATATTTATTTATAATTTTGTTAACATTTGCTTAAGTTTCTTTATTCAGTACCATTTGCACAGAGACTGTTTCAATAAAAATTAATATTTTATAATTTAATTTAATATTTAAATTATTTAATTATTGATTCAGTTACCGATTTTGTATTAGTTCTTTACATTATCATATCATGATGCCATTGTGTTTTGAAGTTCACGAATAATTATTATTTTAATTATAAAATCTTTTGTGTCGATTTAAAAAATTAATTAATAATTAATTAAATATACAAATCAATGTTGCTATCGATAATCAATAATCTTGCAAGACAATTTATCTAGAATTGCATAAATGTATTCCTGTGTATAGATTTTTTATATATAGGGTTATGTTTTGTGAGTTTATTAATAAACTCCGTCCCTTATTTGATATATCGTTAATCTGCACTCAGTTCCACGCTAACTTTTTTTACATTAATATTTTACTATTTACTATATAAATCAGTTGAACTGAAAGTTGAACTTGTCAAAGATAAATGATTATATAGTGTTCAAGAAATTTCAGTCAATTAATTGGTGAATTATTGCTTGTAATTATAATGTGATCTTATATTACTTCAACCAAATTTTTTAATTCCAGATAAAAATTATTTATTGTTACAAATATCCATAAATTAGTTTTTACAGTTCATAAAGCTTATTTAATATAATTAAATTTATTTCAACTTATTTAATATAATTTAACTTAGCTTAATTCGACTTTACTAAAATAAATTTAAGAAATATTTAATTTATTGTTAAATATATCAACTTCACTAAATGTTTTATTTAGAGTATAAATTAAATAAAGTATATATTTTCATTAACAAAACCAAAAAAAAAAAGAAATATATACGACTATATATAAATTTATAAGTATATAAAAATAACTACATGGCGAACTTGGAGAGAAATCATATATTTAATTTTAATATTTAAACAATTTATTGTAGTATATTATTCAGATTTTTATAAATTTATTGAAATAACATAAATATAAATAAATTGAATAAATTTATTTAAAAATAATTGCATTATTTTACAATTATTTACTTATAAATGAAATAAAAATATTTCGACTTAGCTAGAGAATGTAAACAAATTTAACATATACGTATATAACTATATATATATAAAATAAAATATATAAATAAAAATCTTAAAAATGGATTTTTTTTAATGAAATTATAAATAAATGTTAAAAAATAGCAGTTTATGAATTGAAATGATAATATATTTTACATGCCAATTGTAATTAGACGTATATATTTATTATATGAGAATGTATACATATATATGTATATATATTTATAGAATGTGTATAAATATTTTTGCATATATTTGTACATTCATTAATATAGAATATATATAAATATATTTATATATATATATACATACAATTCTTAAAGATATATATCTCATATCTTTATACATCAAGTTACATCTATATATTTACATATATAATAAACAAAAATTTAACTTTTATGCTATATAACGATATATATATATATATATATATATATATATATATATATATATATGTATATATATATATGTATATATGTATATATGTCACTTTCATTAAAAAATAAAAAGTTGATTGAAAAATGTAATTCTCATAAATGCTTATAACTATTTTAATGTATACAATATAGAATATACAAATTAAAAAAAGAAAAATTATATTTTTATTTCAATTAAAATTTAAAAATATGCAAAACATTATTATTGTGTATTCGTTAGAAAAAAAATTAAAACTATTTCTTATATATAATAATTCTCATCAGCGTCTTGCCATATATTGAAAAGAAAAATTAATTATTTTACTGTTGTTCCAAAAATTAAAAAAAAATTAAATAAAACAATATTTATATATATATATATAAATATATATATTAAATAAACAAATTATATTGAAAATCAAGCATAATTTATTTTTGGTATATGTAAAACATTGAAAAAATTTTACAATAGGTTTGTTTCAAGTTGCATGTAAGTTTTTCGATCTACCCAAATCTGTACCGGATTTGAGAATGATGTACACAACTGAAATATTTGCGCCATTCCATAGGTTTTACAAATATTTAAAAATTACGTTAAAATCCATTTAATATTAATATCATTGGTCTGACCTAATAAATATTGGTTTTAATATTTCGGCCACAACTTATTATTTGTATTAAACCTCGTAAAACCTGTTGTAGATTTTGGGACTGCATTAATTAACTTGAAAACTTAATACTCGAAAGAATCACTAGCTATACAATGGCTTAGATTAAGAAACAGTGCATTATATTAGGTATATTACGTGAAGTGTAGGTGAGGTGAGATCTAAATCCACGTCTATTCTAATGATCAATTGAAGATATTTCATCAATAAGAATATATCTATATAGTGTTCTTTATTCTCTAAGTTTTATTTTTTTTTATAATCTTTTTTTTGAAATTTTGTTACAGTGTTGAATTTAAGTATGGCCTTTTGTGTTCCTTCAACCACATTTACCTAATATAGAATCAATTTTAAAAATGAAAGAGTTCTTTATAAAGTGATAATTATTGACCATGTATATACGTATGTACTAGAAACAAAAGAGTTGAAATATTGTCTGCATATTTACGATTAATGCGAGTGTTAGTATCTTTTGGCCCCACCCCTCTAACAATTTTTATAACTATGTTAACAATTAAAAACAGTGTTGTAAAGCTAATGGTGTTTGGAAAAAACTAAAATCAAACATCAGATCTTTGATTTTTTAAGTGGTGAATATTTCAGATTTAAATCTTTTAAGCAATAATTGAAGATTACTATATTGAATTTGATTTTGATTTTGATATTTGATTAGATTTTTATATCATATTATTAAAATATTTCCCAATTTCTTACATCTTTATTTATATTTTTATTCTTCTTAAAGAATGTAGAGGCAAACGACGAGCTAAATCGGTTAGCTGACATCACCCTCATCTGAGTTCCTGGGCATAGGAACACCGAATGGAACGAAAAAGCTGTCTGTTTAGCCCTCGGTGCTTTTTTGGATGTGTCCCTGGCGGTACCGGTCTATATTACCCCAGAGATCATTAAGGAAATTACCTACTTCTACCGTCTTCAACTTGCCAATAACAGATGCAAAGCACTTAAGACATGTGCAACTTCCACGTTAACTTGGCTCACCTATGATAAAATTAAATTTTCGGAACTAATCAAAAGAGACCAGGTGAATACTGCAGGGTTCACCTATTAAATTATTTAAATATGACAGGATGGATTTAGTCCCTGCTCTTTTATATTAGAGGTTCTTGCGAGGAGTGTCTCAAGAAAACGATAAAAAAAACCGCTAATTGAGGTACATGGAAGTTAACTAATGGCCTGCTAATGCAACAAACCAACTGTTTATTTAGAAACTGAAGTTACGGTCTTATGTTAAAGTTAGTGTATGATATAATACTATGGAGGTAATATGTTAAAGTAGTGTCAGAAGGTTAATAATAACGTAAAAAAGTTTGTTGTTATTGCTATTACATTTACTTAAATACCATATTTATTAATAAATATTACTTAACGGCACTAGATACACACGTCAAGAACCCGGAGATTTAAAATTGTCATTTTTTTGCACATAATTGAGCTTACATACTACTGCTCTGTATTTAAATAATCTGTAAAAATATTTAGAGAACACTATAAATATTAAGAGAGAGAAAATAGGAGGTACAGCATTGGAAGAATAAATGCAATCCCACTCCAATAACAATGCATATTGTAATGCTAATCAAGTTTTTTTTTTAGGTGAAAAGCAGCGAAAACCAACTTGTGAGTCTTCAACCTACTAAAACTGAATTTTTTTGCAATGAACTGTGGAAAGAACCACAGTACTCAGACCATAAAGGTTCATTGTGGTTCTCATTCAAATATATTACAAAAGTTTTTGGGTCCTTGATATTTGTGTTACTTACAACGTCAGAATCAAGAAGATTCGAGTCTTGAGAGAGTAGGGCGATATCATGGAAAATGTTTCATATTATTTTTGTCCTGCAAGCAATATGAAAATAAGCTGTTGTCGGCGAGATCAAGCTGAAAGAGTTGTTAGCTTAAATGGTATGACCAATGATTGCATCAGTCCGTAGTCTAAACTCCTTGCGATATATAGTTTCAGGAAAGCCTATAACATTTTACTGATTTCAGGTAGAACTATTTTAATTCGTTTGTAGTCATGGTGATTTTGTCACTTATTGTTTGATACAGATTAGATCTAAACTTAAATAGCTAGTCTTACAACAGATTTAAATTTAGACTTGAACTGTATTCAGTTGACGTCTTTATTTCATAATCGTATGCTCCCGAATTAATTGGGGAATGTAACATATATATATATCGGGAGATAGATCTTGCACTTAAATGTTATCAAAATTTATACATTATATCACTAAAGAATTCACCACATAGACGCAACTTCTTTCCAATAGATGGCCTCATTACAAATATAAATTTTTAAAAAATCTCGGTTTGTTTGGAATGTGTCTTGTATATAACATCACTGTACGTTGACAAAGGAATCATCTAAATTGAATAATATATGTGTAATTACTTGAACAGATGCATATTAGTAATTGTTTAGTATTTCTCATTATTGACTGAATAAATGTTTAAATTTTAAATATTTTGTTAAAATATCTCCTTTGAAAATCTGAATTCACTTACAACATATTCAAATTTTATCTTTTTGATCGGTTTTAATGATGAAAATTGTGTTAATGAAATGCTATTCCGAAGCAGTGACCAGGGGAAGGTGGCCAAAATTTGTCAGTTGCAAGTGCGCAACCCAACAATAACAACAGTGACAACAACTACTAGTGACTGACAGCAATAACAACAACAGAGACAAATTAGCAAAAAACTATAAAGAATTGCTGTCCATCTGGTAAATAAAATGATAATGATATTTTTCAAAAAGTCATAATCATAATACTAATGATTATAATAATAGTAATGACGAATATAATGATGATCGTGATGGAGATCGTGATGATGATTGTGTACTTGTATTTTTGTCTTTCCCTGTCTGCATTCAAAATATTTTCACCTACAATTTTAGTTCACATTTCGTTGAGTTTCGCCTATTTTCCGCGTTAATTACGCGAAAATCGGGCGGAGGGAAATATTTTAGTTTTTTTTTTCCAATAGATAATTTGCCAAATCGACTATATTTGAACAATAAACCAAAATTTTATATATTTTTAGTGTATTATAGTGTTTTAGAAAACCAAACAAACGTCAAAGTCAAGAACCAATAATTTTGAAAATAGAAAAAAATATTTGTATTTATATATATATTAAAATATCTGTTTCTGTTCTTACTTCCGCAAACGCCAGATCAATTTCACAATTTCACACACTGCAGCTTCGCCTTCGTTGAGATATTCACAAACATCCTTAACCATACCCATCAATCAATATTATTCATAAAGTAAATTACAAAATGCTTGAGGTTGATCCAATAGTCTCTAAATTGTTAATTATTATTTTGCTAAAATATTTTATATTGGACTATTAAATTGTATATCATCAATGCGAATGATAGGTAATGAATAATGGAACATTGATTTCAACTTCCTGGCGCACATATTTCCACCTATAAATACAAATATGACCTAAATGAGAAGAATTTCCAGACTACAGTGTTCTTTAAATCATCATATTGTGAGACAGAATACCTATTATTGATTATGTTTATTAATAAACATTGCAGTATTGGAACTAGTTATACCGATACGTTTGGGTAGTTAATATGAAGCGAGCCCTATGACAGGCTCTGATATGAATTCTATAATGTTCGTGCAAAATCATAGAAACAGATAACTTTTTATAATCAATGAGACAATATATGAAAAATGGCACACCAAATTCTGTTCTTATTTATCACGTCAGCTGTTCTACGCATCAGACACCATTGTGTACAAATTCCTATTATAATAGTTAATTAATGGCTCTATATGAATGTTATACGACTATACTTTTATATCAACTAACTATTGACTAATATGCCATCTAGAGATATCTACCTATCTACCTATCTATATCGATAGGTCTCTCATCAGAAATGACTTTAACCATAAAAGTGTGAATAAAAAATTTTTTATTTGTGAGGAAACGAATATATTCAAATGGTATTAGCTTACCATTTGCTCTACAGACATAATTTGTTTTTATAAGCTAAGCTATAGTTAGATCTATTTATAAAATCAAATTTTTAAGTTACTTTAAGAACACAAAAGTCAGTTCAAATAACAACTAGTATGGCATCTTAATGCTACGTATCCATTACAGAACATATATACATTACACATATATATATATATATACAACATATATATAGACTTTAGCCAAACTTTTTTATATGCGTTTTCTTTTTTACTAACATATGTATATGTGTGTTTCCAGACAAAATTCGAAAAATTATCCAATGTGAACACCTAGTAAACGACATTTGCTCACTGTTCAACATTTATTTTCTCTGAATTTTGCGTCATAGATATAGGTAAATTAATCTCGAGTGTTATATATTTCGCTCGAGGTAAATTAGTGAATCTTGATTGAAAAAGTTACCATAGATTAACCAATCGAAAACGGTTATATCTTTACGTTAATTGTCCTTTCTTAAGTAGTAAATTGCTAGATAATTCCATTGAGATTTAACGTAAATACATACGTCTGATAGTGCATATACTTCCAAATCATTGTCGGTTAGAAGACTATGCTAGGAGATTGAATTTCATCAGTGAGAAAGATAATAAAAGTTGTTCCTAACTGTTTGGTCACTACCCAGCGTATGCGCAAATTAGATTAAATCACTTTTACTTCGAGGAACTATTATGATCCATTCTAAGGAGTTCCATTATGATCACTAGTAGCAATTCATATGTAGAAAGCAAAAACATGTTAAAGTCTTTTCAATAGTTCCGTGTGAGATATTTACACAGAGTCTACACTGGCTAGACTTTCACAAGATTTTTGGTTATAAAATCAAAAACCGAATAAGTTAATAATGTTAAGGATTTATAATATTTATATTTAAAATTTAAATCAAGATAAATTAATATAACATTTAACAATTTTAAAAACAAATACGTCGTTATATTAATTGTAATATTTTAATTAATACACGGATTCATAAATGACTATAATATTGTTAACAGAACTTGATCATTATAGGTTTTGTTCTTTTTATATGGTAGTTTATTGATAAATCACTTTATTATCTTAAACATAAATAAGAAACTTCTTTCTCAAATCTTGCCAAAGCTTTGCCAGTGTAGACGCCCTGGTTAATATGTTTTTCATGCTTGGATCGTAAATACTTGCAATATCTTCCTTAATTTATTTTTAATTATAACGTAATTTATATTAACTTTTTACTATATTTAACATTATTGTTAAAATGTCTCTTTAGAAATTAATATAAATCGTTTCTTATAATTATTTTTGGTGTTTTGGTTAAAAAGTCAATTACACAATGTGGTGAAATAAAAATTTATATTCTTATATCTCTTTCATACACTTTTACCTACTTTTGATTTTTTGTTTTTGCAATCTTAAATACACCACACTTTGTGTTGAGTTTAATATATAAAAGAATTGAGCTGTGTTTTGATGCTTGTTTTATGTTTATTGCACTATAAACCTTTAAAAAAATTTAACATTACTTATTTGTTAATTATTCAGTGTTGTGTATAGTGTCGCGACATAAAAAAGTCAAAAAAAAAAAGGTTTTTGGTGTGATGTAAGTACTTTCGTGTTATCTCTTTCATGCATGTCTTCCGTTCTTTTTGTTGAAATTTTAATTTTTAATTCACCATACTACTATAATAGCTTTCATTTGCCACAGAAGCAAGTTAGGTGTTACCGGTGATACACAAAACTTTGTGTTGAGTTTAATATATAAAAGAACTGAGTTGTGCTTTGGTGTTTGTTTTATGTTTATTGCACTATAAACCTTTAAAAAAATTTAACATTACTTATTTGTTAAATATTCAGTGTTGTGTATAGTGTCGCGACATAAAAAAGTCAAAAAAAAAAGTTTGTGGTGTGATGTAAGTACTTTCGTGTTATCTCTTTCATGCATGTCCAGTTCTTTCTGTTGAAATTTTAATTTTTAATTCACCATACTACTGTACTAGCTTTCATTTGCCACAGAAGCAAGTTAAGTGTAACCGGTGATACACAAAACTTTGTGTTGAGTTTAATATATAAAAGAACTGAGTTGTGCTTTGGTGTTTGTTTTATGTTTATTGCACTATAAACCTTTAAAAAAATTTAACATTACTTATTTGTTAAATATTCAGTGTTGTGTATAGTGTCGCGACATAAAAAAGTCAAAAAAAAAAGTTTGTGGTGTGATGTAAGTACTTTCGTGTTATCTCTTTCATGCATGTCCCGTTCTTTTTGTTGAAATTTTAATTTTTAATTCACCATACTACTATACTAGCTTTCATTTGCCACAGAAGCAAGTTAAGTGTTACCGGTGATAGTTCCAATTTGTAGTTGAAGATATATATATAAATTATAATTATCAGATAAAGTTTTTGTATTGTGAGGTTAGTATGAACTTAATATTATTAATAATATTTCTATAAAAATATATAATATTTTTATTGAGGAAACTTTTCAAAGTTTAGAGAGAATATTGGATATATGATGCATAGTTTTCATATAAATCAGCTATTATAAAAAAAATTAAGTTTATCTTGGAAAACGTGGTGAAAACCGAAAATTTAACATTTCAACAAAGAGGTACGCAAAGTACAGTTCAAAAAAAAAAAATCATTTACAGATTCCCGATAAATAGGCGAATAATTCTCTTGCATTTTTTTAATATTTGCATATAAAACGTTTTATAATTACAACGAAATGGATTCGTAAGTTACTTTATAAAACGTGGTTAATCATATTTTAATTAAATTTTTTATTAGTGAGAAAAAAATAAAGTCCAAAGGGGAAGTACAGGCTGTTGCAGTTGTAACTAAAGACACACTACGTGAAGATATGTGGAAAAAATTTGCAGATCTAAATTATTACAAGACATGCATGTTGCAGAATAAGACCATACCACATTTTGTGAACAATGACGTGGCTGCAAATCTGCTAGCTAATACGCCCGAATTCGAGAAGGCAAAACATATTAAAGTGAATATGGATAGTGCTCTGCGTCCTGTTACGATGAAAGTCTTATTTTCTAATAAGAATTTATATTTGCCCGCAACTCGTCAATCTAATGCCCTTGTTTTCAAGGTAGATATGGCCGATACTGCGAAAAAAGATAAAAAGAACTTTCTACGTGCCAAGTATCTTAAAAATTATCGTACGGAAGTTTTTTCTGAACAACATATTAAACTTGATATGGTTATTATTGGTGCTTTAGTGGTATCACGTGACGGCTATCATATTGGGCGTGGCTCAGGCTTTCATGATTTGGAACTAGGTATGCTTTTTGAGATTGGAGCTATTACACCAAAAACCGAAGTGGTGACTGTTGTGCACGATATTCAAGTAGTAAAAAGTTTACCACATCATTTGTTTCAAAAATATGATGTTCCAGTTGATATAATTATCACAAACACAAAAGTTATACGTATACGTAAGCCGCTGCCACGCCCTATTGGTATATATTGGGATTTGCTGACACAATCTTGTGTAGATAATAATCTCAAACTAAAGGCTATATATGACCAGTTAGTTAAAAATGGATTTGAAATTTCTCTTAAATCCGAGGATGTAAAAGCTATATCTGAAGCAGAGGAAGAGAAGAGCGGATTTGAAATAAGTGATAAGCAAAGTGATGATACTGTTAATACAGGTGAACATGTAACAAGTACTAATACTGCAAACAATGACACTGTGTCCACTGATTTCGTAAGTACTATTACTACGAGTGCATACGTTGCAAGTACTAAAACTGCAAACAACAATACAATGTGTACTAATTTCACAAATGCTAATACCGCAAGTGCACGTGCTGCAAGTACTAACATTGCAAACAAAAATGCTGTGTATACTAAATTGGCAAGTACTAATACTGCAGGTACTAATGTTGCAAATACTAATACTATAAATAGAAATATTGTGTATACTAAATTGGCAAGTGCTAATATTATAGGTACTAATGTTGCAAGTACTTATATTGCAAACGAAAATGCTGTGCATACTAAATTGGCAAATACTAATGTTGCAAGTACTAATCCTGCAAATGCTGTGCATACTAAATTTGCAAGTCCACATGTTTCACGTGCTAATACCGCAAACAGAAATGCTGTGTATACTAAATTGGCAAATACTAATACTGCAGGCACTAATGTCGCAAGTACTTATACTGCAAATAGAAATGCTGTGTGTACTAAATTCTCAGGTCCCAATATTGCAAGTGCTAATATCGCAAACAAAAATGCCTTGTGTACTAAATTCGCAGGTGCTGATTCCAAGAATCCACATGTTCCAAATGCTAATGCTGTGCGTACTAAATTCACAAGTACTAATACCGTACGCCCACATGTTGCCAATGCTAATACTTCAAACAGAAATGTTGTGTATGCTAAATTTGCACGTACTAATGCTCCAAATACTAACGTCGCAAGTATTTATACTGCAAACAGAAATGCTGTGTGTACTAAATTTGTAAGTACTAATACTACAAGTGTTAATACTGCAAACAAAAATGTTGCTAGTACTAACACTACAAGTATTAATGTCGCAAGTACTAATACTGTTTGTACTAAATTCGCAAATGGTAATATTGTAAGTACTAATACTGCAAACAAAAATGCTGTGTATACTAAATTCACAAGTACTACTACTAAATTTGCGAACAGTGCACCTAAGACTAGATATCGTTCCACTGGTGACATTTGCGTCGAATTAATTAACATTGGTAGTAATCTGTGTAATCGTTATCTTAAGGAAGAATTAATTAAACGTGGAATATGTCCCGCTTCCATAGTTTGGAAAGGCAAGTAATATTCTTAAAGTTACATATTTTTACTAAATCGAATTTTCTATTTATCAACTAAAATATGATATATTCATTTAGCTCACAAAACTGGATGTTTTCTACATTTCTGCAAATCAGACGGGCCTTGCACTCAAGATGACATTGATAAGATCCTTAAAGTATTAGAAGACCTTTCATTGGCGGTTAATGTTAATGGTGTAATAAAAAACTGTAAAGTTGCTCCTAAGAAACGTCGTTACAATACTAAGAAGTATACAAAATAAAAAAACATATCTATACACATATATATATTATGTAACTTGCATTTATATTAACGTATATATCGATATATATATCGATATATATATATATAAATATAAAAAGAAATCGTAAAGTAAATTATATATAATGATTTGCTTAAATTTTTGAATAAATGTTGTGAATAAATAAATAGGTAATAAAAACTTTAATTGCAAAATGTTTTCAATAATACTTTATTTATGTTCTTATGGAAAAGGTTAAGGCAAATAACCTTATATGGCATACCCATTTAATATAATTAATTCTGCAAATATGAAGATATAGACACTATATACATTTTTTATATCAAGTACATATTATATATATTATAGATATTTAACATATGCAGTATATATAGAGCAATATATATAGTATAGCATAATATGTTATATATAGTACACATATAATATATATACATTATAATATTATGTATATTATATTATATTATATATATAATATATATGTGATTATATTATGTAATTATATCCTAATATTATATTACATATATTATATATAATTATACATTGGAGTAAAAAATAGTTTAAAGAGTATTTAAAATAAATAATACAAATTTGAGAAACATAAATAAAAACAGAAGGTGTGGATTTGGAAAGAAAGTGCAAAAACAGATAATTGTTTTCCAAGAAGTAGAGATATTATTATAGTTATATACATATGTTTATAAATGACAGAGACATTACTCGTCAACCGGCACAAACACTTGTCAGAAGGCATAATTTTTGCCTAATATGGCAAAAGTCATAGTACTGGTGTCTGTAAGTATTGGCATGATCGGTAAAGATTGTAATGTAACACCTTGGAATATTAATCGTTGCTTTTGCGTTCTCGAAATCACATTCTTTAGATTTTATTAGATTGAGAATGTTTTTAGTAGATTTTTACAAACAAGAAGTTTACATTGGAGGTTTTTTTAATTAGAAGGTAGCGCTTCAATAAATGCAAATTAAATTAAAGTAAACAAAAATTTTTTTATTTTATTTTTTTCATAAAAAATACATCAATTCTCAAGGTTATAAAGTTATACATCTGTTTATATTGAAATTAATATCTATTTCAATGCTTTTGTTAAATAAAAGATTCAACTTGTAAATATAATACGTTATATTTTGAAAGAAATCAATCTTAATAGAATTATGGCATAGATCTTTAGAAGTACTCTATTTTATTATGATGGTTAAAATTTTATTTTATATTAAAACCAGGGCTTCGAATCGAAAAAAAACCAATATTTTTATTGGAGCGAAAACTGGAACCGAACCGGAACGGGAAAAATTCTGGCTCGAAGCCCTGATTAAAACTGAAGTTTCTTTCATTTCTATGTTAGTGTTTTTGATAAATTTAATCTATTGCACTATCTTAGGATTTAATTCCCGCCAATGAGATACTGTATTTGTAATAATTTTATGAAATTTTATGTAATAATAAATTGAAAGAAATTTTATTTTACTGTTTGATATTATTGTATTAAATATTCAAAATTATTGATTACTATTATTTTAATAAAGTTTCTAGTTCTATTAGATGTGCTCATCCGAAAACTGAAATAATTTTCTGTTGTTGAGCGTTTTTAGTTATACAAGTAAAATAAAGATTCACGTTCTTCCGGGATATCATTTGAATAAAATTATAATCTTCCTGATAATAAATTGCCATTATGTAATAAATATATATCAAGTCATAAGTTTTGTCTTTAAATGATAGTTTAGTAAAATATTAAATTAATAAGCATATTGGACAGCGGCATATAAGTGCTATATTATAGTTTTATAGTGAATGCAGAGTGAACTGTGATGACTGGTTTTCGCTACGAATGATAATGATTACTAGATTATTTTGTAAGGTATTGAAGAGGACGTCGTAGATTTCATAAAGTCTATATATATTTATGATCAGATTATCGAACCAAGTTTATTAAGCCCTGTTCAGCTATCTGTTTCAGTTCAAATTAGATCCTCATGTTTTGAATTATTGAAATGAAACTTAGCACACATGATTTTTGGAGTGGACTTTGATAATTCGTCGGATGGGATGACATCGTACTGCGTAGGCTATAATAGCACGTATAGACTAAACAAACGGATATGAGTTTAGTTATTAATAAAGATATTCAATTAACAGTTAATACCAAGTTTACTTATATTCATAATGAGTATGCATGAAATAGTCAGATAGAAATTTTTACACTTGTCCCATAACATAAATAATGAAATTAGAAAATATAATCAATAAAAAGTAATCTCACTCATGCAGGCTTAGCTTGAAACAAAGAAGATGCTAGACGTTAGTTATGTTGAACCTTTTCGTAGTTAGTGCGTCTGGGCACTTTTACTCTATGATGGCTGGGGGTTTCTGCAAAGTCCCATCCATCTCACTGACTAATTTGAGTATTTCCCATAATCTTCGTGATTATTCAATGATTGATCTAAGGTCTGCGTACCGCCTCATGCGGTTAGTGATAGTAGAGCATCCTGTCGGTTTTCGCATATAGCTTCAGAGCTCTGTTCCTTATGTATTTTTTGACCGGATGTATTCTAAGGTCTCTTAGCATGTCAATGGTGCGGACATACCATGGCACATTGAAGAGCCTTCGAAGAGCCTGACTTTGGGTAACTTGTAGCTTTTAGATAGTAGAGTCGTCAGCTTTGCTATACGCGACACACCCATAAAATAGTGCTGGTCTAATTACTGGCTATAGATCAGCTCTCTGTTCTTCGCGCTAAGGTTGTTGTTTTTGAAAAGTGGTTGTAAGCAGTGCAGTGTTTTTGCACAACTACTTCTTTTGTCTGGTGTGTGCTTGTGACAAAAGAATTCGCTTATCAAACGTGATTCCGAAGTATTTAATGTTATTTTTCCAATTAATCGCGATGTCACCAACTCTCACTCTCGGTGGATGTTGCCTGTGTTTACGAGTAATAAATGGGGCTTTAGTTTTCTCACTGTGAGTGTCTTAAACAATATGGATTAAATGACAATCCTTATTGAGATTGATAAGTTTATTATTCAACTACAATTAATAGACTGAGATATATCGAATCCATTTGTTGAATCCTTAACATATTGAAAAGGAGTATGGAATATAGTTTATTGTTAATAAAATGTAGTAAGAATTTTTTTTTAAAAAAAACTCTTTTTTTGCTATAAAATTTTTTTTTAATGTCTTATTATATAAAAATATATGTAATATTTTATGTTTTCTAAATGAATTATCTGTTGACAGCATATGTTAGTTTTATGTTTGAATTGTGCGAATGAGTAGTCAAAAAATATTTTTGCCAATTTTTTCCATATTTATTATATTTTAAAACTGTTTCAAGAAACATACTCATATTTTCACACTATATATAAATAGTGCAAAACATTTTAATCACTAACAATTGATTTATATTCTTTTTATTTTTAGCAAATAGTATGATTTAAAATGTACTAATTAGAAATTTATGAACTACTAAACTTATATGATTTAATGTTAAGAAAATGCTTAAAATAGCATTTACGAGTAGCAGTAAAAAAAATTTTAACACTTAGTCATCCTATAAGAAAATATACAAGAAATATATATAGACATAGATTTATACTAATAAAAATATAATGATATAATTATATAAGATAGATATATTTAGACCGCATGGATATTTATTGAACCCACAAATGGAAATTAATATTTTTATAAATAAATATAAAGATATTGTTAAAGGTTTAAGAGAAAAAAAAATTTCATAAAAATATGTATTTTAGAAAAGTTAGCTATTTTAAGCAACTTTTTTCCACTGCGGTTCAGTTCGCTATAGCTTTTTGCGATATCTTGACACCTACTCAATATTCCAAAAATTGACAAATTAGTTGCAATATCAATCTCATTTATTGCTACCTAGATTTATTGCTACGTAGATTTCGATGAGTCGTGAATTTAATTGTTAAAAGTTAACAATGATTGACACCATACAATGATAACTTTATTAAAAACATAACTTCAACTTCTTTCACGTTCATCATGGATTGTTCACTATTTGTTTCAACTTCGTCCAAACAGAGCCTTGCTATACAACAATATCATATTTGATATAGTACATATATTGTAACCTGTTACCATAAGTATTAAAAATGGTTCAAGCTCATTCGTATTTAGAGAATGATTTTCGTATTTTCTAATACATTCCACAATTTTACAGAAGATTTCAGTGATATGCAGACATATCTTCAAATTTTTGAAAGAACAGAAAGTGAACAAGCTTCTGGAAGTTAAATGTGATACAATATCTTCCCATAAATGCAGGTTTTCCAACGACTGGATCTTTACAATAGAAAAATTATATCGTAGTTCGCCTGATGTACAAGTCATAACACAATACCATATCATTATTACTTGGAAGTACTTCTGATAACTTGGTGAATATTGTTATTCTTACTTCTATGTTGGAACCTTAAGTCAAGGAGCAAACTTAACCGTGCAACGCATTGAATTCATTTAGTATATATTATTCATGACCTGATTGAGATAACACCTCTAATTCTTTCATTGAATTTCCTTTTATGGTCACAAGCGACATAAAAAAACTTTCTCGAAGAGGTTATTATGAGCTTCGGAAAGAGAAAGAAATCACACAAGACTATGGTAGATGATCACATTCGATCGAGTGGTTGTGCGAAATCCATCACATTTCTTGAGCTTTTTCCAATAACCCTTGCAAAATGATGGTAATAATTAGAGACCTAGTATACGATATCGCTCAAATATCGTATGGCAATACTAACTTAAAATGATATCAACTTAAGGAAAAACAATTATGATGGTATCTATAAGATGCATTTTTTCAATTAAAAATTCCGAAAAATTGTTGCACAAAGCTAATATTTATAGTTTTTCTTAAAATTTTTTTTTATTAAGAAATAAAATTTGGTTGTAGATCTCTCATTTCTTAAGTGATATTCAAAACCCTCCAAGAAGCACATCTTCGACAATTTATCCGTAAAATGCCGTCTGGCGCAATGCATCAGATTTGTTTTTCAAAATATTTTGTTTAATAAATTTTTCTTAATTTTCAAATATCTGTAGATACTGTCATATATATATATATATATATATATATATATATATATATGAAATGGTGGGTGTGTACATTTGTATAAAAAGAAATTAACTCGTTGTGTAGCTCGTTTCGTTGCACGGAAAACATAAAAATATTGACACATTTTCGTCGCATGAAATATTTGATTGACAATTTTAAAATTAACATTTGTGCTTGTTTATTGAGCAGAAAATAAATTAAAATGAATATATTTTGTATATATTTTTTTCAATTATTTCACTCACTTTTTGAATAATTTGTTGGCAAAACATCTAAGTATGGCCAAGAACCGACGAACGTACTTAGATTACATCAAATAAAAATAAGTGGAAATAAGATACGCAAAGTATGGTTCTTACAGTACAAATATTTATATGAAATTTAATATCAAAGTTTTTTTAAAAACATATAAAATAAATATAAGTGATGTAAAGAATTTTAGAATATAAATATATACAAAAAATATAGATTTATTTATATGAGAAAAGCTAATGTTCTTCATATGCGTTTTGTACACAAAAAAAAAATATATAATATGTTTATATTAGAAAAAAATTTTTAAAACTTAATATTTATTTTATATTATTATATTATTATTGAATTTAAAAATTTAATATAGAATTATATTTAAACGAACATGAAATCTAAAAAATTTTAGCGCTTTCAAAGAGGTTTAACATTCCTATTTAATGAGTATATAAATCGCTATAAAATCTAAAAAATAATAAACATTTTTTTTCAACAGGATTTTTTTTGTATTTAGTGTATTTATTTATATATATAAGTATTCAGTAGTATTTTCTCAATTCAGTAGCTTAGCTAAGGAGAGGGATTGCGATATGAACGATAGGTCTAAAAGTGTCAAAGTTCAATTTAAACTTTACTAATAATAAATTTTTTTTGTTAATAACCAAATTCAATTAATACTTACACTACATAACAGAAAAAATCAACTTCCAGTGAAATTAACAGTTGCATACTCAGAATTTCTAATCACTATCCTATCACTAAGTGGTTATAAATAAATAAATAATAAATAAATAAAAAATAAATAAATAAATAAATAAGCAATAAATAAATAAATAAATAAATGTATAATTTAATTTTGTATTGAGAAAAATATTATGAAATATTTACCAACTGGCAATCGTTTATTATAGGCATCAACCCTTTAGTTTTTGTTTTTGACTGTGACTAACCTGGAGAAAAATGCTTCTAATGATACAAATAGAACGACCCATCTGCATGCATGATTTATGCAAGTTCATGTACGATTCAGTAAGTCATACATACATACTTACAGAATAAAAAAAATCATATTCTCAGCACAAAAGCCAGTAGACCCCTATAGCACAAACAGTTAAGGTATTCCTTCACAGAATAGTTACGAAGAACACTCATCGTACTGTGCTCAATTCAAAGGCTGTAGATTTAGTCAGTTTTGATAATGATTATCTTTCCAAAGGTAATGGGCTTGTAGAAGTCACACTTTTCACTGCTTGCTATGATTTGGTGCACCATAAAAAAGCACTGGCTTCATCGTTTAAAGTTTTTAGGTTATAGTTTGTATCTATGAATCGTTCACATCCTTTAATTATGTGGTATAGATAAGTCTTATCTGAGCTAAAATACCGTTATAACTATTAAAAGAAACGTCCTGGTAATGATTTACAAGTAGTAACTTAATCGGGAAATCTGCACAAGTTGTTAAAAAGCAAAAATCGGTATGAATATCAAATCAACCTGAATGTATTAAAATTGTGATTAAAATATATCCGATTCTAATCAATTAAATTCTGAATTTAAAATAAATATAAGAAATTTAAAAAATGCTAATAATATTTAGATACATAAGCTTTACTTTGAAATATGATGCGAACAATGATCCGAAAGTACAATATATTAGAAGTTGGAACTTGAGCATTGAAAGTTCATGTTCACTTCGTTTGTATAAAGTTATAATATAATTGTGTGATAATTTCAGATTCATGCTCCGTATACTGGTTATTGAAAGACCCAATTCTGAATACATATATTTCCAATCTTTGGCTCAATATATACTTTTGGTAATCGTAAGTTTGGCTAATATTCGAGGAAGCCTTGTAGAGAGGAGATTAAGAATTTCACCCCTAAAGAATATTTGAGAATGATTGACAGAAAGGCTTTATATGTGACCTGCAAACATAATTGCAAGAGCAGCCTTACGAACTTCTTGAATCATATATATAGCAAATCGCTATTTTTTCATAAAGAAACGGTTACTCTAAACTTGCAGAAATCTAGAGTCTCAGAGTTAAGTGTCTGTTGGTGATACTGTTACTTCTCTGTATACAAATAATGTTCTCTATTGTGACAAAGTAATGTATCATTGATAATAAATAACTGCGTTTAGTGGCTGCTTTAAGAATATAGGAAGAATTCCTTTACTTGGCGAGACTCTTTCTATCTCTATCTTTCTATCTACTAAATTTATTATGAAAGAACATTTAAGAGGTAATTTTGTTTTCTCTTTTCGAAGATTGTTAATAGCAACGAAAAATAATTCCTTTAAATATTCTCAGGTAGAGCTCTTCTTTTCTGGCTGTTGTTACTAACAACTTTTATCATTTGTTTAATCGATAGAAATAAAAAATAGAAACATTCTCATACAAAAGAAATTCTTTTAAGCAAAATAAACAAAAAAAAAATATTTATTTATTTTTAAAATAAAGTAAAATATTGGTTTTTTTATTTTTAATTATGTATAAAATAATATAAAACTATTAATCATTAAAAATAATTAGCAGAAAGTGATAAGCAAATAGAATGTGAAAAATGAAGAAAAAAATTAAAATAAAATTATTTAATCATATCAAGTTTGTGTTATTATTAACAATTAAAAGTCGTTTACATTTAATTGAAGTGTTAGTGTTAGAAAAAAAACTTAAAAATGGATAAATTAAAAGATTCGAGCATACATCACACAGCACTTAATGTTGCCACCGCCATAAAGGCAATGAAAAATTTTGAAGCCATCTATAAAACAGTTCAAGTAAGTCTCTATTTTTGTGTAGATATTAGTAAGTCTTTCTTATCTTATCTTATTCAATATAATTTTGTTCTCTTTCTGGCTATAGAGATTGGTCTGCAGTCCCACGGTTGATAAATATGACATGCGAAATACATTGGAGGAGGCAATAAAGACAGTTGGTCTAGAAACAGAAATTAGAAATTTAGTCTATCATTTGGTGCGGAGTACAATTAGTTTCGAACCAAAGCAACAAGTATCCCAAACAAATGTAAGTATTTCCTGGAGTGTACAGTAATGGTAAAAATAACATACCTTCAGGATAAACATTCTATGTAACAGAATTTATTAAAAATTTTGTTAATTTTTTATTAACAAAATTTACTTATTTTAACATCAATGATCGGATCTCATCTATAAGACCGATATTAGAAGGGAACGATAGTGTGGGCTCCTAAATATAATCAAAAAATATATATGTACATAATATTCACGAAAATATTTAATTCATATTTATATTAATATATTTTATACATTGACAAATTTTTTGTTTTGTTAGGTATATAATTTACATCATACTATGGCATTAAAATATTTATTTCATATACATACCTTCTGCTCAAAAAGTATCCGGACTTTGTTGTTTGTTAACTGCTCCTTAAGTAATAGACTTTTTTCAAAATTTTTTTTTTGTTATGTTGGTACACCCTTTCTTGACATATGGTACAAATTTGAGCGCCATCTGTCAATTAGTTTGTTTACAGCAGGTGGTAATGTGAGACCACCTCAAGTGCATTTAGCGATTTTTACTATGGAAAATTCTTGTTGTACGCGATTTTTTGACCAAATACGGCACCACTGTCATCGCTCAGGCACCATATTCGCCAGATCTGGAGCCGTGCGACTTTTTCCTGTTTGCAATAAAATTTAAATTTTTGTGTTTTATTTACAAAATTCGGGTACTTTTTGAGCTGAAGGCAATACAGTCAAACTTCCATAACGCAAAGTATCATTTTTCAAAGAAAAGGTTCGACTTATGGACTCTTCGAGTTAGAGAATTTTTATATTTTTTTTATTTTTGAAAGAAACTAAAATTACGTTTCAATTGATCTATTTATTTGAAATAAAATAGAGCACAGAAGTAAGAGTGAAGTGTGAAACATTCAGAAATTATTGTTTGGAATTTTATTTTTTTTTCTTATTTTTAGTAAAAAAAAGACTCCAATTTATGCCAAGACTTATAGTGATCATCAGTTGCAGTATCATTTGTTTATAAATAAAAATTCAGAATTTTGAATGTGTCTTCAACTACATTCTTGGAAGGCTAACGAACAATTTCATCCACCGAACCCTTATCATCACTTTCCGTTTCACTTAGAATCGGATTCACTAATTCTGAGCTATAGTACTCAATAATATCGTAATCTATAAGAAAGCTTGATATACAAATTTGATTGTCAAGCTCAATATAATTGTTAAGAGACGCATTGGAAGTTATTTTATTTACTTCAAACCACGCTTCCAGCAACTGATATTTGCATAAAGAAGCAACATAAGAAAAAAAAATTCAATATTTGATTTGGAAAAAGGGACTTCC